>NC_056508.1:17495987-17515949 GCF_014905685.2 Nematolebias whitei | reverse complement strand
TCACCACTTCCGGTTTGGCTTAATATAATTTTGTTTATTCAAATGTTTGTTTAAACCTCAGAGCCACCACACTTAACACCAACAGGAAGCAATTAATCGTAAGAAGGTCTGTCATTCTATAAGCGCTCTTGAAAAAGTAAGGGACGTGTGCAAAACCGGGAACTTAATAAAAAATCTTCATCTAGGAAAAATGCGAATACAAAAAATGACGATCCAAAATCAATTATAATTTCTTTCTTTCTTTCCAAAAGAGAAAACATGGTCAAAAACTGTATTGCTCCGTGCTCATGCAATCCTTCTGCCCTATGTATTTTTCTAACATAACACTCAACAGGAAGTAAGCCTTTTCAAAATAAAACTAAATTTCACAATAAAGCTGACCTGAACTAATATTAACCTTACTTACTAAAATGGCAAAAATTAAAAAACAAAAGGCATTGCACAAAATATATAATCAAAATATTTCTTATTTATGGCTCTAACAAGGTCTGTCTTTCTCCATTACAGCCCATTCGTCAAGGCAAACAAAAAGCATAGAAGGAGGGAAGCTGTGTGGAACAGAAGCTTCTGGAATAAACTTCTCTTCCCTTCGACTCAAACGGTCTCCTTTTTGCACAAGGGTTCACGCCCTGATCTGTGGTGCTCCTGCCCGTGAAAAGCATCAGCGTCCTTTCCATCCCACTCCAGCCATGAATAAGTCACGCCATGGTGCATTATGAAACAGGCTGGAAGCCAAAGAGCCTTACCATCACCTGGGATGATCCTGAGTGAGACGGTGTTCCCGGCTTCCTTGATCAGGTTGACGATGTCTGAGTGAGACTTGTTGGTGATGGAGCAGCCGTTCACAGCCAGTATTCTGTCCCCCACCTTCAGCTTCCCGCAGCGGTCTGCCGGGCTGCCCTCGATGATGCGTCCTATTTTGTGGGGCATTGCCACACAAGTATTCCCAGCTTTTGCGTTTGCATGGCATTTTTTTCATGGTTGCAGTGATTTGTTTTTTTTTATTTGTATTTTGTGAAAGAGGAAAAGAAGGAAACAAATATTGGGAGAGAAAGGAAAGAACAGGAATAAGAAAAAAGGACATTTATCCAAATCACCAGTTCACTCATAAACGCCCAATAAGTTTTTGCACAAGTTCAAAGTTAGCACATTGCTCAAATAAACATGTGCATTAGGATTTTTGTATAAACACAGGTGTAAACATGTCAAATGTACATTTAAACATTGATATATTCATAAATACTTTGTTTTTGTTCAGTATTCAAGTAACTCAGCTGTGATTTCTTAAGCACCAACAAAATGTTCAGGAATTTGAACTCGAACGCCTTGGAGGTTTCCTGGGGCAACAATCAAAAAATGATAAAAAACAGAAACTCACTGCAAACATTTAATATCTTCTTTTCTCCTTTCTCTTCTATTGCACTCCTTTGAGCTCTCCTCCTTCTCAAACTCTCCCTTCCATTCAACATCCATTTTAATTACATCACCTTCCTTCAGTTCCCCATCTTCTGTTTCCAATGAGAATGTGCTTGTCTGCTGTCACTTTATCTAAATAATGACTTATGCAATCGTACAGAGTGTGACAAGGATTTAAAACCCAATCTGCTAAGCACAACACCAACCCAAGATCATGAGAGGAGGACGGCCCTTGATGGACTTAAGGACAGCTGATTGTTTCATTGATGTATGGGAGGCTGAATCAGCTCAACATGCTTGTCCAGCAAGGTAAGAATCAATTTAAAGAGTGAGAACACAAAGTTATTGCATGATCTCTAATCCGTGCATGCAATGCAAGCAACATTTATTTTATATTTCTATGAGAACAAAGAGTGAACACATAGAAGTGGCTAAAAAGCCTTTGAAGCTAGAAAATGCTCATAATTCTCAGTTCTCTGCAACTGTACAATGTATTGCACAACACTGTACAACTGTAAACACAATAATTATTAAACTGAGTCCCATCAACTCAATGAAATTAACCTAGGGCAGATATCATGGTTAGAGGATCTCATATCCTTAAAATTCACCCGAGCCACATCACATTATATCATCACACAGGCTAAGGCTCCTTTGTATGACGTTTGTGTTCATCACTTCAGAGGTTTGTACCAAATTTGTTCAAGGGCGCCATCTGCAATTTTTCCTCAATTCCTGAAAAACTGTGATGTAATTCTGCTGTTTGGCTCTGATACATAACCGGCATAGACAGCTACGAGTGGTGCTGAGTGGACTTCGATTACAAGTTGAATGAAATGATGAGAGGCGCTATAAGGCGTGAATCTCTGATGCGTTGGTGATAAAGCTGCAGACAGCCTGACCCTGAGGGAGTCTGCTCAGCACATGATAAAGAGGAACAGGCGCGTGACCTCAGTCTGTGACAGAGAGCAAACTTCTGTCCAACACCTCTGCAAGAAAACCCAAGGAGTAACAGAAAATGCTGGTAACTCTGCCTTAAGATGCTATCAATGATTAATTACTCTGCTGCTCTCACTATTTCTGTACCTTGTTGCCTGAAGTGTGGTTTACTGCGGGGAGCTTGCCCGTTCTTCCTAGGTATTCTGCTGTAATCTGGTTTATTGGGTTTGGAAATTGTGTAAATGTAAATTAATGTTGAATGCAATGATTTGCAAATATGATAAACTCATTTACATTCACAATGGAGCGTAGTAAATATATTGCGGGCTCGTACTTAGAAATTGTGCCAACACATTTCAGAAAAGTTGAAACAGGACCATGTTTCCTACTATGAAGCACTTCCTCTTATTTTAACAACAGATAGGGGAACTGAGGAGACCAGTTGCTGGAGTTTTTAGAGGGACGTGTTCCATTCATGTCTAAAGTAGGATGCTAGGTGTTCAACAGTCATGGGTCTTCTTTGGTGGATTTGGTGTTTCATGTTGCACCACAGGTTTTCAACTGGAGAGTGGTCTGGATTGAAGGCGAGGGCCCATGGCCATCTAATACTTTATCCTTTTGCAAACAGAGATTTACACATGTATATCTATTTTTTCCTCACTTGCTCTTGTGCAAGGCGGATGCTTTTTCCTCCTCCTCCTGCTCCTGTCCTTCTCCTGCATTTTTTTGCTCTCTTTCTGTGTATCAGAGCTCCTATTTTACACATCTTCCGAAACTAAAACTACTGTCATGGATCTGGTCAGGTAGACTTTCAACACAATGGCAGACTTTCAACGCAATCGATAAAATCTTTTCA
This sequence comes from Nematolebias whitei, assembly GCF_014905685.2. NCBI lineage: Eukaryota > Metazoa > Chordata > Actinopteri > Cyprinodontiformes > Rivulidae > Nematolebias > Nematolebias whitei. Next base: position 17,512,738 of record NC_056508.1, on the reverse strand, counting down.
ACAAAGCAACAGGGTCCTGGAGAGCCCTCATGCCCAGATGAGACACACGCAGCAAGATACGTCATGAATCTGTGGGGAGTTGAGAACTGATGTGCCTTTCCGTATTGTCTCAGGAGGATGCTGAAAATATGAATATTATTGGAACCATGACAGCAGGGTTTCTGCTTTTTTGGCATCAGCGGATTCCTATGTTATTGGCTATTAAGGAAAATGGCGGCAGCAGTTTCAGCCATGGCAAAACTGCTGAGTTAGTGTGAAGGTTTGGTTTGTGCTTTGAGTACTCAAAATCAGCTGATTTATGAGCTAAACTGTAATATGGAAGTGATTTGTGAGAATTGCAGGCCACCTGCAGTATCTGGGACTCGCCAGCATGTTGGAGATGAACTTGGAGGAGGCTCATAAGCACGGACCAGTGGAATCTGGCCATTTTAGATCAGAACTACCAGCACACAAGGCTGACAAGAAAAAAACAGTCTGCCTGAAAAAAAATCAACAATTGTGGCTTATCTGAATCTGACTCCTCCATTTGGCCTTGAAGCAGGCCGACTCATCAAATTTATCCTGGGATATGTGTAAACTAAGATAAAGCAAAGTCTATTGAATCCCCCCACCCCCGCCCAAGAACTTCTGTGAAGGCTAATCCGAGCAGTACTGGCTAACACCAACATCTTATCAGGACTATGGACCATCAAGAAGTGCTTCATGGACAAATCTCACCGTCGTGATGTCAAATACATATGTAATGCATTTATAAATGTGCTTGCTGTTAGACTTTTTTGATGTCTTAAACCATGTGCTAATAGGACAAGATGTGAGGATGTATTTTTTTTGTAATACCACTATCCTATCCTCATGGATTTTCCCCCTTTTCTATCTAAAAAGTTTTCTAAAAAAGGACAAGGGGCCGCGTTCTCATGGAGCACCAGCAACGTGCACTTCGCCTATATTTTGGATGACTGTACGAACATAATCTCACTGTATTTTGGTACAATGATAATAAAGCTTATTCTGATTCTGATATTCTTAAAGTATTTTGAAGATATTATAAACTGTAGATGTTGGGATATTCAAAGTTTTTCCAGTTTTCCATTGATAAACATTATTCTGATTTTTTTTCACAAATTTTAGACGTAGTTTTTGACAAACTGGCAAACCTCTGCCAATCTTTATTTCTAAGAGCTTCAGACTCTCTAAAAGTCTCTTTTTATATTCTTTTTTTACTGATCTGTTGCTAATGGACATAATTTGTAGTAAAATGCTCCTCCATCTGTTTCTCATTCATACCACTTTTGCAGATATTGGTCGCACCTCTCCTCCCTTTATTTAATGTGATGCTACCATGAAATCCAAAATGACCTTATTAAAATATTTTGTTTGTTTAAACGTTTGATCTATTGGTGCTCTGAAACCACAGCTGAGTCTACCACACTCACCGAAAGTAGTGCCGGCATCTGGCCTTGAAACGGACGACACTATGACGAACCCGAATCCCTCGTTCTCTCCTCGCTGGATCTCCACATCGTAAGGCTGCAGAGAGGCAGGCACCACCGCACTCCCGCTGCCTCCTCCACCACCGCTGCCTATACCGCTGGTGGATCCACTGCCAGAGCTGACGGTGTTGAGCGAGTTCTGGCTCCCCTGAGGGGTCCGCTTTCCCTCTGTCAGACTGGGTGCCTGGGTGCTGCTGTGATGGGAGGAGGCCGGGGATGGGGGAACGTCGCCATCTCCTTTTGAACCTGGTGGGTCAAAGAGGATAAGTTCACACTGGCTAGATAAATGAACAAAATGAACAGCTGTGGATGTTTTGTTTGCATAATAACGACCGACAAACGCTCAAACACAAATATACATGTTTTATGGAAAACTCCTATCACCTCCGTATCCAGGGGTCTTGCGCCTGACGGTGAGGTTTACGTGGCCCTGCTTGGCAGCCTGCTGCATCAGCTGCACCACCAGCTGGTGAGATTTGCCCACTACAGCTGTGCCGTCCACACAGATGAGCTCGTCACCCGACCGCAGGCGGCCATCTTCATCCGCAGCCCCATACTTCACTATGTGCCCTATGTATATCTGGAAAAACAGAGAATATGACCTCTTGTCTGCTGAGTGAGTTTTGTGCAACAACTCATTCATGACAGAAAGCTATTTTTTTATTATGCAGTTTTTAAAAAATCACAATAAAAATAAGAGCAGTTTTGAGTAAATGAGCAGATTCTGCTGCCTTTCTTTGAAGTGTTTGTGAAAGAAATCTAAAAAAAAAAAGAAGGACAAGAAAGGACTTTAGAGTTACAAAGAAAACTTTTGTATTGAAGAGTAACCATCCGGTTTGAGGACAACCACTTCTCTCTTAGCTCAGTCTGCTCAGCCTCAAGAAGCACCACCCCACAGATTTGCTGTTTGCACATCACTTTTGGCACATTTAACAAGTCCAGCTCCCGCGAGGCAGACCTAAAGCCTGCTGCCGTTTCAGTTCACCCTTTTACCCAATTGCTGCCAATCAATCTCCTCCTGGCTACCACTTTTAAGAGAAACATATGATGCACAATAGCAAGGATTTAGCAACTAAAGCTTTTGCTTCTCTTAACAAGCTGTCTATATGATCCTCCAGAGAGCCGCAGCTCTAGTTAGAGAGGAGGGAGTCAGTGTTAGAGCGCTGTACTATTCTGGTCTAAAGGCAAACACAGCACAAAAATGAGGGGAAAAAGAGAACAATTACGAAAGGTCTAGCTTTCATGAAGGAATGCTCATCACCCACCAAGTTTTAAAGCAAGATCCGCTTGTGATAAGATGAAGCAGTCTAAGAGAAATCTCAGTCAAACCTTGTATTAACATCATACAATCTTATGTAATATTGTGAGAAATCTTAGTGCACTGCGCATGTGTTAAAGATGACGTTCAGCTACTATCACATTAAACTTTACCATAGTATTTATAAATCTGAGTGAGTTAGGGTTATTTATATGTTGGCCTAGGTCTATTAGTGGGATGGCATACCAAATTTAGGTTGACTCCAAAAGTAAATGAGTTTTAGATGAATCTTAGATGAAACTTTCTAAGAGTTACATTCAAATTTGACTGGTGGTGCATGGTATATTTTGCTAACAGACAAACAGTGTTGTCTCTGACAGGTAATGACAAAGTTTAAGCAAAGACATAACACAACGCTTGCGTCCCTTGCTATTTTGCAGTTTGTTTATCGTGAACTCGCTCTATCACGGTTTTTCAAAATAAGATTAGACATGACACACAATTGGCTGATTGACGGATGAGCCGCACAATCGGCATGGACTTTTTATTGAAAATAAATTGTTTTATTTAGTACCTGCTGCACATTTGTGCAGACCAGATCTGCAGAAAAAGCTTCCTCCTGCACGCATGTGCAGCTCATACTGCAGGATAAACTTCCTGCTGCAGCTGATCAGCTACTCTCCATGCGGAGCTGAGAAGTGGGCGTGGCCAAGAACGCTTGCAGGTAGCAAAGAGCAGCAGAGGCAGGGAGCTGAAATCATAACATTTTGTGCTCCTTTAGAGCGTTTAGAGTTTAGAAACATTGTTTAGAATATTGCAAGAGTGTGGGAAGGGTTTAAAATGCCTTAAAAAATAAATACTAAAATAAACTACTGCTTACTACTTGTACTACTATTACTACTTCACAGTTTTTCAGTTACAGCGGGGCTTCAGGGAACAGATTGCTCACAATAAACAAGGGACTGCTGTATTTGTGAAGTCTCTCAGCTGCCAGCACAATCATTTTTAGATAATCTATCAGTAAAAATGACTTGGTTGTGGACATTTTTGAGCTTGATAAAGTTGTTTAGCTGTGGCAGCCATTTTGAACAGGGATCACTCCAAATGTTAATCAGTTGTAGATGTACACCTAACGATTAATTTCTGAACGTTTCATTAAAACCTATCCAATGTTCTATGAGACTGCAGACAGAAAGTTTGCTAACAGACAGCTAGAATTGATTTCAATAAATAATGGCAACGTTTTATAATATACTTTGTGCGATTAGTTGGATCTCAAAATATAAGTACTGAATGACGCTCAGCTGCTAACACTCCAAATTTTAGCTCAATAACTGTAAAACTGACTCAGTTGTAGTATTTTATGTTTTGCTAAGGTGGCTTAGCCGGGAAGCCATATTAAATGTGGCTGACTCAAACAGATAATCAGTTATTATCAAAAATGTATGGTAAATGGACTGTACTTGTATAGCACCTTTCTATCTTATGAAGATACTCAAAGTGCTTTACACCACAATCTGTGTCCTCATTTACCCATTCATTCATACACTCTACTACATCTCTACAAAGATTAATTGAACAAATCATTCTAAAGAGACTAATCAGAGCTTTATCACATTCAAACACCGATGGGACACACATCAGAGGCATCGAGGGGTCCAGTGTTTTGTCCAGAGACACTTCGCCATGTGACTGCTGGTGGATTCGAACCTCCAACTCCTGCATTGGCAAACGACTGCGCTAACCACTCAGCCACAGCCGCCCCCTGATACTGATATTGATAGACAATAATTACTGATAATTAATTATCAGTAATTATTGTCTGGGAATGTCATTAAAACTCGTCATCTGCTTTATGAGATATTTGCTAACACGACAAAAACAAACACCTTCAGTGTAAGGCAATAATGAGGCAAAGATACTGAAGAACATCCAGTGTATTATGTACAGTATATATGTTCATGTCAGTATATCTTATAATAACCTATGCATAGCAGTGAACTCATAATGAGATTTAAAGAGATACTTACAGGCTCCCCAGGCTCATTTCCTCCCAAGATGCGAAACCCAAAACCTGTATCCTTCCGCCAAAGGAAAATGTCTTGCTCCTGGCAATCTGGCACTGAAATGCACAAGAGAATCAGTGAGCGGTCTCCATAGATATCAGTGATGGATGTGCAAGCTCCTAAATCACCGAATGCTTTGTCTTTTAGATCAACAAGTTCTGCCACTTGGTTTTGTTGAATTCTTATAAATTCAAATAAAAAAGGGAAACTATTAATTGTAAATATGTGTTTAATGTTAGTGACAGAATAAAAGTAGGCCCAAACAACACCTGCTCCTTTCACAATACAATGATACTCTTAATAGTTGGGTCCTTGTTCTCAAATCCAGTCCAAAAAACTGGTTGCTGATGTCTCCTAGTTCAGCTTTGCTGTACTCTAAAACAAGAAGTCTTAAAGCATTATTTACAGGTTTATAATATTAGCTGGCAGTAACACTGTGAGTCTGTCACACATTTAATTTCTCTCTTTCCTGCGTGTTGCATCTTCTTTGCTTTACATGCACACATCCACACTTCTTTGCATATTGCACAGAGCAAGCAGGCAGTGGAGGAGGACACAGGCAGTTTGGTGTCAGCCTGTTCAACCCACAGGGCCAGTACGCACAGGAGGAATGGGGCAGTTTTTACCGCATCGCCTTCTGTCGACACGGCTGCCACGTTAGACCAGGAGTTAACCCGTTAGCTTGAGCACAACACTTCCAACTATAATGTGCTCAGTGGGACAACAATGCTGTTGCTAGACTTGTAATTACGCTTCATTGACCTGTGATGACCTGGTGATCAAAGCTCATTGTAAATAACAAACAACAGCAACTGAACAGAACAACATGCCAGCTTTCAAACGGAAGGCTTCTTCAGCTTGGATCAACTGTGTACAGCCCGTTAGAGCTAAACATGCTTCTTGAATAAGAAATAAATTGCCTTCAAGAGCCAAAAGTTACAAGAAAGTCAGAAAAAATAGTTTCTACCTTCTATCCCATTAACAACCACTCAGTCAGAAGTTCAGGTACCGGTTATGGATGACATTAGGGTCAAAATCAAGAGCCAAGAGACAGAATCCATCACAGTATGTGTACAAGCGGCATCTACATTGGTAGAAGAAAACCAATTGCTTTTTAAGAGGTCTAAACATCGATCCACTGAGCGATGCCTGCTCCCAAGATGCACTACTGACCAGAAATGCATGCATGAGTAGGTTCAGAATAAAGGAAGAGGAAGGAAGTACAAAAAAAAAAGTTGTTCTCACACATGAACATCAGAGACTTTTGGGAGAATTTGCTGACAATTCATCTCAGACTAGGCCTGTCACAATAACAAATTTTGCTGGGCGCTTAATTGTCTCAGAAATTATTGTGATAAACAATAATATTGTTTAAAATTTGACAATAACTTGTAATTATTGTCAAATTTAAGAAGAAATGTTGGTTAATTTTTGTGTAGTACCTTTTTTGACCAATGGATGGTAGTAGAAAACCATTTGAACCAAGGATGGATAGTGAGGGAGCAAGCAGCACTTCCCTTTAAGAAAAATGGGAGGGAGGCCCCTTGACGTGACATGGGCTGTCTCTCCTCCCTTTCTTTGGTTCTCAAAATGGTGGACACTAGGTGAGGTATGAGCTCTTTAGCATAGCATTTTTCACACAAAGCTTTTAATAAAAAAAAATCAGTAAACAAGTTCTCCGCTTTTTTTTGCAGAGAAAAACTATGTTTTAGACAAAGGCACGGGTTTCAACCGTGAATGTTAGAGCTTCGACAAGACAGAGTTTTTTTCCTGAGGTTGGCCTGTTAGCTTAGCTGCTTTTAATCAGAATCAGAACAAACTTTATTGGCATTGCACCGAGATACAACGAGAACATGTACGTACAGTCGTCTGAAAATGGGCGGAGTGCACGAAGCTGCGGCTAAAATAATCAGCGTGGCCTTCTTATCCTTATTCAGAATAATATTTTGCTTAGATAAGAAAATGAAAGAAAACATGAGGAGAGACGGTATAAAAAAATCTCTCTCACTACGTGTCCTAGACGGGGCACAATTTGAGGCATCAAAAAAACCTACCACAGCAAAGCAACATAAATAGACATTATACATGTATATATAGGCCGGTGAAAACATTGAATTTTTAAGGGAAAGTCGTAGCATAGTCCAGAGCCCCCTCTCTCAGCCATTGTAGAGATAAGAGGTGACGTTCATCTTCACCTCAGTTGAGGTTCTGTTACATGTCCACGGCCTTGGGGAAGGGAGGGGTGAGGAAACAGTCAAAGCATCTTTGTTGTTTTCCAAACATTCCAGAAGGAGTTGAGATAAGTCCGGCATCAAGGCCACAGTTTGGGTCAGGCAGAACTCGTGAATTGTTGTTTCTGCCTTTTTAAAGTCTTGCTGGTATATATTCCTCTGATGGAAACTCTAAAACAGCCGAATTGATCCTTTATGCCAAAAGTCAAGCTCACAGCTTCTCCAAGATTATTTCCCCTTCATGTGTGCTGCTATAGAGTCCACAGTCCTGATAACAGCTGCTCCAGCTCCCTGCTGCAGCTCCACAAATTCAGTCAGAGTCCTGTCGAGCTTCGACACATCCACACAAATTTATAGACAATCCAGAATTCACCAGCCAAACGACAAAAAAAAACAGTTGTCATCATGAATCCAATTTGTTTCCGTCAAGGTAAGAGGGTCCTCCTTATGCCCTTACTCCTGTCAGGAGAAGTTGATCAATTTTGTTGAGAGACCAGCTGAATCTTCGAATTAAGAGGTATGCAGAAAAAAAAGAGGCTTTTTAAGGGTTCAAAGGTCAAAAGAGTGCAGCGGAAGCGGGTGGTGGTGGTGGTGGGGGGGAGACAGGGAGACACATCTGGTTCCACCGGAGGACAGAGAGAAAGAAAAAACAAACAAACAAAAAAAAACATCCAAACCATCCAAAAATGCAATTTTGGATGGTTAAATTTTATTTTAAAGAGAAAAGAGAAAGGGAGGAGTCAGTGAAGAGCACCAGAGTGGAACCTTTTGTCATCCATTGTCTTCAGTAGAAAGACAGAGACGAAGAAACGATAAAGCCGATAAAAGAAAATGAGGTCGATAATTTTCATTTATCATGCGATTAATTGATTTATTGTTTATGGTGACAGGCCTATTTCAGACTCAAAAGCATGGGGGAGAAATTGCTTAATTTTGTAAACAGCATCTAAAGAATAGCAGATAAAACGTCTGGATAGCCATTTTTGTGTAGATAAAAATTCCTCATTTGTGTATATCAGCAGCATCATTGAGCCCATGGAAAGCCTGATGCAGGTTTGTGGAGGAGTTTAAAACAGCCATTCTTTCAGGCGGGCACACACCAGCAGAATAAATCTCAAACAGTGTTTAACTTGCTAATAACCTAGAGATTTGGTTTAACCAAGGACCTAGCTGGAAATGTTGCAGGCATCTGCATCCTCACTCGCTGCCTCTCTGTAAGACTGTTTTCACGGCTGTAACGCACGTGGGAGACTGGCTATTTCAAGAAAACGTGTGAATACCAAAATCAAGCTTTTGTCAAGTCAGCTAAAATAATAACAAAAATAACACAGCTTTTAAATGTTAATCCTTATTCAGCTGGAGAGTTTGAGTAAAGGGGCTTTTTGCCACACGAACATGAAATCTTTCTAGAAACGTTTCAAAAAGGTTGCATGTCAGAATGCAAATGGCTGCAGCAGTCACATCTGGAAGCTCTTTGGCAGCCAGCAAAAACACCAACACCCCTCTTACCTGTCAGTCAAAACTTATTGAAAAAGCCTCCTCTATGGAAAGATTAAAAAACATTTAGAGGAAGTAAAAACCATCTTTAAGCACTCAAGACGACCATTCAGTCACACCATCCTGCTACTGAAATAGTGCTTTGCAAGTGTGCACAGCAAATACAGGCCCTCCTCTTTAGACACTCACCGAGTGTTGGGATGTGAACAACATGAACATACACAGACAGAATCTGGGCCTCCTTGTCATTCTGTTTACCTCCTCTCCTTTCCTTTTTTCCTTGATAAATCCAGAGAGGGGCTGCAGATCCTTCAGAGGTTATCAAACCGATCTAGCAATCATCTACAGCTTAACACAACCCTCTCAAGACCCAGTTAATATTTAATTAGCACCAGTCCTACTTTCTGCTTGCTGACATTATCGTTAACCAACACTGCAACATGCGGCGTGCGAACAATCGCCTTATCTGGCCTAGAACAGGTAGTCAGTTAAAAGCTTGCATTCTTTGAAGGAATGCACATCACCGTTCATGCCAGAGGTTTAACTAAGATCATCTTATGTAGAGAAAAGATGGAGTTACAGCTGTTTTGGTTAAACCTTGTGAATGACTTTTTGCACAGTTCTGTAATCCAAAATGCTGCTGCCAGAGTCTTAACTGGAGTTAGTGGGAGAGATCATATCTCTCCAGTTTTAGTTGCTCTCCATTGGCTCCCTGTCAAATCCAGAATATAATTCAAAATCTTACTTCTAACCTACAAAGCTCTCAACAACCTAGCTCCATCTTATATTACAGCTCTTATTGTTCCATATTTTCCTCACAGAGCACTTTGCTCTCAGACTGCAGGTTTACTCATGGTTCCTAGAGTTTCCAAAAGCAGAATGGGAGGAAGATCTTTCAGTTATCAGGCTCCTCTCTTGTGGAACCGACTTCCAGTTTATGCCCATGAGGCTGACACATTGTCCAGTTTTAAGACTTTCTTTTTTGATAAATCCTATAGCTAGGGGTGGCTTGTTATGCTGCTATAGAATTAGACTACTAGAGGACAAATTGACCTCATTTCCTTAAATGAATTGTTAAAATTGAATAGTTTTCATTTGATACTATTTCATTCTTAACATGATTCTTGACCTGCCATTGCGTATCTGTTCCTACCAAGCCCAGTCGGTCAAAGCAGATGGTCCCTTGTCCTGAGCCTGGTTCTGCTAAAGGTTTCTTCCTCATGAGGGAGTTTTTTCTTTCCACTGTCTCCTTCATACTTGTTCAAGATGAGAGTCTGCGATGAGTTAAACTCAAAGCAGTCTGCTCCTCAGATAAATAATGTTAAATTATTATTTTATATATGAACGTTTCTGTTCAGTGTCCTGACACGACTTCTGTTGTGACTTGGTGCTATAGAAATAAACTGAATTGAGAATGTGTTCACATCTACCTGTTTTTGAAGGCCAGTTAGTTATAGCAACAATCCTGATCCAAGTTCAAGCTCCAAACTTTAATCAGGTGTAGAAGTCCAGTCAATTATTACATTCAGCAATTTTCATTAAAATGTATCTATTGCTTTGAGTCAATTTGCGAACAGACGTGTACAAATGCACACACACAGGCAAAAACTATATCGCACACCTTTCACCTTTCCACAGTGAACACTAACAAGAATACAAAACTGCCATCAATGCCATCTCTCTGTCTTTACTAAATGTAATCTTTTGCACCACAGAGCTGTAGTTTATTGTGCTCCATTCTCCTCCGACACATCACAGAAGGTTTAAATGATTTAGTTCAGTCATATCAGGAGAGTGAACAGGCTATTTCTGGGGACTCTCTCTTTCTCAACACAAACATGTAAAGAATTTTCCCATGAAAAATGCAACAACAAACCAAGACTGAAAAAGATCTTAGGGGGTAGCTGCCTACAATCTGACGCATCGGTGGACTTCTCTAATATCTGCTGAGTAAATTTAACACCTCCCATTTACACACATAAGTCTTCTAAACACGTGCTTTATTCCCCCCCACCCCACACACAGAAAAATGTGAAAAATCACGTGCGCATATTAATGTTTGAGCCCTGAAATTCTTGAGAGGACGGTGAATGTAGTCGCATCACATCTACTCAAGGACACTTCCTTCTGCAGGGACCTTTTCAATCAGAATTCGTTGTGATGTTAAAAAAATGTGAGGCAAATGCACAAAAAGATATTATTCGCTCTCTCTCTCTCTCTTTCTTTTTTTAGAAAGAACATCCTCTTATGCTGTTTGGATTCTGCAAAATAGGAGAAAAAAACAATAAAATAATAAAAATCTACTCACGTCGACTTTCATACATACTCCTGGACTGTGCCCAGATCTTAAAGGGGTCTGGCTTCTTCTGGAGGGTGAGAGTGCCATCTGTGGGGTCCTGGGGGGGCAACACTGGCAGAGGCTGAGTGGGGGCAGCAGAAGTGGGGACCACCGCCTCACTGGGCATGTTAGAGGGTGGGTGGCTGGGAGAGTCGGTGTGGGTGCTGCGATGGCTGCACACACTGTGCTGGGAGCTGTTCTGACTGTCTTTCCTCTCCAACTGGTGCTGGGTGGACACAACAGACGCGCACGTGAGTGTGTGGATATAAACGCAAAGGTAAAACTAAAAGTCAGGGAAGCAACAGCAGAGAAAAGATGAAAAGAAGGAGGAATAAGATAAAACATTCAAGGCAGGAGAAATGACGTGGTTTCCATGGCAGCAAGACTGAGATAGTTTTAAGATTTTAGTGAATTTTTAATAAAGAAACACAACTTTTAATAAATCCATTGCCTCCATTTACCGTATTTTCCGGCGTATAAGTCACAGTTTTTTTCATAGATTTGTCAGTCCTGCCACTTATATGCCGAAGCAACTTATATACGTTTTGTTTCCTCCATATTCATAAGTTTTGACTTTTTTGCTTTAAATTTCGAAGAAATGCAACAGCGAGTCCTCCCATGCACGCTCGCTTCACTCAGCTGGTGCAGGTGGAGGAACGCTGGAGAGCTTGTGGCTCCAGCTGCGATGGATGGATGGATGGATGGCGCGCGCCGCCCAGGCGAAATAAAGCTGCTTTGACCCATTAAAGTGCATTTATTAAGAAAATGTTAAACTGAGACACACCTTTGCTATAATGTCGAGCAAACAAATAATTGTTTTTAAGTGTTAATCTCGTTAAATTTCGAAGAACTGCAACAGCGAGTCCTCCTGTGGGCGCTTGCTTCATTGGGCTGGTGCAGGTGGAGGAACGCTGGACAGCTAGCAGCTCCGGCCTTGATGGATGGATGGCGCCACGCCGCTCCATCCAGGTGAAAAGAAGCTGTTTTGACCATTAAATAAACGCAACGGGTCAGCGGTGACGCATAATAAATGTGACTTATATGCCGAAGCAATTTATATATGTTTTTCCTCTTCATGATGTTTTTTTTTGACTGATGCGACTGATGTGACTTATACTCTGGAAAATACTGTATTTGCTGAATATCACATCTCTAATTCCCTGCATGTAAAAACAAAAAGGAATGAATGGTGAATAGTCTGGACTGACAGCTTCACAGTATTTCAGGTTAAACTAAACTGGTTGAAAGAATCCAAACACCAGCAGACTGCGATGAAGACTGTGCACGTGTCACCAGTTTTATGGAACATTCAATCCTCACAGTCTAACTTTGTTTCAAGGAACATGGCGCTGAAACCCTTTCCAAAGTTTTAACGCAGGACAAGACCTAAATGCCAAAACAAAATACAGAGCACCTTGCTGCACATGGCTGCAATTATTTCCCTTTTATACTCTTTGTATTCTAATTCTGCAACTCCATATATTACATATTACCATGTCAATATTTCTAGACTTGCAATAATAATACAAAAAAAACCCACTTTCCAAGCATATAAAAAATGAGCCCCACTCAGAAAATGTGATTAGTGACAGTGAAAAAGGGCCAGGCTGACAAGAGAATCATTTTTTTATCTAATCAAAATAATAAACCAGCGCAATAAATGGCAGAGAAGTCATGGCTCTGTTTTCCAGTGTCTCACTCATCACAGAGTATGAGACGACTCCAGCGACGCTTCTTAATGAGGACAACAGCCACGCAAAATTGTCTTCTCGTTTGATCACCGGGGAGTTGCCTAACGAGGTGGGACAGAGAGTCTCATCCTGCATACGAGAGTTTACAGAGAGCATCTATGTAGAGCCTGAACTGAAGGCAAACTGGTTGTTTTTGGCTGCAGAGTGACATTTCACCGACAGCATGCAGGAGGGAGAAGTCTCCTCCGACGAGCACTAATCTAGAGCGACAGTCGAGCACTTGGGCTACTCCAAGGTGAATCTACAGCCGCACCACGTGACCTGCAGAGGTACCACCTCATTCCTGTTGGATCCCAATCAAAATACTTCTTCATACTTTGTGCAATTTTAATTATTTTTTTGACATGACTTGCATTTTGTAACTATTATAATTTCGAAACTCTTCCATCGCCGGGGAGCTGGTCTCCAGCTGTTATTGTCCAAGAGGCAAGGTAACCCTGGATAAGAAGCAACTCCATTAAAAGGACATTATTCAAAATGTGTAACTTTATTTAAAACAAAATTCCACAGGGAAATACGCTAAAATATCTTCAATTACTCCCAAACACTGTCTCTTTGAACTCTGCTTTTTTTCATTGTGTTTTGCTATTTTAGATCAAATCTATCAATTTGGTACTTTTAGATTTTAGCTACTTGTCTCTTGTTTGGCTTAGCTACTGCTTTGCTACATAGACCTACTACCATTTACTTCTTTAAGCTTTTAACAATTTTTCTTTCTACTTTTAGCATTTAGTTACCATTATACAACTTTTAGCTATCATTCTTTTACGTTTAAAATTTAGCTAGTGTTTTGCCACTTTTAATTTTTAGCTACTGTTTTGCTACTTTTAGCCTTTAGTTAGCATTTTGCTACTTTTATCTATCATTCTTTTATGTTTTAAGTTTAGCTAGTGTTTTGCCACTTTCAGTTTTTAGCTACCGTTTAGCTACTTTTAGCATTTTAGTTAGCATTTTGCTACATTTAGATATCATTCTTTTGTGTTTAAAATTTAGCTAGTGTTTTGCCACTTTTAATTTTTAGCTACTGTTTTGCTACTTTTAGCATTTAGTTAGCATTTTGATACTTTTGGCTATAATTCTTTTATGTTTTAAGTCTAGCTAGTGTTTTGCCACTTTCAGTTTTTAGCTACTGTTTAGCTACTTTTGGCATTTAGTCAGCATTTTGCTACTTTTAGCTATCATTCTTTTATGTTTCAAGTTTAGCTACTGTTTTGCTACTTTTAGCATTTAATTACTATTGTGCTCTTTTCTTTTAGCTACAGTTCTGCTGTGTTTAGAGATTAAGCTAATGTTTTGGCACTTTTAGCTCTTAATTGCTGTTTAGCTTTACTATGAGCATTTAGTTAGCATTTTGATACTTTTAGTTACTAGTTTTAGATTGGAAATTTTAGCTTTCAACTACGGTTTAGCTAATATTTGTTTTTAGAAATTGTATTACTGATTTTAGCTTCTGTGATGCTGCTTTAAATGAGTCAAAATGAGTTAAAAAATATATTTTTAAAAATTATTTCAGCAGCAATCAACCTTGATGAGGAAGTTTTACAAAAAAACAAAACAATGTCTTTAGTTGAAAGCAGCATCTCTGTAAATGAGTCCCCGAGGCTCACTGGGATTAACCTGTATAAATAAAGGTTGAATGAATCTCTTTTGAGCATGAGTCGATTCATATATTTAATCGGAGATTAACTGTAAAAAAGCTGTTTCCTCTTAAAACACGGATAAACATCCAGTCCAGCTCACTCTGGCACCGTTGCCTTCCTCTCTCTGTCTCTGTGAGTGATTCTAATAATTCACTATTGTTTTCTTTCCTCATCCTCTGTCTCCTGTTTTCCCTGGATTCCTTGTCCTGATGCTCCTTTCTCCTGTCTCCTCTCATCTGTGGAGGTCTGTCCTCCCCAACAGCTGGTCACAGTTACACCACTCTGCCCAGGCTACGCTCAGTCAGTCACAGGCTGGCAGCATGGCAGGAGCAGAGGGATGCAGAGAGAAAGAAAGCCAACAAGAAAGTGACAACCCAAAACAAAAATACAAAGAAAGGGAAAAAGGGATGTAGCCGGAGTGCCAGGAGGATAGATATGAAGAAGCTGGAAAAAAGAGGAAGCTTTCTGAAGCTTCAGCTGCACGAACAGCAAGAGTTGCACATCACACGTCGGTGCCTTTTGTTCTTAAAATAGCACTTGTTTGAATAAGGAGCAGGCATGATATGCACACAAACAAGAGAGTTGAAGACACGGTATCTACTCACCACCAGCTTTGGGCTCCTCTTGGCTGGCACCACTCCTGCAAAACATCGGCAGAAAGACAGAGAGAGCATTAATGACCTGCGGTGCTCCTCCACCTGCTGTGCCCTCTGGTCCAAACCTCCTCAGGACAGACCGATGGACCTGTGGTTTCTGCTGCAGAACTGAGCGCAACTGGCCTGCTCTTCCTCGCTCGTCCTTCCCTTCTTTAGTTGTCTCTCTCTCTCTCTCTGAGCAACACGGCACTAGGCTGCTTGAGATCCCCTCCCCTTTATGTCGTCTACTTGGCTCCACTTTTCACCCGTGCTGATAGAAAAGGGCTGCTGATCCGTCTGCATTAGGCAGACTGAGTGATGCTGCAGCGTCCGGGACGAGCTACAGGTTTCCTGTAGAAGCCAAAGAGCCTTCTGGTTGGTGCCTGTCTCCAGCATGAGGTCTGAGCTGTTACACCACAGAGATGGAGCATCACATCAAAGCCCTGCCATGCACATGTTCTGGGTAGCTGCTTCACTTCTCTCAACTCCACTCCTGCTCAGAGCCTGTACTGAAAAGCTGATCCTCTCTCGCTGCCCCCCTCCTCCTCCTTTTCCCTCCACTTCCCTCTCTCCAGCTCTCTTCCCGTGCTCCATGCCTTGCTGTGCCTTTATCCATCTCTGCCTCTCTTACACATCATACTGTAAGGAGTACCCAGGAAGATCAATGTCATTTGTGCTAATTAAATATTAATGCATTGAGCCAGATGCCAGAGGGGCAGAATCGCAGATAAAAATAATAAATAAAAAAGAAAGTAACAATCATCTTTCTATGTGCTGGTTTTTCTACCTCAAAGCTGCTACGTTTTAAGCCAGACTGACTGGTTTTCACAGTTTTTCAAGAAAACTCTTTTCAGTTAGCAAATATGCTGAGACAGAAATAGACAAATGAACGCATGAACGACACAAGGCAGGACCGGGTTGCCAGGTGGGACCGGGTTGCCATGCAAACCAAGCAGTTTCTTATACAAAAAACAGCCCAGTGACCGAGTTTCACATCACATTTAGATTGTTTGCGGGACTTTGATACCCTAACCTTGTTGTCATAAAGTGCATTTCCCAACCCCCAAAAAGAATAAAAAACACCTGATAACACGGGTGTGCAGTGGATTTAAAATGGAATCTTCCAGTGACATTAACACGCAACATGCAAACATCCATCTTAGGCGTTTCTGCTGCACTGGCAAAAAAATCATTAAATGTTAAAACTCTCTGTTGCTGCAAAGCCCCTCTCTCCACACAATTCATAATTCATCCCTATTTTCTAGCTCTCGTTCAAGCTCTCTCTCTCTGTGTTTCTCCAATTATGAACTAAATGGAACATCTCTGCTCCCAACTTGCAGCAGAAATAAGTTTCTATTGTTTTTTGTAGGTCTGCCTGATTGCAGAAGTGTTTGTGGGTGAGGATGACACAGAAGGGACGTACATCACAAGGTTAGATGTCAATAAAAAAATGCTTCAGATTATTCAGCAGCAGGTTATGTGACTCTCATGGTTCACTCTGGGTCGTGTATAAAGTCACTAAAAACATCCCGTTTAAACTCACCTCTACAAATAACCAAGTTAGCAACTCAGTCAGTATAACTGTTGGTAAATATATGGAAATTTAATTAAATTAGTCATGTGGATGAAAAACTTGAGGCAAGCTAATAAAAAATAAAGATGAGGAACAAGTTCTGATGTTTGTTTTAATTGGAACACTTCATGTAAACTGTATGAATGCATCTTTGTGCACACTTTAATTGTTTATTCTACTTAATTTAGTTTAACATTGCAATGTTGATGTACAGAAGTCCCTCGTTTATCGCGGGGGATCCGTACCCTGAAGCCCTGTGATAAGTGAAAAAC
>NC_056508.1:17466233-17495587 GCF_014905685.2 Nematolebias whitei | reverse complement strand
TTATCGCGGGGGATCCGTACCCTGAAGCCCTGTGATAAGTGAAAAACTGCAAATTAGGAATACTAGTACAAGTAGAAAGTAGTAGTATATATATATATATATATATATATATATTAGGGCTGCACAATATTATTGGCATGGTATCGGTATCAGCCGATATTAACGTTAAAGTTAAATATCGGACATCGGTCATTCCATCAAAATAACTCAATGCTATAAAAGACGCTGTTTTCACCTGCAGCTGCAGCACAGCGCTATGACGTCATGCGCACCTACCTGATCTCACGGCAGAGAGGAAAATTCAAAATGTCAGCAGTGTGGAAGTTTTTTTTTTTTTTATTGAGGATGTCGGATTCTGAAGAATTTTGGACTACGTTGAGCCTCGCTACATCGTCCCCAGTCGGAGATATTTTTCCGACGTAACCTTACCCAAGTTACAAGCCGTCATTTCCAACGTCACAGAGAAGCTAATAGCTGATAGCACGACTTGTTGGGTGAGTTTTATCACAGACATTTGGACGTCATGTTAGCCCCGTTAGTATGATTAGTCTTATAGCACAATGGATAGATAAAACAATTGAACTTAAAAAGGCTGTACTTTTTCCCTGTGATGGACTTGCGACCTGTCCAGGGTGTACCCCGCCCCTCGCACAGTGATTGCTGGACGTGGGCACCGGCGACCCCCGTGACCCAAAATGGAATAAGCGGGTAAAAGATAATGGATGGATATGTTAAAGTGCTATGCATATCATATGGCTGTTACTGAATATATGTCACCAGCTCTTACAGCTGTTGCACAATTTTTGTTGCAAATAAGCCTAAATAGGAGTGCTATGTTCTGTTATATATATATATATATATAAATGCATTTTAAACCCTTCCCACACTCTTACAATATTGTAAACAATGTTTCTAAACACTCTAAAATCACACAGAATGTCATGATGTCAGCTCTCTGCCTCCTCTGCTCTTTGCCACCTGCAAGCGCTTTTGGCCACGCCCACTTCTCAGCTCTGCATGGAGAACAGCTGATCAGCTGCAGCAGGAAGTGCATCCAGCAGTATGGGCTGCACAAATGTACATCAGGTGCTAAATAATTTTAAATAATTAATTTTAATTTAAAAAATCCATGCCGATTGTGCGGCTCATCCATCAATCAGCCAGCTGTGTGTCATGTCCAATCTTACTTTGAAAAACCACGATAGAGCGAGTGCACAATAAACGAACCTCAAAGTAGCGAGGGACCATTGTATATAATTCAGACCTGATGAAATCTGATTACGTTCAACATTTATGAGCTGCTGACTCTCGGTAGAAGAAATATGGCAAACGAGTTTCCTTGCGCAAATCTGAGGCTGCATGCATAAATGTATGCACGTTGAGTAATGATGGGATATTAGCATGAGAGTCAAATAAGAATGTGAGCATTTATTTATGGAAAATGTAAAATTATTGACAATAAAGTATGAAGAAATAGCTTTTAAAACACGCACTGGTTCAGATAGTTACAGTAGATAGTTGTTGCTGAAAGGTGGAAATGCAAAATTAACCTTAAATGTCAGATTTTATTAATAATGGGTAATTTTTTTTTTTTTTTTTTTTTTTTTTAGCAGCACGGTGGTGCAACTGGTAGAGCTGCTGCCTCTCAGCGAGCAGGTCCCTGGTTCAAACCCCGGTCCAGGGGCCTTTCTGGGTGGAGTTTGCATGTTCTCTCCGTGCATGCGTGGGTTTTCTCCGGGTACTCCGGTTTCCTCCCACAGTCCAAAAACATGCATGTTAGGCTGATTGGTAACTCTAAATTGTCCCTAGGTGTGAGTGAGTGAATGGTTGTTTGTCTCGTTTGTCTCTATGTGGCCCTGTGATGGACTTGCGACCCGTCCAGGGTGTACCCCGCCCCTCGCACAGTGATTGCTGGACATGGGCACCAGCGACCCCCGTGACCCGAAATGGAATAAGCGGGTAAAGAAAATGGATGGATGGATGGGGTAATTTTTTAACAGGCATGAGTTGGGCCATGACCAAATCATTACATGCATTTCAAGAAATTCTGTATTTCACTGCGCTTCAATTGATCCATCATTTGCAAAAATAGTTTTTGATCAAGGTAAACATTTTAGATTTCTAACCTCACCTGTTCTCTGAAGTCTCTAAAGTTTCACATCAGAATATGTTCAATTTCACCTTTACTGAGATGATGATGGCGGACAATGACAGTGCCAGTATTAATCTTAATGACAGGACTTTTTTCCTTTATGGAAACAAATTTAAAATCATTCACATGTGATAATATAAAATACATTTGTAAGAATAAATACCAGTGGTCAGCCAGCATTGCTACAATATTTAATGATCAGGATTGTTTCTTGTACTGAAAAACTGGATAATTTAACGGTAATGAGTTCCTGTGAGAGCTATCAGCTCAGCCGCACTGTGAGGTATTTAACAGGAGATGAGAGGTTTTGTTTAGTTAGAGTTTAGTAAAATGCTAAAATGTTGCTGCCAGAGTCTTAACTGGAGTTTAGTAGGAGAGATCATATCTCTCCAGTTTTAGCTTCTCTCCATTGGCTCCCTGCAAGTCCAGAATTTAATTCAAAATCTTACTTCTAACCTACAAAGTTCTCAACAACCTAGCTCCATCTTATATTACAGATCTTATTGTTCCATATTTTCCTAACAGAGCACTTCACTCTCAGACTGCAGGTTTACTTGCGGTTCCTAGAGTTTCCAAAAGCAGAATGGGAGGAAGATCTTTCAGTTATCAGGCTCCTCTCTTGAGGAACCATCATCCAGTTTCTGTGCATGAGGCTGACACACTGTCCATTTTTAAGACTGGGCTTAATCCCATCCTGACTTTCCTTTTTGATAAATCCTATAGTTAGGGTTGGCTTGTTATGCTGCCATAGGTTCCCAACCCTGGTCCTCGAGGAACACGATCCTGCACGTGTTAGTTGTTACCCTGCTCCAACACACCTGATTCAGTGATTTAATTACTTATTCAAGCTCCGTAGAACCCTGTTAATCATCCATTCACTCAAATCAGGTGTGTTGGAGCAGGGAAACATCTAAAACATGCAGGATAGTGTTTCTCAAGGACCAGGGTTGGGAATCACTGGCTTAGACTACTAGAGGACAAACTGACCTTATTTCCTTAAATGAATTGTTAAAATTGAATAGTTTTCATTTGATACTATTTCTAACTTAACATGTGATTCTTGACCTGCCATTGTGTATCTGTTCCTATCAAACCCAGCTGGTTGAAGCAGATGGCCACTTGTCCTGAGTCTGGTTTTGCTAAAGGTTTCTTCCTTATGAGGGAGTTTTTCCTTTCCACTGTCGCCTTCATGCTTGCTCAAGATGAGAGTCTGTGATGGGGTTCAACTCAAAGCGGTCTGCTCCTCAGATAAAAAAATGTTAAATTATTATTAGGGCAGCTGTGGCTGAGTGGTTAGAGCAGTTGTCCTCCAATGCAAGAGTTGGGGGTTTGAATCCACCAGCAGTCACATGCCGAAGTGTCCCTGGGCAAGACGCTGAACCCCTAGTTGCCTCTGATGTGTGTCCCATCGGTGTATGAATGTGATAAAGCTCATTTACCATTTGTATATATGAATGTTTCTGTTCAGTGCCCTGAGATGATTCCTGTCGTGACTTGGCGCTTTATAAATAAACTGAATTGAACTTTAAAATTAATGCAACTCTTCACCACTTGTTCCCGTGTGCACTTAGTTTATATTGTTGAACTTGGTTCTGTTCTGTGTTTTCATATGAACAGAGAAACACATTTTGTTAACTATACAGTACAATTGTGATTTATTTATGAAAAAGAGGACATTTTTCTCCACACTCATTCTACCTGAGACAATAAAGAGGGCTCTTTTAGTCCAGTAGTACAGATGTATGCTAATGATTGCTCACATGTTTATGGTAAACCATGTTAATGAACTAATAGGTGCAGAGCATCTTTGGTATTAAATCATTTGTAAACACTTCTGTTGATGTAGGAGTGCCTGCTTATTTCTTCATGTGCTCTAAAAATGTTCATTTCCATCTGTCATTTTATCAGGGAAACATGATCTATGAGTGCGCTTGAGTCTTTTGTAGATTTTCATTTACAAGCAGCAACAAAATAATGAAGTAAACAACACATTTAGATGGTTTAAGGTGCACAAGAAGAGTTTTTAGTCCTTCGTGAATGTGCAGCTCTGCAAACTGTTTCGGTCTGCTGCCGAGGCTGTGGCCTTGGTGGCTCTGAGCAAAGCCCACACAGTCAGTGAATAGTTCTTCCTCCACATTTTCTATACACTTTTAAAAAAAGGCAAGTGTAACATGAGTAATGCTGGGCTTTGTTGAACAAAACTCATCAACATTTGTCCTTGCTCTACTTAAAAGATCCTCCCATTATGCAATTGTCATCTGGCTTCATCTACTCTAAATGACTCTGTCTCGCTCCGTATCAGCTGTCATATTTTTCAATCCTTCACCTGCAGTTTATTTCTCGCCCTTCTGTCTTTTCATTTTCTCTCCTCTTTCTGTTCTGTTCCGTCTCTCCGGGGACAGAAGCGCTCTGCAAGATCGTCATAGCAACAACGATGGAAAGACAAGATGGAGTAGTTCATAGCTGCCCTCCTTTACATGGAAGGGTGTTCTGGGTGAGAAGATGAGATTTGAAAGGTTGTGATTTGTATGGAAAGGTTCCTTGACTTAAAACTCACTGTGTTTTGCAGTTTTATAGCAAAGGGAAAATTTCGACATAAAATTATAACTATCAAAAAAGAAAGAATTAAACATTTTTGAACTGTAGAAAATGTGTTAAAAAAGAGTTAGTAAATCACTTTATTTTACAAGAGCTATAAAATGATACAAAGATAGTTCAGTTACACAAATTAGGCAAAAAATAGTTATTTATTAATTTTGAACGTTTCTCAAATTATAGCTACAGGTAATAACGATTTAAAAGTGTGTTTTTTTTTTAAACAAAAATCAGAACACGTATGAGTGGATCTAAATGCACAACACTTCGCATCATGTCAGGACCAGACTGAGATGATTATTACTGACTTTTCACCAGAGCATGTTGGAAATGAAATGATCAGTTTTACTGTTGAGCCTGGTCCCTGCTCTGTTCATGCAGTTTTCTAACAGAAAGACTGATTATGCTCTAAATCCACCATAAAGGTACCATCCATCCATCTTTTACCAGCTTCTTCCATTTTGGGTCACAGGGGTCGCCAGTGCTCATGTCCAGCGGTCACTGTGCGCGGGGCGGGGTACACCATGGACAGGTCTCCAGTCCATCACAGGGACACATAGAGACAAATGAAACAAACAGTCATTCACTCTCTCACTCACACCTAGGGACCATTTAGAGTAGAGATGCACCGATCCGATACCAATATCGGTATCAGCCCCGATATCAGAAAAAACTTCTGGATCGGGTATCGTGACAATGTGACTGATCCAAGACTGGGCAGATCTATTCACTCTAATTCTATGCTTTGTGCTCTGAGTGATGTCACGCGCTAGTGAACTCACCGCACAGATTGTTTTCAAAATGGAGTGAGCGACAGGATCAGCCATCTGGAAGTATTTCATACTACCTCAGCCAACACATTCGACAGCTACAGGCAATACGTGCACAGTGACGGTTCCAGGGGGTGTCACTAAAACTTCCAGTTATAACACTACCAACTTAATCAAGCATCTCCAGAGATTTCACCCTAAACAGCACGCTGAGTTTGTTGAACAGAATTCAGCACTGTTTTTCTGTATCAGATCGTAACGGATCGGGATAGCCTGACACTAAACCTCAAGTATCCGTATCGGAAGTGGAAAAAGTGCATCCTTAATTTAGAGTCACCAATCAGTCTAACATGCATGTTTTTGGTCTGTGGGAGGAAACTGGAGTACCCGGAGAAAACCCATGCATGCACGGAGAGAACATACAAGCTCCATCCAGAAAAGCCCCCAGCAGGGATTGGAACCGGGGTAACCTGCTCGCTGAGAGGCAGCAGCTCTACCAGTTGCGCCACCGTGCTGCCCATAAAGGTACATTTTCTCTAAATACTTAAGTTCAATTTCTTCAAAAGCAGAAATTAACTGTGCACATTTATTCAAAATTACTATATTTTACGTCATCAAAAATACCTATTAGTAACACACAAGATGTTTTTTTTTTTTTTTTACATATGAAAATGTAAAAACTAGCTTTAATAAAAACAATGTCACCTAAATAGTTCAGTCGAATAAAGAATTTGGATTTTAATTAAAGGACATTTAGGTCTTAAAGAAGTATTACTGTATGATTTTCTTGAAAATAATTATTTAGCTCATTTCCCAAGGGGCTGAGATGGGGTAGAGGTAGGGCAGCCGACTTGGGGCCAGAAAGTAGCGGTTCGACTCCCAGCCATTCCCACGTGTCGTGGTGTCGCTAAGCAAAATACCCAATCCCCCACTGCTCCACCTGTTTGTATCTGATGGGTTAAATGCAGAGAACTAATTTTGCCATGGTATGGAAACATACAGTGATGAAAATCTCAGACTTCCCTTCTCTTCTTGACGGTACGCTGACTCAGCTGGTAGAGCTGTTGCCTCTTAGCAAGAAGGTCACCGGCTTGAATCCCAGCCTGGGACCTTTCTGGGTGGAGTTTGCATGTTCTCTCTGTGCACATGTGGGCTATCTATATTAGGGAAGTGGTGGCGCAGAGGTAAGAGAAGATGGGCCTGTTATCGGAAAGTCGCAGGTTCGACTCCCGGCACCGTCAACATCAAAATGTGGGTGGAAAAGGCACACCCACACCTACTTCCACCCTCATTTGCTCCACACTGGGCCCAAGCAAGGCCCTTAACCTCCACCATCTGCTCCCAAAAACAGGTCTCTCTTGAAAATAAGTTCTTGTGACTCAGTGAGACTACCTGTACAAATAAAAGGTAAATTAAAAAAAAAAGAAATCTCTGGGTACTCCAGTTTCCTCCCACAGACCAAAAACATGCATGTTAGGCTGATTGGTAACTCTAAATTGTCTCTAGGTGTGAATGAGAGAGTGAATGGTTGTTTGTCTCGTTTGTCTCTATGTGTCCCTGTGATGGACTGGAGACCTGTCCAGGGTGTCCCCTGCCTTTTGCACAGTGATGGCTGGACATGGACACCAGTGACACCCATGACCCAGAAGTTGCAGGTTCACCTTTTTGCATGGAGTTTACATGTTACTTCCTGTGCGTGATTCGGTTACAATCAGGCATGTTAGGTTATTTGTTCATTCTACATTGATCGCAAATGTGTGTGTGTGTCTTTGTTTCTGTTACTTTGCAAGGCCCATTTTTACAACTTCTACTACATTGTGAGGATCAACTGCTCCTTTTGGGGCCCAAAGCCCGGGACCAATAAGAAGAAGTGCCGTTGGTGGGTTAGCGGTTAGGACTAAGGTGTGAATCGATGGGTTTGGGTTAGGGTTAGGTATATACTAGTTAGGTTAGTTAGGTTTAGTGTAAGGGTCAGGGTTTGGTGGTCCTGTGATGGACCAACAATCCTCCTCACACCCACTGACAACTGGATAAAGACACCATCTCATTGCAAACCTGAACTGGATCAAGAGGGTATAGAAAATGGCTGACAAGACAAACCAATCTACAAGCTACTTATTTTTTTAAATTATTTTATTTGTTTTACATTTTGCCACCCTATTTAAATATGGGAATAATTTAGTCACAATCACAAATTTATTTTCAATAAATTACTGTCATGATTGAGAAACAAATAATTCTAATGCTAAAGAATGGACTTGATGTTCTGACCTTGTCCTCTCTTAAAAACAGACTGCTGACTCTGAGTCAGATGGAGGGATTGATGAGTCACTGATAAACAGATTAAAGCCTTTTCTCTCCTATCTCAGGTCTACCACGTTCCTTCTCCTCCTCCTCGTTCTCCCATTCCTCAACTGTACATCACACACACACAAAAAACCCAATCCCCTCATATACGCTTCCCCTTGCTGAACTTCCAGCGCTGCTCAGCAAATCTCACACTCTCTCTGCTCTAATCCTCCACCTCCACCCTCTTTAATCGTGATCTCTGCCCATCATATTGCTCATGCGCTCTTATCTCGCTCCTTTCAGCTATTATTCCTGAAGAATCACGTACGAGGCGCTAGTGATCGCTTGAAAAGTCATTGAACATAAAAACTCAGCTCGGAACTCATTCCTGGCTAAAGTTGTTCTTCTCGGCTGCAGCTACAGCTAATGACAACTAATTGTGTCACCGTGTGCATTCTGAGATTATCTTTAGCGTAGGTAATTATAAAAAGATGTAACAGATGTTTTTTTCCAGAGCACCAGAAACATGTGACATTAAAATATCATGAAGCTTAGAAGGCAAATATGAGTTTTGGTGAAACAGGTGAAATTCTGCCATGTTTATAACTTTTTATAAGTTCTTGACGCCCAACTAATAAGGTCTCTCTCAAGTCTCTCTTGTAAATGAGTCCCCGAGGCTCAGTGGGATTAACCTGTATAAATAAAGGATGAATGAATAAAAAATAATGTTTTTACTGTGAATGTGCACCACGATGTCCAAAGCTAAATATGCATGTTGTTATGATCAGTTTGTGTCAGTTTTGATTATCTGTTTGAATCCTCTCATACAATGTGAATACATGTGTCATTACGTAATATGTGTGTTCTTTTGTTTGTCTGTTAGTGAAATATTTCATAAACTATTAGACAAATATTAATGAAACTGAGAAAAGACAGTAATCACTGAATGTTCATCTACAACTGATAAGTTTTTGGAGTCATTCTGATTGAAGATACAACCAATCAACCGAACATAAAAAAGACTAATTTAGTCGATTTTACAGGTAATGAGCTAAATTCTGGTGTGGTAGTAGCTGAGAGTCATTTACAACACAGTGCTCACAGTTCACATAAAATTTTTGTTTAAAAGTTTGGCTTCAACTGCTGAAGTCAGCGTTGTCTTTCAGCAAAATATTACATGAGCCACTGGACAGTATTAATTAAACTTTTAGAAACCAATCACTGGCTTTGACTACTATTATTTAACCTTTGGAGTCAACCCCATTTAAGATTGCCACCACGTTATTGACCTTAGCAAACCCCAAATTGGCTAAATCTCAATCAGTTTTACATGTACTGAGCTTAAACTTGGTGTGGTAGTTGCTGAGAGTCATTCCTAACACTTCTATGAATGCTACCTTCTTTCTTATTCTTTCAGCTTTTCCCTCTTCAGGGGTCGCCACAGCAAGTCATCCTCCTCCATCTCACTCTGTCCTCTGCATCCTCTGTCCTCACTCCACCTACCTGCATGTCCTCTGTAACTGCATCCATATATATCCTCTTTGTCTTTTCCTGGCAGCTGCATTTCTAACATCCTTCTACCAGTATACCCACTGTCCCTCCTCTGGACATGTCCAAACCATCTCAGTCTGGCCTCTCTGACTTTATCTCCCAGTTGTTCAACCTGTGCTGTACCACTGATGATCTCATTCCTAATCTTATCCATCCTTGTCACTCCTAAGGAGAACCTCAACATCTTCTTTTCTGCCACTTCCAGTTCTTTCCTCAGTCTTTTTGTCCATTTCTCTGTCTCCAGACCATACAACATAGCTGGTCTCACCACTGTCTTGTAAACTTTTCCTTTGACCTTTGCAGACACCCTTTTGTCACAAATCACTCCTGAAACTTTTCTCCATTCATTTCATCCTGCCTGTACTCTTTTTTTCCACCTTTTTACCACATTCCCCATTTTCCTGGACAGTGGACCCCAAGTACTTGAAGTCCTGCACCTTTGTGACCTCTGCTCCTTGTAGCCTCACTGTTCCCTGGCCTTCTTCTCATTCACACACATGCACTCTGTCTTACTACGGCTCTTTCATTGCTCTTCTTTCAAGTGCATACCTCCACCTCTCCAAGTTCTCTTCCACCCGTTCCCTGTACTCACCATAGATCACAATGTCATCTGCAACCATCTTAGTCCACGGGGATTCCTGCCTGACCTCATCTGTTAGTCGGTCCATCACCAGAGCAAACAAGAAGGGGCTCAGAGCCGATCCTTGATGCACTCCCACCTCCACCTTAAAGCTACATGTCACTCCAACATCTCGTCACTGTCCTGCTGTCCTCATACATGCCCTGTACCAGTCTAACATACTTCTCTGCCACTCCAGATTTCCTCATGCAATACCACACCTCCTCCCTCAGCACCCTGTCATATACTTTTTCTAAATCTACAAAGAAACAATGGAGTTCTTTCTGACCCTCTCTGTACTTCTCCATCAGCATCCTCAAAGCAAAGATGACATCTGTGGTGCTCTTTCTTGGCATGAAACCATACTGCTGCTCACAGATAGTCACCTCTTGTCTAAGTCTTGCTTCCACAATTCTCTCCCAGATCTTCATCGTGTGGCTATCAACTTAATTCCCCTGTAGTTGCTACAACTCTGTACATCACCCTTGTTCTTAAAAATGGGCACCAGCACACTTCTCCTCCATTCCTCAGGCATTTTCTCACCCTCAAATATACCATTGAGTAAAAAAACTTCACTACATCTCTTCAAGACATTTCCAAACATCCACTGGTATGTTATCAGGTCCTACTGACTTCCCCTTCTTCACCCTTTTCAGAGTTCTCCGGACTTCACTCTCACTAATTTTTCTCACTTCCTGGTCCACAGTTTTCATGACCTCTACTCTTCTTTCTCTTTCATTCTCTTCATTCATTAGCTCCTCAACATACTGCTTCCATCTTCCTGTCACACACTCCTCTCTTGTTAGAACATTACCATTCCTATCTTTAATAAGCCTAACCTGCCGCACATCCTTTTCAGCCTGATCCCTCTGTCTCACCAATCGATACAAGTCCTTCTCGCCCTCTTTAGTGTCCAGCCTCCCATATAACTTATCATAATGCCTTCTGCTTTACCTTAGCTACCCCCTCTTTGTTCTATGTCCCATCTCCTTATATTCTTGCCCCCTCTCTTCAGTCATCTCACTGTCATATTTCTTCTTGGCTAACCTCTTTCTTTGAATAGCTTCCTGCACTTCACTATTCCACCACCAGGTTTCCCTATCATCCATTCTTTGTCCAGATGACACACCAAGTACCTTCCTACCTGTCTCTCTAATTACTGTTGCTGTAGTAGCCCAGCCATTTGGAAGCTCTTTCTTACCACCCAGAACCTTTAACAGCTCCTCTCTGAATTTCTCACAACATTCTTCCTTCTTCAGCTTCCACCATTTGGTCTTCTTCTTTGATTTTACTCTTTTTCTCTTCTTCACATCAACAGTCATTCTACACACAACCATCTGATGCTGTCTGGCCACACTCTCCCCTGCCACAACCTTACAGTCTCCAATCTCCATCAGGTTTCCTCTTCTACACAGAATGTAGTAGACCTGCGTACTCCTTCCTCCACTCTTAAAGGTTGCTCTATGTTCCTCACTCTTTTGGAAATAGGTGTTGACTACAGCTATTTCCATTTTCTAGGCAAAATCCACAACCACCTGTCTTTCCTGGTTTCTTTCCTTGATACCAAACCTACCCATAACTTCCTCATCCCCTCTGTTTCCTTCACCACCAACATGTCCATTCAGGTCTGCTCCGATCACCACTCTCTCCTCCCTGGGAATACTCTTTATCACTTCATCCAGATCTTTCCAAAATGTATCTTTCTCCTCCCCATCACATCCAATCTGTGGCGCATAACCACTGACAACGTGTAGCATCAGAACTTCTACTTCTACCTTCAGGCACATCACCTTATCTGACACTCGTCTTCACCTCTACTGTATTCTTTGCCATCTCCTCCTTCAGGATCACCCCTACTCCATTTCTCTTTCTATCCACACCATGATAAAACAGTTTGAACCCTGCTCCAATGCTGCGAGCCTTGCTGCCCTTCCACTTGGTCTCTTGGACACATAAAACATCTACCTTCCTTCTCTGCATCATGCCAGCCTGCTCTCTACCTTTGCCTGTCACTGTCCTCACATTTAGAGTTGCAACCCTCAGTCCTACATTCTTGACTTTCCTCTTCTCCCTCTGTCTCCTGACATGCTTCCCTCTTTGTGGTCTTCGACTAACAGTAGCACAATTTCCACCGGCACCCTGTTTGTCAACAGCACCGGTGGCGGTCTTTGTTATCCCGGGCCTCGACTGATCCCGTATATTTTTCTTTGATAAACTCGCATTATGGTTTTGGCAAAAGTGTTTTACGTCGGATGCCCTTCCTGACACAACCCTCACCATTTACCCGGGCTTGGGACCGGCACAAGAGATGCACTGGCTTGTGCTCCTTAGTGGATCTCTGAATGCTACCAGATTGTGCAATACCTTGGCTTAAAACTTCGGCACACAGTTTAGTGGGTGACACATTACTTAAAGGAATGTCAGGTCTTCAGTTATTAAGGTTTTTATTGTTGTTTGTTTGAGGTGAGACAATTTATGAACAAATTATGCATATTTGCTTCAAAACTTTGGAAACTATCCAAAAAGCATCTGTTGTTGAACCCATTTCAGATTACATTCCATTATCCTCCCAGTTCAAGACTCAGAGCTGTTTTTCATCCTAATTACCAACCTTCTTCCCATACAGCTGAGAATGACCCACAGGGATTATTGGTCCATTTTCATCTGTCCTTTGTAGATGCGTCACATCTTATAGCTGCACGTTAATCCTCAGTGCTACTGTTCATGAGCATAATTTCTTTTTGGTATTACCAAGACCTTTTATGAAAGACATTAATAAAAATGTCAACA
Organism: Nematolebias whitei; assembly: GCF_014905685.2. NCBI lineage: Eukaryota > Metazoa > Chordata > Actinopteri > Cyprinodontiformes > Rivulidae > Nematolebias > Nematolebias whitei. The sequence continues at coordinate 17,482,821 of NC_056508.1, read as the reverse complement.
TTTATGCTGTTTTCTTTTACTCAATGCAACAAACATGGATCCATTCTAAACATCCCAAACAAGGCCTAATTTTTCTAGTTTGCCTCCTCCCCGGTCAGCTCTGCGCTCTGGGGGGTTTAGTATTTGCCGTTCATCACACATTCTCTCACCTGAAGCCACAGCTATAAAATCTAACAAATGTGATGTACGTATCCGTCAGTCACCCTGCAGCCTCACACCCATTTATCCTCTTATTTGTCTCCTATCTTTGTGCCCCCCCCCCCCACACACACACGCAGGTTCATAATGATGCTGACATTTCACACAATACAGCTATGTTATTCTTGCAGCGGTGCACAAGGTCAACTCATTACAGGACATAATTGATGTGGGGTGCACATCCCAACCTGTCACCAATACAGATCAGCTTTAGCACAAAAATTGTTTCTGCATCAGTTAACGAGATTTTATAAACTTTAAATTTTTGACTTAAGACGCAGACTGAAGGAAAACTGTCAAATAGCTTAGAAACTGAGCCCCCACTCATAAAGAAGTCTGCATCACTGATAAAAGAACATCAATAAAAATCTGTAAAACCATTACTGTATGAACAAAAAATTATATTTATAAACAATTATGCAATGACGCTCTTTTTTGTTTTAGATAATTACTGTACATGTGAAAACATCCTATCACACGCGTGAACATTGACGTACAAGCCCCTGACCTAATGTGCTGCACTTTCCCCCTCTTGTCCATCCATCTCGACTCTTTACCCGTCCTCCCACTCTGTCCCCACACCCGTTCGCTCTTCCACTTCTACCTCTTCCTGTCATTTCTCTGTGCCTCTTTCCATTTCATCCCATCCAGTCCGAGTGTTTTCAACCTGCCGCCTACTCGCTTCCTCACTTTTCACTCCTGCTATTTCATCATGTCTCTCTCAGCGTGCCAGCTCTTCAAGCTGTTGTCTGTTCAGGCGAGCTAAAGTACGTTCATTTGTGCTTTTTGATCTCACAACTTTTTGAGTCAAAACTTTGGTTTCTATAAGAAAATTACAATTTTTTAATCCAAAGTATTAACAATGAGCACGTTACAGGCTTTCTAGACAAATATTGAAAATTGCTTCTTGTGCAATATTGCAATATCTCATGAGACGTGTTAGTGCATGGTATATGTGTTGAGGGTTGAGATTTTAGCTCGCAGTCTGTAAAGCAGGTTGAATCATTGCCATATTTGTCTTTGCTAAAGTTGCTTCAACAGACAAACAAACACATGCACAAGCAAAAACATTACTGTCTTCTGCTGCAGCTGATAAAAAGCATAATCCAATGCAGTACATACCTCTTTGCACCAACATGGTGACCTCGCTGCCTCTCGGACATTTGCTCAGTAGATCCACCACCTGATTGTGACTCATATTCTGAACGTTTCTCTTGTTGACCTCCATCAGAATGTCCCCCTCTTTCAGACCCCGGCAACGTGGATAGTCCACTATTTGCTTCACCCTTTGGCCTCCACCTGTGAGACTGTCGGCGATAGTGAAGCCAAAACCTTTGTCCCCCTTTTCCATGTGGATGGTGATGAGCTCAGGCTGGGTGGCTATGGATGAGGCCAGGGTGACTACATCGCTGGAGTAACCATGAGAGCCATTAGATGCCACCTCGGCTGAGGGGCTGAGAGGCCGTGGCTCACGCATGCTGTTAAGGAGCCCGACCTGGTTAGCCGGTGTGTCAAATGTCTCTTGCCCATTGACAATGATGGGTTCCTTGTCCAAGATGGCCACGGAGGTCACCAGGCTGGTGTTTGGGTCGTCTGGATCAAAGGGCAGTGGATAGCCACGGCATAATGCCAGGTCCACCATGGAGCCGATAGGGATGGACTGGAAGATCTTCACCACCTGAGCATGGGTGTAGCCCAGCACAATCGTGTCATTAACACTGACAATCACATCACCTGCAAAGAAGAAGATGAGATCGTTAGTTTCACTTAATGGTTGAAAGATCACATATAGGTTGTACATTTAGTCAAATCTCGAGTTCAAAGTTCGGTGAAATTTCAGAGGCAGAGATCAACTCAGTGTTTTGATTTGAAAACACTGCCCCCTGTGGACAGTGGTTGTGTACTGCACCTGTCTCCATCTTGCCATCGACAGCCGCAGGTCCATCCAGCACCAGACTTTTGATCTGCAGGAACTCATCAGGCTCATCGCCTCCAACTACAGTGAAGCCGAATCCACGGTGACTCTTTTTCAGCTTCGTGTTGATGAAGGTTCCCTTCAGCTCTGCTGGGTTTCTCGTGAAAAAAGGTTTCCCTCCTGGAGAACGTAGAGAGAAAAATGTTTAACGCCGGGTTCAGATTTACATTCCACAAATCTGGGAAAAAACTTGAACTGAGAAAAAAGTAAAGCTGTGACTGTTAAGAACCATGCAACACCACTGTTAACAATCAGTGGGGTTACATCAACCTTCATGTTTTACACGTGTAAGAACACGAAAAAGGCTCCGCAACTTCAGTTTTCATTCAGTTTAACATTAGAGCTTTCATCAAAATTAAAATTGCTTCTGTAAAGAAACAGGTATTTGCCATGAATTAAGTGAAGACCTGTGATGTTCAAAAACTTACTCTTGATGCCTGTGGGGCCTGGAGGTAGAGCTGGAGGAACTTGTGGTTCCCTGTAGGTCTCTAGGTGGTTTGGCGCAAAGTTTGCCAAAGAAGCTGCTGCAGCTGAGTGCTCCTCTATCCACTCTGCACACACAATCGCTCACGCTTTACTCCACACACACTCAGCGCTATTGTGTATTTATATGCAACATATATGCACACATATTAACACACGCTAATAGTCAAACATGGAGCTCAAAGCTAATTTCCATGTAGTTAGCTATAGAGTTAGATTTTTAAATTTTCTTGAACTAGCTCTAGCAAAAGTACACTGAAGCATTTTGTAGTTTGATTTAAAGACATCATGAAGTGAATCTATGGGGTACACAAAATAAAATGATCTAATACTAAATGATACACAACATTTATGATATGGGACAACACCAGAGGTTGGGCCAGCTTTACTTTTATAGTAATAGTAGTAGTAGTAGTAGTAGTAGTAGGAACTAGAAAGTTCCTGGAGAATGATGGGGACTGCCACATTCCCGCCTCTCACACAGTGATGGCTGGACCTGGGCACCAGTGACAACCACAACCCGAAAAGGAAGAAGTGGGTAAAGATAATGGATGAATGGATGGATAGATGGATGGATGGGTTTGCCAGTACTATGTGTTGGGGTTCGCTCTCCGCTACCACTATACCAAATTTCAGCTGAATAGCTTTAAATATTGCTGAGTTATCGTATATTTTCCCCTTTTAGCTAAGGTGGCCATCTTTTATTTTTGATTTGAATTCAGTATGTGATAGGGAATGTTCTCAGCTATAACCTCACCAAATTTCAGTTCTATGTGTAAAAATAGCTGAGTTAAATTCATTGAAATGTAGCTTTGATGGCCATCTTGAATTTTTGGATTTGAATTAAGTATTTATTGGGCATCACTCTCAGCTATCAACAAACCAAATTTCAGCTCTAAAATGGCTGAGTTATCATATTTTATCTCTTTCAGCTCAGGTGGCAATTTTGGATTTTTGACTTGCATTAGAAATATATGAAAACGCGCTCAGCTACGATCAGAGCAAACTTCAGCTCAATATCTCAAAGAATGACTGCGTTACAACAGTTAGAAGCAGTCTTTGTTTGCAAATTACATCGCCATGGTAACTCAAAACACCAATACAAGTGATAGCACACATCACGACGCCGAGCCGGTCGTTTTGATACAACACTTGTGGGGGTACACATTGTGGTCCAGGCCACATTAAAGTTGACGGAAAAGTAAGATAAAGTTAAGAAACCCAAGTCAGGTGGATAATAATAGGTGCTGCCTTACTAGGCAGTCCACAATAATACATCTGGACAGGAAAAGTGAAATCAAGTTTCTCCTTGGAATAGAAAAAGTCTGGCCCAAACCTGGGATGAGCTATGGACATGACGCTGACAGACATAAAGAAAGAAAGAAATGGTGCCACTCTAGGGCAGGAAACGAACCTTGAATATACCGCTCACCTTCTGGAGGCTGCGGCTGTAGCTGCTGCTCCAAGAGTTTTTGGCGCCGCGCCTCCACCACTGGGTTCTCATATTGGGTCTTCCTGTTGATATGACTGAAACAGAGAATATTGGATCATACTACACACAGTGTATAACAGCTCTGTAAATGTTTGGGTCTTTTGAATCAAAGGCCTGGTGAGGCCGAGACCAGATTTGTGAAAGGGTTTTAAATGTTTGAGCATTTATGTGTAAATACGGTGATTAACTCACTCCACATAGTACACTCCGTACACGGGGTCATCTATTCTCTCCCATCCTGGGGGCAGCTCTGGAATAAAAAGAGCACAAAGCATTAAACACAAACAGCCTGCATTAATCATTAACAGGAGTAAATACAACAGTGTGCTGTTCATGGGGTTGTTCATATGATCATTGAGTGAATACGAAGTTTATTTGCAATCTAACTACTTGACTTTTGGATTTTGTAACTTTTATACTTTTTAAAATATTTAACTTTACATGATTAACTTAAGATATCTCCAATTCCGTCGAACACATAACTTCTCTTAAATTTTATTAAAGTATACTGGCTCTGATTTTGCCTGTTTGAGATACTTTTAGCTACTATTGCGCTAAATTTAGCTTTTAGCTAGCCTTTTGCTGCTTTTAGCTTTTAACTACATTTGTGCTATATTTATTATTAGCTAGTGTTTAGCTACTTTTAGCTTCTAGGTAGCATTTTGCTATTCTTAGCTTACCTTTTAGCTAGTGTTTTGTTATAGTTTGTGCTAAGGTTTTACTTCTTTTAGCTTTAACAACTTAGATGTAGGTTTTCAACTCATTTCAGTGAAGTCTTGCAGAACTCAGAAGTCTCACTGCTTTTTTTTTTCAGAAAATGCAGCTTCTCTAGTTTTTGCTTCTTTTTAGCCTCACTTTCCTCATTTTCTGCTGCAAAACACAATCATTAATTTTTATTTTACTTTGATAGCAACACATTTTTTTAATTTCTAGGATTTATAGCTGGCACTGGCTGTAGGCCGAGACCTCTTACACTTTGAAACCCTCTCTGTATAGAATCTGGTTTATTTTATTGGTAAAAGAACAACTAGTGTAGTCTGAGCAGTCTCATTCAAACACTCGGTCTCTGCCAGCAACACAAACTGGCCTTTCAGTATAATAACAAACAACTACGCCTACAAGTTGAATCCCCTCCTGCTGTTTATGGCTGCTGTTACTACATTCATTATGGCCAATAAATGAGGGAGATGAAAACAAAGATATGTTCCAAACAAGTTTACACATGATTGCTGTCAGATCATTTGAAATCAAAGATCTAACATTCCTTAAAGGAATGCCAATTGAACTCCACCTTTCATGGCAGAGTTATGGACGTTAGGGCAAACCTTGAAAATGGTGCTGAGGTTCAAGACATTGTTTTCCTAACAGGATTTTTTGTTAATGTTAAAGTTTTAGACAAAGGTGGTGCACAATGTGGAGCACTTGTCATACTGTATGTGTTGTTAATTTCATCTCTTCTTTCATTTCTATGTCGATGACTGTCAAATGTACTTCCCTCTGAAGCACACTGGTGCATGCTCTATTCAACCTCTTCTTGAATGACTGGCCGACATCAGGGACTGGATGGCTTTAAATTTCTTAAGTTTCAATGAGAAGACAGAAGTGCTGTTGTTTCCACCTAATGGCACGATCAAGAACCACGGTATCGACCTTTCCTCTCTAGCCCCGTTAGATAAACAAGTTGTCATTAATCTGGGAGTGATAATGGACATTTCCATGAAACTAAACCATCATGTAAACATGATTGTTAAATCCTGTTGTTTCTCCAGTTGAGGCGACTGTTTAAACTGAAGTCCCTACTGTCCCAAAGTAACCTTGAAACAGTAATACATGATTTCATAACATCCAGGTTTGATTACTGCAATGCACATCTGTTTGGAATCAGTCAGACCTCCATTGCATGATTACAACTGGTTCAAAATGCTGCAGCACAATTTTTAACTGGTACAGGCAAAAGAGAGCACATTACTCCAGTTCTGGCCTCCCTTCACTGGCTCCCAGATCACTTTCAAATTCATTTATAAATCCATCTGTATGTTTTTAAATCTCTGAACAGTTTTGCCCCCGCATCTCACTGATCTGCTGCAGCCATATGTCCCACAGTGCTCTCTGAGGTCAGTAGACCTGATGCTTCTGTTGGTTCCAGGAACTTGTCTTCAGCTCAGAGGTGACAGAGTCTTCTCTGTTGCTGGTCCAAAACTGTGGAATGAGTTACCACGGCACATCATACAGGCTCCCTCTCTCACAGTTTTTAAGTTTTGCTTAAAAACTCACTTTCATTCCCTGGCTTTTCACACTTAGTGATTTAGTTTTAACCTGTCTGTATTCTATAATGTACATGTTCATTTAGTTATTATCTTTTTCTATGTATTTTATCTTATGTCCTTTACTTGTTTGTTTTTGCTGTACAGCACTTTGGTTGGCCTTGTTGTTGTTTTAAGTACTTTATAAATAAAGTGGTAGAGTATGGTAAATGACACAGCTATTACCACATTAAATTTTAGCACAAACTGTGTAAATTTGACTGATTTATGGTAATTTTTTTGTGTTTTCCAGAGTCAGTTGGTTGTGGCATCCATCTAGAATAAGGTTGGCTTTAAATTCTAATCAGTTGTCGATGTGCGAGATTATTTCCTGAGAGTTTCATTAAAAGCTGTGCTTTGGTTTATGAGATATTTTGTTAAACATCAGACAAAGTTGACTCCAAACAGGTAATAGGATCAAATTAAATAAAGTCCGTGCACAGTCTGTTTGTGCCTTTTGTCGTCGGGTGATTAAAACATACCTATGTCACTTTCTAGGTCTTCCGTATGTATCCCTTCTTCTCCAGTTTTGAAAGTAGGATGAAACAGAGAAACACAGAGAAGAAAGAAGAAATAACAAAAGCATCAGATACAGTGACAGACAAGAGGAAAGCAAACAGTTAACCTTTGAAACAGGTTAACCCAGAACACACCAGCCTCTCAAAGCAACAGAAAAGTTTCCTGTAGCTTTCAGCTTCACCACTTGATGGTGCAACTTTGCCACAACAAAAATAAGAGCAAGTGTCAGAATTTGTCAAATGCTTTATGTTTCCCAGGAAGCAATATGTCATGATGAATGTCAAAAGTGTTCACCACACGACAAATCTAAAACACATTGCAAATCACAACAATTTACAACAGAAACTAAATCAAGGCGACACAACTCTACTAGAAATTAAGCTGTTGTTCCTCAGTGCACAAGACACACAAGTGTAAGAACTCCGTCTGCTTCCAAACCACTACACAGAGCTGCAAATTTACAGTTTTGTGTTGTTAATGATGTGCAGAGGCTTACCATCATCATCACACTCTTCCAAAGGCCTGGAGGCTTTGTCTCTGCACCGCGGATCCAGCCATGATGTGGTCTTAGTGTTGTGGCTGAGAGGAAACAAACAGGACAACAGAATAATTCAGGACAGGCTGTCAAAGTGGCATATCACAGCACAACAGAGGGACCTGAATGCATCAGTAAGCAATAAACATAAAATGTGTCAGCGAGTTTTCAACGGACCGTCTGCTGCAAACAAAATTTAAAAAAGAAAAAAAGAGCGGCACAGGCAAGGTAACAAGAAACTACTGGACTTTTCCCAGTATTGTTAGACAAAAACCAAAACATGCTGTTATTCAGTGAAATTAACGTACACGCTTTGAAAATGCACTGCCATGTCCTGGTGGTGAGGCTTCGCAGTGCTGCAACGAGGACAGAGAGGTGGAGGGTAATCAGGTGATCAGGATGTGATCTCCTTTTGAGATCGGGACATGCAGGGATTAACAGGAAAGCAGTTGCAGTCAGGGGGCTGGGAAGGCCTAAAACCCACATCACTATGGAAAACAAGCTACTGAACAAAAAGGAACGCAAAGGCTGCGTTTGTCAGACAGAACTGTGGGGCTGTTCGTGCTGCAGAAACGTACTCGATGAAGTACAGCTCCCCGTTCTCAGTGTAGGCCATCTCCCAGTTTTCAGGCAGCGGTCCCAGAGGGTCATCTGGAGAGACCTGCGGTTCTGCAAGAGTCTGCTGCCCGCTTTCAACCGTGGAGGTGGCTGCATTGTTCAGACCACAGGCCAGAGCATTGTCTCGTGCAGGATATGGCCGAAGAATGCCGCTACGGCTCTCGTCCTGGTCGTTAGGGGTACCTGTGCACAACAAAGGAGAGGGGAAGAGGCTACGCACTAAGGACCCTGGGTGAAACAAGAAGACCAACACACACAAACAAAACCAGAAAGAAAATCACAGTTTATGTATCATGCATGCAAAATGGAAGAAAAGAACACTCAGTTCATGCAACTTTACTCACACGACCTCTCAGTGCTTCCCCTTCACCCAATATTCTGAATTCACCTCCTGCTCTCTGAAGCCTTGTCTACACAGGATTGATTTTTCTTTATAAAACAATCTTATTTTGTTGTTGTTGCTTTATTTTTTACAACACTGTACAACTTGCTGCTGATTTCTTGCCTTTAAGCTGCTGTATTCATACCAGTCTGCTCACCACAAACTCATGTTCAGGCTGCGGTTTATGCACTTTCTCATGAAAATACACCAGAAACAGGAAACAAAACATGATCAATGTACATACATATAAAGTAGACTGTTTATATATATTATGGATAAACCTATTTCATTTTACTTTCCACTCTATAATGAAAAGTGTAAATACAACAAGAAGAAAATGAGGATGTTGAAGAAAAGAGAAAGAACTAAATTGTTTTTTGTGGACTGACAACACAGTGAAACTTTTATCACATAAAGCTGAAAGACCACAAAAGTACAGGAAAGGGTTGACTGGGAGTTGTGTCAGTCCAAACATGTGGACATATTGGACAATTTCAGGCCCAGTCTCCACTGAAGAACAGCTGCAGGGCAGTGCTTTCCTCACAATGTGTATTGTGTAAGAGTAAAATCTTAATGCACAACTGTCCATCTTAAAATTATTTCCATTTCCCAAAAAGATTTTATTGTGTCCAACAAAGTTTAGTCAGGTCATCTGGACGGTTTCTTTTTTTGTTGAGACGTTTCGTCCTTCATCCAAGGTCTGAGGACCCACAACAAACTCATTCCCACAAGCAGCACACTCACATAGTGGACCAACCAGTTTAATGGTGATACGATGGTTTCTGGGGCTCGCCCTCTCTCCAGTCGACTCCAAGTTCATGCTCAATAATCCAGGTATCTTCTTTATCGCCATCAAACTGGTTGGTCCACTATGTGAGCGTGTTGCTTGTGGGAATGAGTTTGTTGTGGCTCCTTGGACTGATGAAGTCCTTTGGATAAAGGACAAAACGTCTCAACAAAACAAAAAAACTGCCCAGAAGACCTGACAACTTTGTTGGCTTATTGAGCATGAACTTTGATTGTAATGTGTATTTGATATATTTAGTACTTTTTTTCTATAATTGTTTTTTGGATAGTTGACAATGTATGGAAGCAAAATAAAAAAAAAAAACATTTTTGGCCTTAGGTTATTTGCTGTGCTTTATTCAAGGCAGTATTACTGCTTAGCAGTCTTGTCTGCTTATTTAAGTAATACAGTATAAATGTTGTGCTGTGGTACAAAATCTAACGTCTACAGCACAAGCGCACACACCTGCTGTTACATCTATTATGTTTGGTTTATGTCGTCATGGTTTGCTAAAGGTTACATTTAGTCTGTCTAGACCAAAAAGCAAAAGTGGCATTTTTATTTATATTAATATAATACATTTTTATTTATTTATATACCGGTATATTTATTTTAGGGATGCACAATATTACCGGCATGGTATCGATCGATATTAGCATTAAAATTCAATATCGGACATGGGCCGTTCCATTAAAATAACTCGCCAATATAAAAGGCACTGTTTTTGCCTGCAGAGGCAGCACAACGTGATGTTACATCAGCAGCGCAACGCTATGACATCACGTGCACCTACCCAATCTCACGGCGGAGAGGAAAATTCAAAATGTCGGCGGTGTGGAAGTTTTATTTTTTGTTGGTGAGGATGTTGAATTCCGAAGATTTATGGACTATGTTGAGCCTCGCTACATTGTCCACAGTCTGAGATATTTTTCCGAGGCAACGTTACCCGAGTTACAAGCCGTCATTTCCGACGTCACTGAGAAGCTAATAGCTGATAGCACGACTTGTGGGTGAGTTTTACCACAGACATTTGGACGTTGTGTTAGCCCCGTTAGCTTGATTAGTCTTACAGCGCAATGGATGGACCAAAACTTAGAACTTAAAAAGGCTGTCCTTCATGCACAGGAGTGCAGAGGATCCCACACTGCAGCTAAGTGAGACAGCATTGCAAGTGACTAATGCTAATAAATAACATTTAACTCTTTTCATTTAATATAAGTCAAAGTGCTATGCATATCATATGGCTGTTACTGAATATATGTCACCAGCTCTTACAGCTTTTGCACAATTTTTGTTGCAAATAAGCCTAAATAAGAGGGCTATGTTCTGACAAAGGAACGTATATAAAATATCGGTATCGGCATCGGTTATCAGCCAAATGAGGTTTAACATATCAGCATATCGGCCAAAAATCCAATATCGTGCATCCCCAATTTATTTATATTTATTTCTTCCAGGAACTCAGTTTGGAAAACAGCTTTTAGGGCTTCCTAAAATGTTGTTTTGATACCAATGCAAGGCTGAAACTGAAAAACTTTTACATCTTCACAAAAATTGTTCTAGTGTTGCTTTGGCCTGTGGAGGATAGGCTAATACTTGCAGCAGCAGTCTTTCCTTGACCCCCGCCCCCCACCTGCTATACCGCCACACATTTAAACATCTTTCTGAGTAACTTAACCTAAGCCTCCATCTTGTTTTGCTTTTCCACTTTTTTGAGTCGTTCAAGACAGTTTCAGTCTAAATTCCACACACCGATGAGGTGACATAGAAAGCATGAACTTTCAAAGTATCAAAGATGGAAAAAATACAGCCCGCAACTTTCACCCACAAGAGGGAAAAGCAAAACAGGAAAAGGTTTAGGAGTACTAGCATTATATACCCATCATGTGGTTTGTGTGTTTCAGTCTGTAAACATGAAATAGATTTAAAATTCTCCTGTCGATACAATGACTGGTATACATGAGGACAATTTATTGGAATAAAAGGATACATAAAAACAAGGATGTGTCTGTGGAGAAAGAAAAAGCAGCACAACCCTCCTTACAGGCAGATGGCAGTGTTAACAGGCTCACAAGAAAATAATCTGCATCGCAAAGACATGATGTAACTGCCAGACACCCATTAACTTACAGAGGAGGGGGTCATAAACATATGCACACACTATCTCTCTCCTCATCTTCCTTTGAACATGTGTACAAAACACAGTCCACAGTGGGAAAAAATGAGTTGAAGGAAACAGCACAGATGGAGAACACTACACGTGCAGAGACCGAACAAAAGCTTAAGAATCAGAAACTTCAACAAACTGAGAGGGTTGGAGAGGAGCAGTGGTGCCCTCACCTGTAAAACTGTTGTTCATTTCCGTGGCCTGGTCGTCATCGTCGTCGTCAGCAGGCACTACGCGGACGTTTTGCATGTCATTGTAGGACTTGGTGCGCTTTGGGGTGGACTGATGGGAGCCCGTATCATTGAGAGTCACTGTCCCAATGATGGGCTGCCTCGGCGGTTTTGGGGTCCCATAGTAGTTACCTAGGCAACAAGAAGGGCATTAGCATGCTCGAGAGAGACACAGTAGGGAGAGAGGAGGAGATGAAGGAAGGAGCGAGGGATGAAAAGCACAGGCAGTGCAGGGGGACAAAGAAGCAGCCAGAGGATCTACCCATAATCTTACGTTGAAAGTAAAAGACCCGAAGCTGGACTGCAGTGTGACTACAAACTGAGAAAATAACTCACAAAAATCTTCTTTAGTGCTTGAGGCTGTTTTACCTAAACACTGAAAGCATCTTAAAATACAAAAACATTAAAACACACTAATTTTAGTCAAAAGTATTATTAGTTAGCAGAGCCTTTTTCTCAATAAGCAGCTACTTTTCACTGGCGTTGTCCCTATCTGGGGTCCATATTTTGTTTTCTTTGGTGGCCTAGAGGCCCAGTACCACTTTCTACCAGTTTGGAGTCAAAGATTTGACCATTTAAAATCATGCTCAATCACGTAAGTGTCAATAGTTTCAATAGAATACAAAAATATTCCAATTCCATTCCAATACAATTTCTGTTAATTTATTCCTAAACCAAAACCAACAAACAATAAGATTTATTATAAAAAACTGAAAAACACATTAACTAAATGTGTCTGTTTGAAGGATATCCTTAATATCTCCCTGACGATATGTTCACATTTTCTAGCAGACTTTTAACATGGTGGCAAAGCATACAGTCACTAACTAGTTAGCATACCTTAGCTTTATATACAAGTATAGAACTGTGAAGGCCAAACATTTAGGAAAATATCTACACAAACAATTATTCAAGAAGAACTGCTGAGAAGGACAACAAAAGAGCTGGTTGCTGGTATTAAGAGGGCCAAGGCCAAAAATGCACAGAGGATTCAGGATCAATTCACCTCACAAGACCCATGGAGCATGTGGAGGGACATTAAGTGTATAACATATTATAAAGGCAGAAGTGAACAATGCCCTAGAGACTCATCACTGCCTGATGCCCTCAACAAGTTCTACACACACTTTGAAGACCTGAACAGACCACCCAGCACTAGACTCACCTCACCACCGTAAGAAGAGCTTCTCAGCGTGACCTCAGCAGAAGTGAGGAGTACTTTCAGGAGGATTAATCCTCACAAAGCAACCGGCACAGACAACATCTCCGGGAAAGTGTTGAAAGACTGTGCATATCAGCTCTGCGAGGTGCTGGCCAGCATCTTTAACTCTTCACTTACCCTGGCAACAGTTCCCACCTGCCTGAAGACCGCCACCATCATCCCAGTCCCAAAGAGTTCTACAGTGACTGGTCTGAATGACTATCGGCCAGTGGCCCTCACCCCGATAGTTGCAAAATACTTCGAAAAACTGGTCATGACCCACATCAAAACCATCAACATCAGTGAGGACCCTCACCAGTACACATACCGTGAGACTCGATCAACAGAAGACGCCATCTCCTCTGTGGTCCACATTGCTCTCACCCACCTGGAGCAGAAGGACTCCTACGTCTGTATGCTCTTTGTGGACTTCATGACTGCCTTCAACACCATGATTCCTCAGATCCCGATGGACAAACTACTCAAACTAGGACTAAGCCCCTCCATTTGCAACTGGGTCCTAGACTTCTTAACAAACAGACCACAGTCGTTGAGGATCCACAACTTCTCCTCCTCCACCATAACCCTCAGCACTGGCTCCCCTCAGGGATGTGTGCTGAGCCCTCTCCTGTTCACTCTGCTCACATATGACTGTGCACCTACCCATCCAGGCTGTCACATTGTAAAGTTTGCAGATGATACAGCGGTGGTGGGATGCATCAAAAACAATGATGAGTCCAGGTACAGGCAGGAGGTGGAACACCTGGAGAGCTGGTGCAGGCAGAACAAACTTCACAACAATGTTAAGAAGACGAAGGAGATGGTTGTGGACTTCAGACGGAACAAACACACCTACCTACCCTCTGAACATAGGAGGATCTGCGGTGGAAGTGGTCTTCAGCTACAAGTACTTGGGTGTGCACCTGAATGACAACCTCAGCTGGGGCAACAACACAACCAGTCTCATCAAGAATGCTCATCAGAGACTCTACTTCCTCAGGCGGCTGAGGCGAGCTAGTCTGGGAAGCTCAGTCCTCACCTCCTTCTACAGGTGTGCAGTGGAGAGCATCCTGTGCTCCAGCATCGTGTGGCATGGAGGCTGCACAGCTGCAGAAAGAAAAGCTTTGCTGAGAGTGGTGAAGGCTGCACAGAAGTCTGTTGGAGTCAGTCTCCCCACCATCACAGACATCTACACCTCCAGATGCAGGAAGATGGCCACCTGCATCATGAAGAACCCCACTCACCCAGCACACAACTTTTGCCCCGCTCCCCCAGTAAGGAGATTAAGGAGCATTAAGTGTAGAACCACTAGATTGAGGAACAGCTTCTACCCAGAGGCTGTTAGACTCATGAATCTCTAACCAGGATAATCACTGTGAAAAAAATCACATCATGTTGCTGCTGATCTATTTCAGGTTGCTGTGTTCATTCATACTCATCTGCTCACACAGACTCATGCTCGTGCTGCTGTTCGGCGTAATGTTTTTATACTATTAGTGCTTTGTGTATTTTCAGTTAACGTTTTTCTTAGTTCATATCTTAGATCTTATTACTGTTTTTCTTTTACATTTTATACTTTTGTTGGATGTAACTGGGACCCTGTGTACACAATTTATTTCCACCTCATGTACCACATGTGATGCGAATGACAATAAAGAACCTTGAATCCTTGAATTCAAGCCATAAACTATTGAGGGTTTATAATTTAAAATGCAACCTTAAATATAAGACACCTGAGACATGGAAAATGAGGTTTTAACCTGCGCCCTTTATTTAATTATGAACAGGCAATATCAGTGTATGTAGGTAGGCTTGGTCAGATGTTTTACTTGGGATTATGTCAGGGTTAAATGTTCTAATTGGCTGGAGGTCTCTACATGATGTGGACTTGGCTGCATTACATGTTTGAGTTTCTCTATTTCTGGATAGCTGGTGATAAAATAAAAATGTCTATAAAGAGCTATATGACAGATTAAATTAAAATCTTGCAGAATCAGATAGTAGACTGCATTATTCAGTGTCCCTCATGGATAATCTCTTAGCATATATTTGAGTGTTGCATTCAATGACCCAAAATGACAAAAACAAATTTGTAATAGGATGGGACTTAGACAGATGGATGGATGGATGGATGGATGGATGGATGGATGGATGGATGGATGGATGGATGGACGGACGGACGGACAGACGGACAGACGGACAGACGGATGGCGTTATTGTAGATAAATTACTCTTATTTAAATGCTTATGTCTTTTTCTGACAGTTGCCTACATATAATGTAATGGTAACAGTGTATATACAGCATAGCACAAATGCTCAACGTCTGTAAACACGAGAACATACAGCCAATTAAATATGAACTCATTTGGTCCCACAATTCCCCAAAGTTAATTTTACCAAGGAGCTTATGCTGTGTTCCTGTTGTATTTTAAAGGTGTATTTTTTTGTCTTTCATTTCAGAAAAATATATACAAATTTGCACACACGCCACTCCTGACCAGCCACAAAATCTAACATGGTTGCTTCATGCATGAAATGTTGCGATAGCTTTAGTAAGAAACATTTAGTTCCACTTCTGCTGGTTTCTATAGTTTTAATCAGTCAAACACACAGTACTGGACAACTTCTATCTGGAAACATGTTGCTTTATGTAGAGTTTAAATACACAAAATGCAGAGAAGTACAATGTTAATGCCTTGTATTGCTAATAGTTGTTAGCCAAACCACTGTCAGATTGAAGTTGCAGCTTTAAGGTAAATGAAAAGCAGCAATAGCTAAAAACAGCTCATTGATTTCACATTTACTTACATGCAAAACATGTGTGATTTCTTTTTATTTTCCATCAGCTCCTGCCTACAGGAGTCATCCAGGTCTGTCCCTGCACTCTAGCTATGTAAACTGACTCCCAGTCAGATTAAAAGCACAACAGATTAGAACATGAACGCTTTAAGACTTTGCAGGAAAATATCCATTATTAATATTTTTAAAATGCATTATTTATGAAGTGTAAGAACCGTAGACCAAATACATCCTCATGCTTGAAAAACACCAGCTTTTATGACCTAAAAATGTATGATAAATAGTATAGTATTCATAATGCTAAAGACTCAAATAATTAGCATGTAGAACAGAAACCTGATCTTTAGCTTAGTGAAGCTAATGAGCTCAAAGAAAGTCTACTAATAAGCAAGACAATAAAATAATTTGGTTCAAATTGTACATTAGAGTAATTTTGGCCATACAGAAGTCCCTTGCTACTTCACAGTTTGTTTTTCGCAGCCTCGCTCTATTGTGGATTTTCAAAGTAAGACTGGACATGACACACAACCAGCATGGAATTTTTATGTAAATTAATTGTTTAAAATTATTTAGCACCTGGTGCACCTTTGTGCAGCCCAGAGCTGCAGGAGAAGCTTCCTCCTGCAGTGTGTCATATCTCTACTCTGCAGCGGAAAAGTGGGCGTGGCCGAGAGCACGGGCAGGTGGCAGAGAGCAGCGGAGGCAGAGAGCTGAGATCATGACATTCTGTGCTCTTTTCGAGCGTGTAGAGTTTAGAAACATTGTTTAGAATATTGCAAGAATGTGGGAAGGGTTTAAAATGCCTATATATATATATATATATATATATATATATATATATATATATATATATATATACACATATATATATATATATATATATATATATATATATATA
>NC_056508.1:17453186-17466133 GCF_014905685.2 Nematolebias whitei | reverse complement strand
ATATATATATATATATATATATATTACCACTTGTACTAATATCCCTATTTCACAGTTTTTCACTTATCACGGGGCTTCAGGGTACGAATCCCCTGTGATAAACGAGGGACTACTGTACTGTATATCATTTTCTGCCAATGAAATTCAGCATATATAAAGCCAAAGTTCATAAAATTAATCACTTATTTATTCATAGGCCTACATCCAACAGCCAGATTATTTTTTTCCTGTTTCCTTCCTGTTGTGTGGACGGCGACAGACTCCTGTGGACAGGTATTTGACATTGTCTGCATGAAACGGAGCAACGTGCCAACACAGAGCAGAGCCAGTGCCAAGCAGATTAATGTCCAAACATTCTCTGTCAGCCCTATGAATACACTCTCTCAAACAGGTGTGCACACATGCACACACACACACATGCACAACTCAGACTTAGCACTACAGGACACACAACCTTACCTAACAAACAATTGCAAACTCACGGCAAAAAAACGAACACGTGTTTACACACACTGGTTTGTGTCAGTATAGGACTTAGTCGTGCCCAACAGTGTCCTAATCAGAGCGAGCAGGGCAGATGTGACGAGACCTGCTGTCTTCTCAATACATCTCCCCTCATCATGCACAGTTTAATCAGAAACTACTGAATGTGTGGTCTTACAGCCTGCCTACATGTTGGAAAAAATACCATATGATGGCTACTATGCTCAACGTATCCATAGAGAATGAGGACACCTGCGCTGTCATCCGTCACAATGCCGGTTGGGATCATCATCCTCACCTTCATACGTTCCTATTTCCAGTAGTGTGCCACTCTCCTCGAGTTGTAGGAAGTCCTCCACAGACAGGAAGTTGTAATCCACCCCTGGGACCTCTCCGTCTCGAGGGGCACGGGTTGTACCTGTGCAAAGAAAATAAAAAGATGATGTAGCTAAAAACTCAACATTATGTGCGTTTGCATTTTGAAGGAAATATGATTTTCTCACACCTACAACATGAACAGCCTGTCATTACAGCTAAAATGATGCATTCATATCAATTTTGTTTTCTGATGAGGATGAGTATGATGATGATGATGAGCCAGCAGCAGGGGTTCTGAAATGAAGAGGGTCTGATTGTAATTCAGCACCATCACTGGGAGCTCAGTATCTGTTGAGAGGCTGCAAATATTATGTCAAGAAATTAAATCACGGCTCGCATCTTGAGCAGTTGATCTGTCTCATGGGAAAGTGCTGCCTGCCAAGTCAGAGGAGAACCTAAAGGTCACCTTTCGCAGTGAATTGCTACTGATGATCTGTGATCAATCTATCAGTATTTTCATGGAAAATGGAGAATCTTAAAATAATTTATAACTGTAACGCTTAAGCTTTTTTGATTGTGACTGCATTGCTCTGCAACTACAGGTACTGAACTGAACTGTGGCTGGTTTATTGTGTTGCTATAATGGAACGTCAAATTGAGATTATATAAACTGTATAATCCATCCATCCATCCATCCATTTTCTTTACCCGTTTGTTCCATTTTGGGTCACGGGGGTCGCTGGTGCCCATGTCCAGCAATCACTGTGCGAGGGGCGGGGTACACCCTGGACGGGTCGCAAGTCCATCACAGGGCCACATAGAGACAAACAAGACAAACAAACATTCACTCTCTCACTCACACCTAGGGACAATTTAGAGTTACCAATCAGCCTAACATGCATGTTTTTGGTCTGTGGGAGGAAACCGGAGTACCCGGAGAAAACCCACGCATGCACGGAGAGAACATGCAAACTCCACCCAGAAAGGCCCCTGGACCGGGGTTTGAACCAGGGACCTGCTCGCTGAGAGGCAGCAGCTCTACCAGTTGCGCCACCGTGCTGCCTACTGTATAATCCAGGTTCAGTTATTTTCTTTAGTAAAACCAATGATGTTGTATGTTAGGCACTTTTTAAAAAGACTCGCATGGTAGAATTTTGAGTCTAAATGAACTCTGGGGCCTCAAATTCTCTTTAAAATTTTACGTTCATCTATTTTTTTTGTTTGAGATCCAACTACGTTCCACTGATCCCATCTCAGGGTAATAATTTCAAGGATTCAAGATTCAAGGATTCAAGGTTCTTTATTGTCATTCACATCACATGTGGCACATGAAGTGGAACGAAAATCAGTCAGTACGCTAGCGCGTGACGTCACTCAGAGCACAAAGCATAGAATTACAGTGAATAGATCTGCCCAGTAATGGATCGGTCACATTGTCACCAATACCCGACCCAGAAGGTTTTCAATGTTGATACTGATATTGGTATCGGATCGGTGCATCTCTAGTTCTGTCACATGTCCACAGCCTTGGGGAAGGGAAGGGTGAGGAGACAGACAAAGCATCTTTGTTTTTTCTAAACATGTCAGGAGGAGTTGAGATAAGTCTGCCATCAAGGCCACAGTTTGGGTCAGACAGAACTCGTGAATTGCTATTTCTGCCTTTTAAAGTCTCGCTGGTACATTTCTCTGATGGTGACTCCAAACAGTCGAACCGATTCCTTACGCCGAAAGTCAAGCTCACAGCTTTCTCCAAGATTATTCCCACCATTTTTGGGTGCTGCCAGAAAGTTCAGTCCTGATAACAGCCTTCTCCAACTCTGACGCAGCTCCACATAATTCAGACTGAGTGCTGCCAAGCTTCGACACATCCACACAAATTTGTAGACAATCCAGATTTCACCAACCCAAACAGCAAAAAACCAGCTGTCATCATGAATTCAATTTGTTTCCGTCGAGGGTCCTCCTTATCCTGACTCCTGTCGGGAGAAGTTGATTCATTTTGTTGAGAGACCAGCTGATCCTTCGAATTAGGAAGGTATGCAAGGAAAAAAAAGAGGCTCTTTGAGGGTTCACAAGACGAAAGAGTGCAAACAGGGAAGCGGGTGGGGGGGGGGGGGGGGCACCGGGAGACATGTCTGACTTCACCGGAGCACAGAGAGCAAAAAAAAAAATTACACAAAACTAAGAATATACTAAACTAAGAATACACTAAACTAAGAATACACTAAGCACCAATAGTACTATACTATAAATAGGGGTCTGTGCTGTTTTGCTTTGTAATGAGGACAGTTTGTGGGAATAACCTGACACCAGAAAAGGAAGAAAAGGGCTGCAGTGTGTGGGACTTGACAACGAAAGACAATACGACATAACAGAGTTGACAGCAGTTTTAACTCATCTGCGATCAGAAGAGTTTACATGCTCTTATATCCACTTACACTGGAATATAACACCAACTTTTAAGACCGCTGCTCATACAGCAGTGTGAACCACAACAGACCATATTCCGTTGTGCAGTTTCTTAATAACAGATTACAACATGAAAAAAAAGAATTGCACCTCTATCTGATATCTCAGTTATACTGTGAGGGTAGCGAGATGAGGAGATACTTTAGAAGGAAACGTCACATCAAAATATATGCAAACTAATTCTGAGCAATCCAATTTTTGCCTTTAAATAAACATTCTATATAAAAGCATGTTCTTTTTCAGAGTTCTAAATTATCTCATCCTCAGGGCACAATGGGTCAATGATGAGAATTAAAATGATGGTTACAATGTGCAGTGACGCTCACGGCGATCCTATCTTATCCCAAATAAAGATGTTGGACCACTACGTTTGGACACAAACATTAAAAGAACTAGAGGACTTTATTTTAGATGCATACGGTTATTATACATCTACATTACTGTTTACTGTGATGTGTCTTAGACACATCCTTTTGCAGTAAAACATTCAACATGGCTGCCTTTGCTGGTTGTATGGGCAGTGTAATATTTATTACACATATGATGTATAATGCTAATAAACAAGTGATATGCCAATGTCCTCCGTTGCTGAGGGATTTAAATAGTGAATGTTTGTAGTTTTGGAAATGAGTGTTTTTCAGACTGGAACTGAACAGGGAATGCAAGTAAACTAATGTTTTTGGTGTAAGATAATCAAGTGGATAGGAGTTACACTGTGTATAATAATAGAGGTATAGTAGGTTATTTTTCCTGTTTGTTTGAGGTGGTGCAGTGTGACTGATTCTGACGAGTGGAGGGAGCAATTTCATCCACACCCAGGTGCAATGGTGGTGCCAGGCGGTGGCCAATGATGGTCTTGTGGTGGCCACAGTAGATTAATCTTCAGCCATCCCAATCATTTGAGGAAATATATAAAAACTAGAAAGCATAGTTTCCTCAATGATAGAGGTCAGTTTAAACAAAAGAGTTATTTAAATATGATGGTGGCCATCTCGGATTTTAATGTGACTACCCAGTTTACAATTGTGAGCTTTCTTATGGCTAGATGTAGCATCACACCAAAATAGAAGTGGGCAAGTTGCTTATTTTTCAAGTTATCTAATTCAGTTCAGTTTATTCATGTAGCTCCAACAACTGAAATTGGCTCAGACACTGAACAGAAACATTCACATATATAAAAAGCCAATCAGTAAAAGTTATTTATCTAAGGAAGCCACCTTACAAGGTTAACATATAAACATATATATGGCACCAGCCATCATGGATTTTGATGTGAAAATCAAATTTTTCAAAAAAAATCTTTCTTACGCCCAGATGCAGCCAAACACCAAAATGGAAGTCGGTATCTCGATTATGTTTCAAGTTATCATGCTCACAGCACAGATGGACAGACGGATGGATGAACAGACAAACAAACGGATGAAAAAGCGTTATTTCTAATTGCCCCTCTTTGCTCTGCAGCGGGACCATTAAAGGCTACTAGCCTTGACAGAGACCCTTTGTTCACATTAACAATGTTGTAACTGGACCCTGGTCATTAAAGTCTGAACAGAAATTGTTTTTTTTCATTCATTCAACCTTTATTTATACAGGTTAGTCTCATTGAGCCACGAAGACTTGTTTACAAGAGGGACTTGTTACATACAGAACATAAAGTACAGACAAGAATAAAAATAAACAATAACAATAAGCTACAGTAAAAATGCAGTTAAAATAAAAGTAGTGATATAAAACAATACACCAGGGTGCCATAAAACATGGTTGAATACTAAAAACAAGAACATATTTGCTTTGATTTTTCTATTGACATTATCAAATGTTTGAAACCCCTTAAAGAAATCAAGGTGGACAACTTCACTTCCTGTTGCAAGGTGTTCCAGGTTGCAGGAGCTGAGTAGGAAATAAGTCTTTTTGTCAAGTTCAGTCTGCACTGAGGGAACGCTGAAGGTAATGGACTGAGAGTGCATGTTATAACTGTGTAACAAGTGGGAGGAGATATAAGAAGGTAGCAGACCAAGGAGGGATTTATAGATGAAAATTAACTAGTGAGAGTCTATGTGTGGATAATGATGACCAACGGACCAGTGAGTACAGAGTGCAGTGATGGGTATGTTAGTTACAACCAGTTATGAATCTTAGCACACCATGGTAGACAGCATCCAACATCGGCAAGCAGCTGGCTGGGGCATTCATGTAAATAATGTCACCATAATCAATGGCCGGTAAGAAAGTAGCAGTTACGAGGCATTTTCTGGCATTCAGAGTTAAGCAAGATCTAATTCTGAAAAATAAACTCAATTCAATTTTAATTTCAGTTTCTTTATCAAGTTTTTGATATGTGGTTTAAAAGAGAGATGTGCATCGACCAAAATTCTCAAGCATTTGTAAGAATCTACAAACTCAATAGGAACACCATGCATGGATGAGATAGGAGGAAGAGTTGTTGGCACCAACTTTCTGTTGGAAAACAACATCCCTTTGGTTTTGTCAGCACTTAGCACCAGTTTGAGAAGGAATAAGTCTGACTGAACGATGTCAAATGCATATTGTAGAAGCTGGAAAACCTTGGCAATTGTGTTAGCTCGGCAATAAACAACAGTGTCGTCGGCATAGAGATGCAAGGATGTGTCAGGAATGTTTTGACCTACATTATTTATATAAATTGTAAAAACAGTGGGTCCTAAAACTGAGCCTTGTGGTGCACCATAAGTGACCATTAGGTAACTAGATGAAGTACCGTTATGTTGAAAACATTGTCTCCGACCTGAGAGATAATTAGAGAACCAGCCAGCAGTGTGATCTGAGAAACCAGTATCTGAGAGCTTGTGGTATAAGATGTCAAGATCTACAGTATCAAACGTTTTGGACAGGTCTAAGTAAAGTGCAGC
Source organism: Nematolebias whitei (assembly GCF_014905685.2). NCBI lineage: Eukaryota > Metazoa > Chordata > Actinopteri > Cyprinodontiformes > Rivulidae > Nematolebias > Nematolebias whitei. Next base: position 17,459,975 of record NC_056508.1, on the reverse strand, counting down.
ACAGTAATCCTTAGAATCCAGTGCTTCAACAACATTATTAAAAACGTTTAGTGAAGCAGTCATTGTGCTGTGTTATTCAATTAACCTAATATTCATCTGTATCTATCTATAGTTTCTCAAAATACTGTACAATTGTATTTTTAAGTCTAAAATGGACCTTATGTTCTCAACTCAAAATTCCTGGTTCTGGTGTTGAGATACCTTTCTGAAATAAAGCAATCTTTTTGGCTTCTTTCTTTTTATTTTTGTGGCTGGATTTATTTGTGTATTCTATTGCACACACACTCATTCCCATTTTGAGTTTTTTCAAGTTGTTCATAAAGTCCCCAAGCATTATCTGGGGACATTTTACCACAAAGTGGGTGTAACCCCAAAGTGAGACAGCATACCTGTAGATGACATTAGGTGCACAACCACTATTCCCTGAGCTGCCAAATAACCTCTACACCAGTGTGCACTGTACCAACTCTAAAATCCATCCATCCATTATCTTTACCCGTTTATTCCATTTTGGGTCATGGGGGTCGCTGGTGCCCATGTCCAGCAATCACTGTGCGAGGGGCGGGGTACACCCTGGACGGGTTGCAAGTCCATCACAGGGACACATAGAGACAAATGAGACAAACGACCATTCACTCTCTCACTCACACCTAGGGACAATTTAGAGTTACCAATCAGCCTAACATGCATGTTTTTGGTCTGTGGGAGGAAACCGGAGCACCCGGAGAAAACCCACGCATGCACGGAGAAAACATGCAAACTCCACCCAGAAAGGCCCCTGGACCGGGGTTTGAACCAAGGACCTGCTCGCTGAGAGGCAGCAGCTCTACCAGTTGCACCACCGTGCTGCCCCAACTCTAACATATTTATGAAATTCAGCATTTACTGAAATATTTTTATCCAAAACTGACATGATTTTTTTTGTGTTTAATTATTGTTCAAATTTCAATTCACCCAACATCTGTTAAGTCTAGACCACAATGTTGCTTTTAGGCAGCAGATAACAAAACATATACATTTATATAATTCCTTTTATTTTATAAAAATGTGCTTCATTCTAAAGAGAAAGGCACTAAACCTTTTCAAGTGTGACTGTTTGCCTTTCCAGTATGCAAGCTCACACTCTCTCCCTTGAGGTACAAGCAGCATACGAGCACCACATAATTGGCGAGCTTTAACCGAGCAACGCTCAGCGCTACACCTGCAGTGCTGAGGAAACACTGACACCCTACCACTTTCCTTCCTGCTCCTTGCAAAATTAGACTCAGAGTAAACCATTAAACTGTGGGTGGGAACCTAACAAGGCTGAGTCAGGTCCCCTGGATGGTTTCGTCTTCGTTGAAACATTTTGTCTTTTATACAAAAAACTTCTTCTAAACTCAGTAGGTGGAAAATATGCCCACCAGAATGTGGTGCTCAAACCACGAGCCATAAATAATTTTAAATAATAATAATAATCAAAAAGAATATACAGAATAAAGCATTCCCCACATGAAGAAAACAACCTAATAAATCATCTGACAGTTTACGGCAGCACACTGCTTTGTATTCACCTCAGTGGGGCGGGATGAGATGAAAGCAAAGGTTTCTGGGAGTTTGAATCATAGGAACGAGAGGTCCCCTGATAGAAGGAGATGCTTTTGAGGCTCAGCATGCTTTAAAGACTCTGTCTGCTGAGGCAGGAATGGAGCTGTTCCTGCAGACATTGTTGCCACAATGGAGGCCTTTGATAGGTGGACAAATTCAATTGTGCTTCCTTTACAAAAGATTAAAACTCCTCTTACATCATCGTCCCATGTTCGAAACAAATCACCTTAATGGTACTTATGCTTTGAAGAAATATTAATATAAAATTTATATTTTATATCATATTGTTTATAATGCCCCACGGGGTCATGCTTTTTTTTTAACTCACCTATAAAATAAAATGACATTTTTGCCAATTTTAAAATCATCTGAAGGGGTGAAAATTGGTCTTAAGGTAGAAACTAAACTGGCCATAGAGGAATGCAAAATTCATCTTTTCAGATATTGATGAGTAAGTAAAGTCGACTGACTTAAAAAAAAGAGCAAAAGTCTGAGTACAAAATGGACTGTACATATATAGCGCCTTTCTATGTTATTGAGATACTCAAAGGGCTTTACAACACAATCTGTGCCTCATTTACCCATTCATACAGCACTCTACTAGATCTCTACAAAGCTAGTTGAACAAATCATTCTAAAGAGACTAACCAATGCTTTAATCACATCCATACACCGATGGGACACATATCGGAAGCAGTGAGGGGTTCTGTGTCTTGCCCAGGGACTCTTCGGCATGTGACTGCTGGTGGATTCGAACCCCCAACTCTTGCATTGGAGGACGACTGCTCTAATCACTCAGCCACAGCCGCCCCAATAAACATCAAAAGGATAAATAAATAAAAACTCACACCATAGTGTCCTACTTTAAATATTATTATCATTTATGTTTGTGCCAAGGTCAGAATTGTAAAACATAAAGCAACAAAGAAATCCTTTATTAACCAAATCAGCTTCAGTGTTGAATCAGAACCAGTCTGAAGTTGTTTTATTCATTCAACCTTTATTTCTACAGGTAAATCCCATTGAGCCTCGAGGACTCATTTACAAGAGAGACCTGATTTCATCAAATAATGATGACAACAATGGACAACAGCAACAACAATAAACAATTATAAAAAGTCTTACAATTTTTTTTATTTTTTTTTACAAATAGGATGGCTAAAAAAAAAAAGAAAAGTATCAAAAACAGCTAGATTCTAAGGCGAATGTAGAAAACTACAAACAGGAACATGTCTGCATTGGTCCCTGCCAGGACTCCAACAGATGCTTAAAGCCACTTAGAGAGGTCAAGGTCGAGAGCTTCAAAACACAAAATGTGTTTTCGCTGTGGGAACGTTTCATTTGATGGGTGCTGTCAGCGTGTATTGATTTGTTTCACCTTAAACACCCATAATACCCAAGATATGCAATGAAATTAACACTAGCAGTGTGTGGTGTCATATCTGAAAAGGGACATTAAAATAAAAATAGGACAAACAGTATCTATAAAATTGAAATTGTGCTAGAATATTAATGTGTTATTAAAGTAGCTGTAAAACTCTGCACAGCAAACAGTGCTGGTTTATATAGCAGATTTACAAAACTCAATAACATCTAAATGTTAAGTTTAAACATGCAGCACTAGGCCTGTCACGATAACAAATTTTGCAGGGCGATTAATTGTCTCAGAAATTATTGCGATAAACAATAAAGCTGTTTGAAATTTGACAATAATTAGCAATTATTGTTAAATTTAAGAAGAAATGTTTGTTAATTTGTTTTGAGTGTAGTACCTTGTGTTGACCACTGGATAGCAGTATAAGAGTGAACCAAAGGATGGATAGTGAGGGAGCGAGCAGCGTGTCTCTTTAAGAAAAATGGGAGGGAGGCCCCTTGACGTGACATGGGCTGTCTCTCCTTCCTGTTCTTCAGTTCTCAAAATGGCGGACGCTCAATGTGTTTTGAGCTATTTAGCATAGCATTTTACACACAAAGTTTTTAATAAAAAAATCAGTAAACAAGTTCTCAGCTTCTTTTTGCAGAGAAAAACAACTTTTTCCACGAAGGCACCGGTTTCAACCATATATTTTGGAGCTTCAACAAGACAGAGGTTTTTTCCCCGAGGTCAGCTTAGCTCATAGCGTAGCTTCTCAGCTTAGCTGCTTTTAACCATCCAAAAACACGATTTTGGATGGTTAAAACAGATTTTTAAGACAAAGGGAGGGGTCAGTGAAGAGCACAGGAGTTGAGATTTTTGTCATCCAGTGTCTTCAGAAAGAGAGAGACACGAAGAAATGATAAAGATGATAAATGAAAATGAGATAGATTATTTCCATTTATCATGTGATTAAATGATTTATTGTTTATTGCGACAGGCCTATGCAGCACCATTAAATAGTTTTTAATAGTTTAAATTAATTGTTGGAAGTTTGCATCTGGACTTGCATGGCCTCCAGCATCCATCAGGAGGTACTGCTGCACCCTCTGCACCCCCACTTCCTATTGCCTTGGTTGTATCAAACCATAAAAGAAATGGGTTGATTTCCACAGAGAGCCTCTCCGGTGTCACAATATTAGATCACTATCATTGTAGTTTATGTTTAAAGCTTGGTGCGGTGGTCTTCAGTTAACATTCTGTGCGCTCCAACTAAAAAAAAGAAATATCAAACGCTGAAAGAGGATAAATAAAAGATGTGAAGAGTCAAGACCTCAGTGGTGCCAGTGGTCATCAGAGCACTTGTGGTTGTGACCCTGCAAACTTGCAGAGTGGCTCCATCAGGTGCCACTTCAGAGATCTCTGCTCAGAAGAGCACACTTCTAGGAACAGCTGAGCAGAACCTCTGGGTCATGATAGAACAGATTCAACCCACAGTCTGCTATTTGTGAACGTCTATACTAGTGTACATTCTGAATTACAACACGGGGATCATCTTGTTCTAGAATAGCGCCGCTCAGAGTGGCTGCATGTTGGAGTAGCTCTGACACTTTCATTCTGAGTTATTGCTTTTGAAAACTTTAATTCCTCTTTTTTCTGGATTTAAATCACTTTTTTTCGAATGATTACTTCCTCTTGTACTGTATGCTGTGCAGCTGGAAGGATTTTTAAAGAAACCTTTTTACTTTTGGGCATTTGTTATGATGCGTAACCATGGTGACAAGGTCTTTTTTTAACAACCAGGAGCAGCTGATTAACATCTCAAAAGCTCAAATACCTCAACTAAAGCCCCAAATGAGTTGAAAAAGAGGCACCGTGGATGAATTTCCATCAACCTGGCGGCTGTGCTCGATTACCTGACCGCCAAGATCATGAAGCTGGTGGGAAACTCAGCTTTTGACAACGGGAGGACCGGGATCATCCCCCGGCACCGTAAGCTGTCTGTCCGTGGTGACGAGAAGCTCAACAGACTGCTGGGAGGAGTGACCATCGCTCAGGGAGGAATTCTACCCAGCAGTCGGGCAGTCCTGCTACCCAGGAGGACCGAGAGGCCCACCAGATCTGACAGCAAGCTGGATCCAGGAGGATGGATTAGTATCTGTGGCCAGATTCTTTGAATTTGCTGCAGGAGATCCTTCCTACCATCAGTGATGGTTCCCTCCGCCCCGACAAACACACCGTGTTCCTTCAGCCCTGTTTTCTGCGAGGATGAAGCCAACGTTTGGTGGTTAAAGCAGAAAAAATCTGAGGCCAAGTAATCATACTGGGTTCAAACTGGCACAGGAGGCATTTTGGTAGAAAAATACAAACCTGACATCCCAGGCGTACTTTGCAAACCTTACAAAGGTATTCATCCTGCTTAAGTTGAGCTATTTAGACTGATTTTAGCGCAGCTTGTTCAGCATTCAAATAAAACTTCTCCATTTTATTAACAGTGCCAATAGTCGAAACCACATGTGTCAAACACAAGGCCGGTGGGCCAAATCTGGCCCTTGTTTAAATCTTATCTGGACCCCAAAAACTGATGAATACTGGATTTAGTGCAGACCTCTTGTGACAGTTTGTTAACTTTGAAGCCAAAAAAAAAGTTAGATTTAATAGTAATATAATATTTATACTAGTCTAATTAGTAATAAGTCATTTGATGTGGAAAGGGCAACAGAGAAGGTCAAATGAGACCAGTTAAACTCTTGATGAACCTGCAACCACGAGAAGTTGTCATGTTTCTGACTGGAGTATTCACAGGTATATCAACTAACATTGGCCCTTGGCTTGGACCCAGCTTTTTTTATTTTGGCCCACTTTTGTAACCGAGTTCGACTCCTCTGGTCTAAACAGTTACAAACTATTTGTAAGTATTCATTTGATTATTTTAGGAATCTAAACTAAACTTGCTGAGTAGTGGTGTTTAAATCAATTGGTAGATTATATTGTGGTTAACAAAATGATGTTGGGTAGACTCTTCCTTTGTTGATCGCAAACAAACCGATCAAATTACATCATCAGTTGTTTTTTTATCATTAATGTTTATCAGCATCAATAAAGTCATGATACTATTGAATGAAGGAACATCAAAGTGCACAAAAGTATTATTTTTCAGAAAGCACAAATGGAACAGAGAAACAGCAATTAATTACATTTAAGTTTTTTTCTTGTAAAATATTTAAAAAAAATGAATAATTGGTGAAACCGTTGTGCAAATTCAACGGCACTACATGCTGCTGCTGGTTCTTATTCTTCACCGTATCTCTTTTGTTTTCTGATTAATTGTAAAACAATAATTTAATCATAAGGTTCAAAGAACAGTCACCTGATGAAAATAAAAAAATGCTAAAGGTATTTTGTTTGTTATAGAGCAGTTCTGTTTTAGAAAGTTAACAGTCCAGACCATGGGTCTGCAACCTTTACCATCAAAGGAGCCATTTCTGCCCTTTTGTTCATTAAATTAAACGTGTCCAGAACCGTATAACCTGCTACAACGGTCTTTATCAACTGGTAGCCCATGGGCCACATGAAGTTTGTTAGTGGGGGCTTTTCTGGCCAGTAGGTGTGAAATTATAAAACTAAAAACATCTAATGGTTGTTAGCATTTAAGTTTATTGATATTTTTACATTTTGAGGCAAAAGAAAAGACTGGATTCAATCCATCCATCCATTTATCCATACATTCCTCCATCCATCCAACCATCCAACCATTCAGCCATTCAACCATCCAACCATTCAGCCATCCAGCCATTCATGCATTATCTTCTTCCTTTTCAGGTCACTGGTGCTCATATCCAACAGTC
>NC_056508.1:17444231-17452786 GCF_014905685.2 Nematolebias whitei | reverse complement strand
TCCTTCCACAACATCTGGATTGGATTAAAGTCAGGACTTTGACTTGGCCATTCCAAAACATGAACTTAATTCTTCTTGAACCATTATTATTTTTTTTATTTTTTTTCATTTAGCCTTTATTTATCCAGGTAGTCTCATTGAGCCACGAGAACTCATTTTCAAGAGAGACCTGTTTAGGGAGCACACGGTGGGGGTTAAGGGCCTTGCTCATGGGCCCAGAGTGGGGCGAATGAGGGTGGGGGCAAGTGTGGGTGTTTCACCCACCCCACCCACAATTATTTTTTTTTATGTTGTCGGGGCCGGGGCGTGAACTGGCGATCTTCGGATCACAGGCCCACCTCTCTAACCTCTGCGCCACCACTCCACCAAATAAAGCATAAAGTTAAAGTGAGCTAATTTACTCTGTGTATAAGTACTAGGATCCACATATTTGCAAATGAAATGACAGGAAAACTACTAAAACTAGTAATTTTTGTTGTGGATATGGCATCCTATAAATTCAGTTTTATGTTAGTTTTGGTCAAAGACTGAAAGAGCCGCTGCAGAGGGACCAAAGAGCCACATGTGGCTCCTGAGCCACAGACTGCAGACCCCTGGTCCAGACTGATTTGTTGTTAAGAGGGGTTTAAAAGAACATCTGTAATGCTACAGAGTCAATAACTAGAATATTATTTGTTTTTAATGTGTAGATGATCTTTTCTAAATTCATTGTTTTTCTCAGACTAAAACCCTGCAACATAGTCACGTTATTTCAATTTATGACTGAACATTTTATGATGAAATCTGTTTTCCTGAACACAAATGTAGGATATCTCATGATTTCTGATCAATTACATGGAGCCAAAAACAGATGTGGCCTCGGAGCCTCCAGAGTCCAACAGGAACACTGAGCCAGGCTTGTCTTATGCCATCACTGTGATAACTTCGCCTCCAGAGTAAAGATGTCAGGTCACGGTCAGCGCTGACCCAGACTCCGATCAACTGACGTCCACTGACAGTCATCAGTGACTTCTACTCCTTCACCATGAGGAACCATCTGTGCATCTAAATGAATGAAAAACAAATCTGACGAAACAAAAATATGTTTAAAAACATTTCAGCACCAATCCACCAATTATACTCAAGTCAAAAATGTTTTGGATGCTTGTGGGTGGAAACTTTGATTTTAATTTGTGAACTCTGATTTATCCTTTAAATTTATCATAGGTGAAAATCCAAATAATCCCTCGCTACTTCGCGGTTTGACTTTCGCGGATTTGCATTTCGCGGTTTTTTCAAAGTAAGATTGGACATGATGCACAATTGGCTGATTGATGGATGAGCCGCATACGATTTGCATGGATTGTGTATTTAAAATAAATAATTTAAAATTATTTATCACCTGTGTGCAGCACACAGGTGCAGGGAGAAGCTTCCTCCTGCAACCTGTCATGATCCCCTCTGCAATGGAGAAGTGGGCGTGGCCAAGAGTGCTGGCAGGTGCTCTTTTAGAGCATTTAGTGTTTAGAAACATTGTTTAGAATATTGCAAGAGTGTGGTAAGAGTTTAAAATGCCTTAATATATAAATAAACTACTACTTACTACTTGTACTAGTATTCCTTTGTGGTTTTTCACTTATCGCGCGGGGGGGGTTGAGAACAGAACCCACTCTATAAATGAGAGACTACTGTACTGTACATGCACACTTTCAAATGTACTTAAAAATAGTTTACTAAAAAATGATGCAGCACACCTGAAGATTCTCCAGACTCACTCAGGTGATATTTAACGTATTTTCCGGCGTATAAGTCACAGTATTTTTTGCATAGACTTGTCAGTCCTGCGACTTACACGCTGAAGCGACTTATACACGTTTTTTTTCCCCCGTAACATAACACAATTTTTGACTGACGCTTTAAATTTCTAAGAACTGCAACAGCGAGTCCTCCTGTGCGTGCTCGCTTCACTCAGCTGGTGCAGGCGGAGGAACGCTGGAGAGCTAGCGGCTCGGGCCGCGATGGATAGATGGCGCTGCGCCGCCCAGGCGAAATGAAGATGTTTTGACCATTAAATAAACACATAATAAACGCATAATAAATGCTTAATGAATGCATAATAAACGTGACTTATATAAGGTGTTTTCCTCTTCATGATGCTTTTTTTGACTGGTGCAACTTATACTCCAGAGTGTCTTATACCCTGGAAAATACGGTAAGTGTTTATCTACATTTTATAACTTCTTCCTAAATTGTCAGGGATTGAAAAATGACACTTGTGTACATACAAGTAATAACTTAGTGTGTCATAAAATAAAACCTACAGACAGGTGGAGAAGAACAAAGCAGCACTGTTCTGTTTAATTTGTTAGTTACTCAGCATGTTACTGAACAAAGGCAGATAGACCTCACGTCATACTTCAAGTCCTCACAGGAGCTCTTTGCACAACAATACAAACAACCTAATCTTCCTGAAGCCACCACAGGAACTCTGCTCACAGTGTTTGTCTAAAATCCACCAAATGTTAAAAGCTCCAACAAAGTGATCACAGAACACTAGTTTTACTCAGAATATTTACTGTACACAAGTCTTTGTTTGAATGTTAGCGTGGTTAAAACGACAAAATTACTGACTAATCTGTAATCAAAGCACTGCTGTCAAATTTGCAATTTTATTACTAGACTTGACAATTTCTACAAGTTATTGTTTTGTTGTTGTTGACTTTTTAAAATGAGAAATGTCAAATCAAGTGACTAAGTATAAATACCACCAGAGTTCGTGACAAAAGTGACTCCTTCCTTGGCTCGAGTCTCTGTTGGAGCTGCCTGTTCTGATCTCTGCTGACAGGAGGAGATATGATAAATATGACAAATATGATAAATAAATGATAAATCCACTTGACGAACGCGGTCAGTGAACTGTAGCTAAGTGAAAAGTTGACAATGAATCACTAAAAATAATTTGAACTCCATTTTAAATTGTCAAAACTGTTTAAAAACACAGAACAAAGCAATACAGCAAGCTAAGTAAATAAGTAATTTACATTTTATTAAGAAGTACTACTTTATGGGGCGATTGAATTTTTTAGGTGGCGCAGTGCTCCACACGCCCTGTGGACCAGTCGCCGCTGCTTCAAATGTGAGAATATAATCAGAGTTAGTCCTGGACTGAGTGAGATATGTTAGCATAGCTGCCATTAAAAACTTAAAGGGATAGTCCAGTTAATATTAAAGTGATCTGTCAAAAAGATATTAATAATTATTACCTTATCAGTCATAACATAGGTCACAGAGAATGAAGTATGGAGAAGCAGGCAAAAGTTTTTACCCAGGCTAGGCTAATGGTTAATCGAATGAGTGCTAAATTTACAGGCTAATACAGGGCCGGCCCAAGACATTAGCAACCTAAGCAGCTGCTTAGGGCTCCGGTGTCACTAGAGGGCCCCCTAAGTGGAATTGATTTGATTTGTTTTTTAATGATTTCTATATGTTTCTATTTAATATTTTAAGTTCAGCTTTTGCAAATTGTTGCATACTTTTACATAGTTTTAAGAACAAATTATTCAACTTTAAATTTATTTTGTAAAACCATTTTATGTGGTTTCATTTTTCATTTACAATATGTAAGTGTTTCCTTGATATTTTACTTTTTATTTTATTTAATTTTGCCTGTTTTTGAACAATATAATTTATTTTTATGCATCAAAGTTATTTTATCTGTTTGTTGTTGATCTTACACTGCAAATTGTTTTGAACATTATTGTTGCTGTCAGGGGCTTCATGCCCCTACTAGGGTCACCCAAGGCAGACAAGTCCTAGGTGAGGGACCAGACAAAGTGCAGCCCAAAGACCCCTATGATGAGAAAAAGAAATGGACTTGATGTTCCCTTGCCCGGACGTGTGTCACCGGGGCCCCACTCTGGAGCCAGGCCTGGAGGTGGGGCTCGCGGATGAGCACCTGGTGGCCGGGCTTTGACCCATGGAGCTAGGCCGGGCACATCCCGAAGAGGAGACGTGGGTCCCCCTTCCCATGGGCTCATCACCTGTGGGAGGGGCCAAAGGGGTTGGGTGCAATGTGGGATGGGTGGTGGCCGAGGGCGGAGACCCTGGCGCTCTGATCCTCGGCTACAGAAGCTCGCTATTGGGACGTGGAATGTTACCTCACTGGTGGGGAAGGAGCCTTAGCTGGTGTGTGAGGTTGAGAGGTTCCAGCTAGAAATAGTCAGACTCAGAGCCTCAACGCATGGCTCTGGCTCTAGAACCAGTTTCCTTGAGAGGGGTTGGACACTCTTCCACTCTGGAGTTGCCCCTGGTGAGAGGCACCAAGCAAGAGTGGGCATACTTATTGCCCCCCATCTTGGTGCCTGTGTGTTGGGGTTCACCCCGGTGAATGAGAGGGTGGCCTCCCTCCACCTACGTGTGGGGAGACAGGTTCTGACTGTCATTTGTGCTTATGCGCCAAACGGCAGTTCAGATTATCCACACTTTTTGAGTCCTTGGAGGGGGTAATGGAGAGTGCACCTCCTGGGGACTCCCTTGTTCTGCTGGGGGACTTCAATGCTCACGTGGGCAATGACAGTGAGACCTGGAGGGGTGTGGTTGGGAGGAATGGCCACCCTGATCTGAACCCGAGTAGTGTTCTGTTGTTGGGCTTCTGTGCTCATCATGGATTGTCCATAACGAACACCATGTTCAAGCATAAGGGTGTCCATATGGGCTCTTGGCACCAGGACACCCTAGGCCGCAGAATGATGATCGACTTTGTCATTGTCTCATCTGATCTGTGGCCACATGTCTTGGACACTCGGGTGAAGAGAGGGGCGGAGCTCTCCACTGATCACTAACTGCTGGTGAGTTGGCTCAGATGGTGCGGGAGGATGCCGATAAGACCTGGCAGGCCCAAACGTATTGTGAGGGTTTGCTGGGAAAGTCTGGCAGAGTCTCCTGTGAGACAGAGCTTTAATTCCCACCTCCGGGAGAACTTCAAACATGTTCCGGGGGAGGTGGGGGACATTGAGTCAGAGTGGGCCATGTTCCGTGCCTCTATTGTTGAGGCGGCTTACCGGAGCTGCGGACGCAAGTTTGTCGTGCCTGTCACGGTGACAACCCTCGAACCTGGTGGTGGACATCGGCGGTGAGGGATGCTGTCGGGCTGAAGAAGGAGTCCTATCGGCCCTGGAAGCAGCTGATGGGTACTGGCAGTCCAAGCGACATGCGGCTCGGGTGGTCGTTGAGGCAAAAACTCAGGCATGGGAGGAGTTCGGAGAGGCCATGGCGAATGACTTCCACACAGCTTTGAGGCGATTCTGGTCAACCATCCGGCGTGGGGGAAAGCGGTACACCACCAACACTGTTTATAGTAGGGATGGTGTGCTGCTGACCTCAACTCGGGATGTCGTGGGTCGGTGGGCAGAATACTTTGAAGACCTCCTCAATCCCACCGGCAAGTCTTCCACTGAGGAAGTGGAGCCTGGGGACTCTGGGTCAGGCCCTCCAATCTCTGGTGCTGAGGTCACCGAGGTGGTTAAAAAGCTCCTTGGTGGCAGGCCCCCAGGGGTGGATGAGATTTGCCCAGAGTTCCTTAAGGCTCTGGATGTTGTAGGGTTGTGTTGGCTTACGCGACTCTGCAATATTGTGTGGACATCGGGGGAAGTTCCCCTGGATTGGCAGACCAGGGTGGTGGTTCCCCTATTCAAAAAGGGGGACCGTAGAGTGTGTTCCAACTACAGGGGGATCACACTCTTAAGCCTCCCTACTTAAGCTGCTACCCCCGTGACCCGACCCCATAAAAGCGGAAGAAAATGGATGGATGGATGGATTATTGTTGCAGTTCTTTGGAACCAAAGATAATAAACCAGATGATACTTTTGCTGTAAAATACATTGCATAATGGTGTTTTTTTTTCTTTTTCTTTTGTTACTTTTAGTACCACTAGATCACATGTGTCAAACTCAAGGTCTATGGGCCAAATCCAGCACGCCATAACCATTTCTGCAGCTTTCTACACCCTAGAGGGCCACAGAGACAGAACTTCAAGATAACAGTTGTGTGCTTTAATATTACTTTTTCAGTCAAATCAAATAAATTTTTATGTTTATAATGTCAAATTACTCAAACATAAAATACTAAAGTTTTAGACGTAGCCATCGAATGTAGAAAAAGTTATATTTTACCAGTTTGTTAATCGGTAGTTTAATCAATATATTCTGCCATGCTCGGACTTTTGAGAACATTCATGAGGTTGATGTGGCCCAAAACGAAAATGAGTCTGACACCCCTGCATTAGATGATTTATACATATAGGATAATGTAAACAGGGCTGTCAGAGTTGCAATGAGTTTATGTTAGGTGGGTGAATGATCTGATCATCTGACTGTTGATCGCAGTAATCCACATTGTTGGAAGAAGTAGAGGGCCCCAAACCAAATTTCGCTTAGGGCCCCATGACGGCTTGAGCTTGCACTGGGATAATAAAACAACTCTTTCTCAAACACCGGTGTAAAATAAAAGCTTTATCAGCTAATATTAAACCTCTACATTTTTGCATGAAGTAGTTAGTTTGCCATTGTTTTCAACAATCAGTGTCATGCAAACGTACAGCGTTTAAAAATTAGCTAATAAAGAATTGTTTTAGAAGCCTGAAAAACACCTTCAACACCTGACATTTGTCATTTGTCAGCGAGGAGTGGTGGCGCAGAGGTTAGAGAAGGTGGGCCTGTGATCGGAAGATCGCCGGTTCAAGCCCCGGTACCGACAACATCAAAAATGTGGGTGGGGTAGGTGAAGCACCCACACCTGCCCCCACCCTCATTTGTCCCACTCTGGGCCCTTGAGCAAGGCCCTTAACCCCCACCATCTGCTCCTCCGGGTGTCCTAGATAGCAGCTCTCTGCTCCACACAGAGGGCTGTGGTAGCTTGATGTCTGTGGTTGTGTCAGGAAGGACATTCGGAGTAAAAATAACTGCCAAGTCTTTGTGCGACTTAGTTCGCTGTGGTGACCCCTAAAATAGGGAGCAGCCGAAAGAAGAAGTGTCATGCAAACGTACAGCGTTTTAATATTAGCTAATAAAGAGTTGTTTTAGAAGCCTGAAAAACACCTTCAAAACCTGACATTTGTCATTAGCCTAGCCTCAACAAAGACTTTTGTCTTTTGACTAACATGGCAGTAACTACTGATATTTTTTTAACGCAACAGCACTTTAAAATGACCAAACTGTCCCTTTAAAATGAGCTTCACTCCTGGAGTTTTTCTCTTAAACAGCAACATCGCCACTTGAAATATAATACCATTTATAACAAGAAGCACAAGAGAGGAAAAGCCAGAGCAGAAGTACAAACTTCATTTTTAAATTTACTACAAAGTTGTCATTTATTTGCTCAACTACGAAGTGTTGTTTAAAGTTTTAGTAACATTTGTAAGAAGTGCACCTTTTTGGCGTTGTCAGTATTAATTAATGCTTGCAAACTTTTCCCAGCTGCTTTCCCAGTTTTCCAACACGTCACTTGTTCGGTGTACAGCAAGTTACAGAGATCAGAAGGAGCACGACAGCTGTAACGACACAAAACCTCTGCACACGACTAGAGCTGGGATGTGAATTTTGATGAGCACTGCCGTTTGTGAGGCTGAAAATGGAAATCCTTAGTATCACTTAAAGAGAGAAGCACAAAAATAGACCAAGTTTGAGGAGAAGTTTGGCTGTGATAATATTTTAAGGACAGAGCAGAAGAAAAGCAAACAGATATAAATAAGTTTACCCAAAACTGAAAGCAAACAGTAAAGACACCATGACTTTACATCGTCCAGTAATATTCAGCTGCTTTTCTTTGCTTCTTAGAAACTGTTATTTCATCAGACTGCCTGACTGACCCACAGTGACCCTGTGGGATGTCATGGGTCAGATTAATATTCTGGGAAATGTTTGTTTGCTGCCTTTGCAAGAAAAAACAATCAATATCACTACAATCAAATTAGGCTAATAGCTTAGCACAAAGAGCAGAAGCCAGAGGCACACATGACGAACGTGCACATACACTTCCAAAGTCCATTTAAAATCACCACATAAAAACTAAACCCATTCAAATACAGGAAAAACATGCCAACTCTACAGAAAACTGCAAAGCTTCAAACCAGACGTTACTGCTGTGAGGCGACAGTGCTAACCACTTCACTACCATGCCATCATTAATTGTCCCAGTTTTAAAAAACAGGTTAGATATGTTGCTACTGTAATATGTCATTTCATAGACATTAAAGAAACATAAACCTACTTAATTGTCTCAGATTAGTTTTCAACATTTTAGCCTGTTTTTCTATTTCATCAGATATAGGCAGCAGAAGCAGCAGGAGGCTACGGTGGCCCTGAAGTTCAAACCACAACTACAAATCAAAAAACTGCAGCCGATTTAGGAGGCAGGACAAGAGTATAGAATGATTTTAAAGTATCTCTCTATGTATCTATGTATCTATGTATGAATCTATGTATCTATGTATCTATCTATCTATGTATGAATCTATGTATCTATGTATCTATGTATCTATCTATCTATCTATCTATCTATCTATCTATCTATCTATCTAT
>NC_056508.1:17435843-17444221 GCF_014905685.2 Nematolebias whitei | reverse complement strand
TCTATCTATCTATCTATCTATCTATCTATCTATCTATCTATCTATCTGAAGTAAATTAAAAATTATAAATTCGCTCCCTGGTAGCTCTTACTTGTTGTCCATATTTTTGTAGTGGCGTTTGTCATCTTAGCTTCTAAATCTCAGTTCCTCATCTCTCTGAAATGAGCATTAAAGTCAAAAACAAAGAACACAGTTAATGTGATCAATGGCCTTACTTTCAGTTAAAAAAATGTGACTAAAAACTATCAAATTTAATTGCAACCAAAATGAACAATGTTGGCAGCACGGTGGCGCAACTGGTAGAGCTGCTGCCACTCAGTGAGCAGGTCCCTGGTTCAAACCCCGGTCCAGGGGCCTTTCTGGGTGGAGTTTGCATGTTCTCTCCGTGCATGCGTGGGTTTTCTCCAGGTACTCCAGTTTCCTCCCACAGACCAAAAACATGCATGTTAGACTGATTGGTAACTCTAAATTGTCTCTAGGTGTGAGTGAGAGAGTGAATGGTTGTTTGTCTCATGTGTCCCTGTGATGGACTGGAGACCTGTCCAGGCTGCACCCCGCCCCTCGCACAGTGATTGCTGGACATGGGCACCGACGACCCCCGTGACCCAAAATGGAATAAGCGGGTAAAGATAATGGATGGATGGATGGATGGATGGATGGATGGATGAACAATGTTGACATAAAAAAGGAAATCTTATCAAATCATAAAATGTCTTTAGTATTTTAAACAGAATGTTGTACCAAGGTTGTATTTTCACCGTAGAGCCAGTTCAAGGTGTGAAGGATATTTCTGCCTTCAACCAGTGCTCAGGTAAAAATGAGCAGAACAAATTCAAGCCTGATGGTTGTTGAGATGTCTTAAAATAGCACCCCTGACAAGAAGGATGGGAATGTTTGTAGCTTTTATACTCACTATATACCAAACACTTCCTACATATGATGAGTTGTAAACACTGTCATTGTCACTTTGTTTCGTTATTAGCTGGTAATGAACTAATTAATAAAACGTGTGCCTGTACAATGTGTTGCAGCAGGATGAACGCCAAAATCCAAACAATGACTTCTTCACAGTAAGAATGTAAACATTTCAAAGTGTTTGTGTTTTTAATTTGTTATCCATCTTTTAACATATTAAAAATGTGCACATTTCAGTTAACGTGGGAGGAATTTGAAATGCATAAAACCTAAATAAAAAAAACAAAACAATGCAAAGCAAAGAACTGTTAGCTCACAATAAATCTTGAATAATCCAGATTTGTGATGGTCTGGATCTAATTTCACTGCTGTGGATCTAGAGTTGGCGGCACAGTGGCACAGCTGTCAGAGCTGTTGCCTCTCAGTGAGAAGACTGCCAGTTCAAATTCCAGTCTGGGATCTTTCTAGGTGGAGTTTGCATGTTCTCTCCGTGTATGCGTGGGTTTTCTCCAGGTACTCCAGTTTCCTCCCACAGACCAAAAACATGCATGTTAGGCTGATTGGTAACTCTAAATTGTCCCTAGGTGTGAGTGAGAGAGTGAATGGTTGTTTGTCTCATTTGTCTCCATGTGTCCCTGTGACGGACTGGAGATTTGTCCAGGGTGTCCCCCACCTCTGCACAGCAACTGATGGATATTAGCACCAGTGACCTCCCACAGCCCAAAATGGAAGAAGCGGGTAAAGATATTGGATGGATGTATCTAGTGATTGTTGCTGAAACATTCAGTTCAAGCCACCAAACTCAGTTCACAAAGGCGTTAAGCACAACCACTTTCACTCTTCTTTGCCATTTACTCAAGAACATTTGAGCTCAAAGTGCAGGATGTTTGATATGTGTGAATGCTGCATGCCGTCCCCTGCACAGTGCGCCAATTTGTCAATATGGGAGGAAAAACATCTTGATTCAAGTCCACGTCATTTGATGCAAATCAGGTGTGAAAATTATGGTAAAAGAAGTACAGGAGGATGACCTTAGATTCCTGAAAATATGTATATTCCCTGCTACCTCTCGGAGTTTCAAACTGGCACCGTGCTGAGAAATGAAGGAGTTGTAGCAGTTTTAGTTGAACCTTGAAAATATTCTCATACTGTGAGATGTCACGCTCAGAGGATGTGTTGTTTCTGACTCGCAGCTACTACCACATCAAATTACAGCTCTGTGTCTGTAAGACTGACTAAGCTACAATCATTTTTTTGGCTAATGATGATTAGCTGTGGTGATCATATTGAAATGGATTGATTGATCATGAGAGTTTCAGTGATCAGGCCTTCCTTGAGGACCTGTTTCAATTTTGACTGGCGATGTATTCTCCTAACTGATGACATGAACATTGCTTGGAACTACTTTCAGAACATAGAGCATAGAGCTGCGGAATCATTGTACAGCTTCCATCAAAGCGGGAAAACATAAATACTTCTTATCTCAGACCTCCAAAGATCTAAATGACCCTTAAAGGTTCTGGAAAACCAACAAATCACTTTCCAGCAGTTCTCATTTAAATGACCTGCCACCACAACTACTTGCTAAATAACTCTGTTCCTGTTTCAAATTTGCATGAGATCCTAAAGTGTTTCAAAATACATTTTATTGCTTCTAGTTCTTTATTTGGCACAGTTACTAATGGAAAACCAGCCATTTCTCCTTTAAGTCAATCATCTACAAATCATATCTCTCCTACAAGTGATTATTCAGTAAACCACACCTTTTCATTTTCACTGTTTTCTGTTAGGGAGGCTAACAAATTATTAAAAGGTCTGGACCCAAGAAAATCTGTAGGCTCTGATGACCTTCCTCCTTATTTCTTAAGGCTAACAGCACACATCATCACAGAACCGATGTCCCACATCTTGAACCTGTCCATAAGTCAAAACACTGTTCCAAATGCTTGGAAAACAGCCCTTGTACTACTTGTACTTCTTCCAGTTGTTAAACTGTTAACAATGGTGTACCACAAGGATCAGTCTTAGGAACCACCCTCTTTCCAATCTACATAAGTAATGTATGTTAGTTCATTCCTGATACATCCTTACATTTCTATGCTGACAACACAGTAGTTTCTTGTCAAGCTAAAACATTTGCTAAGGTTTTCCATTTTTTACAGTCTACTTTTGACATCATCCAGTCAGATTAGTTCCATCTCAAACTTGTACTAAATGCTGACAAAACCAAAGGGATGTTGTTTTCAAACAGGAAGTCAGTACCAGCAGTCCTTCCTTCTATTTTATCTTTGAATGGCGTCCCTATTGAGTTTGTAAATTCTTATAAATACTTGGGTATTTTGGTCGTTTCACCTCTCTCTTTTAAGCCTCATGTCGAAAACTTAGTAAAGAATTTGAAAGCAGCACAGCTGCAGAAAGAAAAGCTTTGCAGAGAGTGGTGAAGGCTGCACAGAAGTCTGTCGGAATCAGCCTCCCCACCATCACCGACATCTACACCTCTAGATGCAGGAAGAGGGCCACCTGCATCATGAAGGACCCCACTCACCCAGCACACACACTTTATGCCCCACTCCCCTCAGGAAGGAGGTTAAGGAGCATTAAGTGTAGAACCACTAGACTGAGGAACAGCTTCTACCCTGAGGCTGTTAGACTCATGAATCTCTAACTAGAATAATCACTGTGAAAAACCATATCATGTTGCTGCTGATCTGTTTCATCTTGCTGCTGATCTGTTTCAATGTTGATGTGTTCATGCATGCACATCCGCTCACACAGACTCATGTTCATGTTTGTGCTGATGTTCAATGTTTTATGTTATGAGTGCTTAGTGTATATTTAGTTGATGTTTTTCTTAGTTCATATCTTAGATGTTATTACTGTTTTTCTTATACATTTTATTGTTGGATGTAACTGGGACCCCGTGTACATAATTTCGCTCCACCACATGTACCACATGAGGTGCGAATGACAATAAAGAATCTCTGACTCTCTCTGACTCTGAAAGTAAAACTGGGTTTCTTTTTAGAAATAGCTCCTGTTTAACTCTGAATGCTAGGAAATGCCTTGTAACTGCGATTTTCCTTCCCTCCATTGGCTACAATGACATTATTTACATGAATGCTCCTACAAGCACCTTGCAGATGTTGTCCAATGTCTATCACAGTGCGCTAAGATTCATAACTGGCTGTAACTACCGTACCCACCATTGCACCCTCTATTCACTGGTTAACTGGTCATCATTAACTTCTACTCATTCTACTCATTAACTTACTAACTCTCCCTGGTACATTTTCATCTTTAAAACACTTCTTGGTCTGTTGCCTTCATACATCTCCTCCTATATGTCACTTTGTGAGCACAGCTACAGCGTGCGCTCTCAAGACATAATTACCTGCAGCGTTTCCTGATTGCGGACCGAACAAGGAAAAAAGACCAACCTTTATTCCACTCCTGTATCCTGGAACACCTTGCAAAAAGATCTAAAGATCTCGACCTTGACCTCTCTAAGTGGCTTCAAACATCTGCTAAGTTCATGGCAAAAACCAATGCAGACATGTTCCTGTTTTTAGTATCTTACATCGCTTATAATGCAGCTGTCGTTTTTTTTTTGTTTCATTTTTATATCATTTTTTCTATTTACTTTTTCACTTTAAATGCTTTTTATATGATCGTCTATTGTTGTCTGTACCTCATCTGCGTTCTTTGTTTAAAACAGGTCTCTCTTGTAAATGAGTCCTCGTGGCTCAGTGAGACTAACCTGTATAAATAAAGGTTGACTGAATGAGATATTTTACTGACAGGTGAACACACACACAAGCAAAGACATTATGGCTCAATATCAAAAAACAAAAGAGGCTATAATGAGGTGCACATTATTATCTTTTCAGATTAAAGAAGCAGTTCTCTCCAACAACGTGTTTACAGGATTAGCACTTCGCGTTGTTGCAGGACAGCTGAAATGAGATTGCTGAGTCGTCTCCTCGTTCGATGACAAAACTACGGCAAAGACAACATGAAATACTACAGTTCTCAGCTCTAGAGCTGAGTACAAACCTGAACGAAGTCAACACAAAAAGCTTTTAAACATGAAAACTGTTGGTCGCAACTCACCAGGATTTTATTACATTCTGTTTAATTCTTGCATTTGTACTTCAGTGGGACATCATATTTAAGGAAGGCAGCAAACTCTTAGCTTTGATTGTTGCTGAACTTGTTGCAGTGGAGAGTTCGTTACACAGAACAATCAGGAGTGTTTCAAAGAATCTAACAAAAGGCAGAGTTTGTCAAAAATGTGACTCAAAGCATCTATATGTCACAATCTGCACATTTCAACCAGTCCGATAAGAAGCACTTTCATTAAAACGAATTCAACAAATAGACGTAGAAAGAGCTGCCAATTAGGTTCAAACAAGACAATGCTATGTTCCAAAACTGCTTTTGCCCACTGCACAAAGGCAAGTTGTGAACAATAATGTTGCTGCCTGTGGCTGTGTGTGTTTGTGTACGCATTTGTATGTCTGTTAGTGAAATATATCATGGACTAATGGACAGACTTTATTGAATTTCTCAAAAAGTACTTGTTGGGTGCACATCTAAACTCATGACCTTTTGGAGTCAACCAGATTCAAGAAAGTCACCACAGATAAGTGACCTTAGCAAACACAGAAAAAGCTTCAGATCAGTTTCGCAACTATTGAGCTCAAATTTAACGTGGTAGCAGATGAGGCTCACAACCCAAACAATGAATAATGTAGTTCATAACTTTCACAAAATCTCATATTGCATGAGATCTTGCATGTTAAATGTTAAACGTCGACCTAAACAGTTATCTCTTCTGCTTTTCTGAGCATAAGATGATCTTATTTAAATGAAGTAAAAAAAAAACACCTATCAACTGGACTTCTATTGTTTATGTGAAGACGTTCAACAGTTTCCTGCGGGAATCAGTCAAGTTTTATATTATTCGACTTATCATCAGGGGTGTTTTCTTATTTTAAATCTGGAGAGTGTAGTTTCAAGCTTTAAAGTGCAGAGACATTCACATGCAGAACAAGTGAAAGTATTCCTCTTGTGAGGCAGGCTAACAAAGACCCTAATGACTCTCCAGTGAGAGGGGAGTGTGATTAATCTGCATAAATCCAGACTGCATAAAGAAGCAGCTCATGCAGTACTGTCATCTGGACTGAAACTATGATATGCAATAAAATACTGTAACCTTCAAATGAGAAAGAATAAATGACCGGCCTTAAACCAACAGCTTCTCTTTGGTGTGTTTTTTTGTTGTTGTTAATTGTGAAATGACTAAGTATTTAAGAATCTTTATACCTTTTTCTTTCATAAGAGGGATATTTAACATATTCATGGGTCAGGCAAACCGCAGGCTCTTTTTGAGGTGTGCCGAGGTGTACACCACTAAACAGATGCTTCTTTAACGTCATCGGGATCAAAAACTGAGCACATCCACATGGTTCCCTTCGGGAAAACGCAGAAGGACATTCGGGGATGTTGTGACAGGGAGCATCTGCCAAATGGTGGAACAGCATAAAGAGGAGATGGAGAGAGTGAAAGGGGATGAAGGTTGTACGGACGTACGACACACACACACACACACACACACACACACACACGCAACAGCAGAAACAATCACCTAATGGGCATGTAAAATCCCCTGCACACACAGATCTGACTTTCTCCCTCGTTCTCACTTCTCAGTGGAAAACAGCAGTCACACCAACGAAAGGCCAAACGTAGAGCTCTATGGTACTTTCAGAGAGTCATTCAGTAAACCTTCTGAGACAAGCTTGACACAACACTGTTTTCAAATCAATACAGAACAGAACTGCAGAAACGTTTGCACCTGCGCAGTTGGAGTCAGTCAATAGTTCTTGGGCGGCTGTGGCTGAGTGGTTAGTTACTCTTGCAATATTCTAAACAATGTTTCTAAACTCTAAATGCTCTAAAAGAGCACAGAAAGTTATGATTTCAGCTCCCTGCCTCCTCTGCTCTTTGTCACCTGCAAGCGCTCTTGGCCACGCCCACTTTCCAGCTCTGCACGGAGAACAGCTGATCAGCTGAAGGAGGAAGTTTATCCCGCATCATGGGCTGCACAAAGCTACAGGAGGAAGCTTTTTCTTCAGCTCTGGGCTGCACAAATGAGCAGCAGGTGCTAAATAATTAAAAATCATTTATTTTAATTAAAATCCCATGCCCATCGTGCGGCTCATCCATCAATCAGCCAATTGTGTGTCATGTCCAATCTTATTTTGAGAAACCGCGATAAACGAACCACCAAGCATCGAGGGACTACTGTAACCGCTCTCATGCTCAAAACTGAATAGTTTGTGTGAATGTTGTTGAAATCACAAAAATCCTGTCACCAGCTAGTGACCTGGAATGGGAACTACAGTGGATTCAATGTTTCTTGTGGTCTTGACTAAACAGAAACTGTGATAACAGCAATTCTGTGTGAACATGTCACTTTTTCAGTCAACACAGAAAAACATGACGTTTCCAGATTACTCATGTGCAGCCTGGGCCTGAGCTTTACATCTCCACCATTTTGCTTTATTATGTGAATCACAGGTCTTTGTTTTGTACACAGGAGAAACTGAACATTACTGAGTTTGCATGTGTTTGCATGCGTTTGCATGAGTTTGTGTGCTACTGAGCCAAGCACACCTAAAAAGATAAAGAAGTCAAGGCAAGCCTGGCCTTGTTACGTCCTTAACGTTGCCTCTACAGTTTGTCCGTCTGTTCTGCACCTTTCAAAGCTAGGTGCACAATTTAAGTCTAGCAAAGCTGCAGTCAGCAGGAGAAAAAGAGAATATCCCACAGAAACAGCATTTAAACACATTCTGAGCACTAAAAGTTTTTTTTTTTTTTTTTTTTTGCAAAACATTTAATCTTCACTGGCTCCTGTTCAATTCTTTTTCTTTTTTTTTTTTGCTTGGAGCAGATTATTATTTTCAGTAACAAGCTGATAGCATCCTCAGTCCTAAAAGGACTCAGTTAGGGTATTAATAACAATGATCTATTCAAACCAAGACAGGTTTTGGGTTTAGTTTGTTGTATAGATCAGCATCATCTTTGATGCCCTTATTTTAGACTATTCTTTTTAAATTTTCCAAAAAATATTTATGATATTTTTTGCACCAAAGCATGGTAAATGGACTATACTTATTTATCACCTTTCTATCTGATCAATCAAAGCTCTACAACACAATCTGTCCTCATTTACCCATTCATACAGCACTCTACTAGATCTCTACAAAGTATAATCAGTGCTTCGTCACATTCATAAACCGATGGGACACACATCAGAGGCAATGAGGGGTTCAGTGTTTTGCCCAGGGACACTTTGGCATGTGACTGCTGGTGGAATCGAACCCCCAACTCTTATATTGGAAGACGACTGCTCTAACCACTCAGCCACAGCCGCCCCTATATATATATATATATATATA
>NC_056508.1:17428223-17435443 GCF_014905685.2 Nematolebias whitei | reverse complement strand
TTAAAATAATTTCATTTATATCAGCTTTGAAAAGGTTAATGACAACATTGCTTTAGCCAATCAGAGCATTTGTACAAAGCAGGCCTGACTGCAAAATGTCAGACCGATGTATGACGTATGCATCATGAGGACTGCTGCTAAACATTTAGTCAACTTTTCTGCTTCTTGAACCCTGTTTACTACAAGTTTCAAGATCATTAATTCTGCACACTGGTGCAAGTTTTCCTTTGCAACATCACCCAGGAAATCAAGTTTTGTGCAGCCGTTTTTTTTTTGTTTTTTTTGAAAATCACGTCTTATTGTCATGCGCACAGCTTTTAAAACTGCGTTCTTGGTTGTGTAGATTATTTTATTGCCCCCCCCCCTCCCCACATCATACTCTCCTCGGCCTGCTTGGTATCTGCCTTGGAAGCCATCCACAGGTTTATGATTTAATCTGCTGGAGTACACTCTTCAAATGAATAATAATTATTTATTAACAGTGTAGGTTTTAAACCTGGACATTTGCCTCACAAGCGTTCCTTCAGCTGAGAGCTCCTGTGTTGGGGTCAAAATGCAACGCTATAGCTCATGAAATGAGGTAGAAACACCATGACTCAATGTGGGGGGGGTTGCAACTGTCTGAAACGACTCGACTATTTTGAGAGCTCAAAGAACAGGACTGTACACCTCTGTGACTCACACACAGAAACTGAACAATCTGCGAAAACATTCTGGCAACTCCCTCATCAACTACTGTAGTTCAACTACCGGTAGTTGCAGCCCAGTGACAGAGCACTTTTAAAACGTAGCAAAGTAAGATTTAAGGTTATACTTACTTGAAACAAAGTGTGTACAACATTTACCCATAAACATAATCTAATGTGACTCTGTTTTAGTGATGTGCAGAAGGTTTTAGCATGTGAGGAAAATACTTTTCAATGTAATGCAAGAAGATTTCTAAAAATGCATATTCTTACGAGATGACCTAATGCACATAGGCCTGTCACGATAACAAATTTTGCTGGGCAATTAATTGTCTCGGAAATTATTGCGATAAACGATAATATTGTTTGAAATTTGACAATAATTAGTAATTATTGTCAAATTTAAAAAGAAATGTTGCTTAATTTGATTTGCATGCAGTACCTTTTTTCAACCACGGATGGCAGTATAAGACTGTGTGAACTGAAAGATGGATAGTGAGGGAGCGAGCAGCGTGTCTCTTTGAGAAAAATGGGAGGGAGGCCCTTTGACGTGACATGGGCTGTTTCTCTTTGGTCCTCAAAATGGTGGACGCTCGGTGTGATTTGAGCTCTTTAGCATAACATTTTTCCACACAAAGTTTTTAATAAAAAAATCAGTAAACAAGTTCTCAGCTTCGTTTTGCAGAGAAAAAAAACTTTTTACACAAAGGCACGAGTTTCAACCGTGAATTTTGCAGCTTCGACAACACGGAGGTTTTTTTCATGAGGTCGGCCTGTTAGCTTAGCTCGTAGCTTAGCTTCTCAACTTAGCTGCTTTTAACGATCCAAAAACGTAATTTTGGATCGTTAAAATATATTTTAAAGAGAAACGATAAAGGGAGGGGTCAGTGAAGAGCACCGGAGTTGAGCCTTTTGTCATCCAGTGTCTTCAGAAAGAGAGAGACACGAAGAAACGATAAAGCCGATAAATGAAAATGAGGTCGATAATTTTCATTTATCATGCGATTAATTGATTTATTGCTTATCGTGACAGGCCTAAATGTACACAAGGCACCTAACCTGCAGAGCTTGTCTGCTTGCTTTGCATCCCGTCAGTACTCTGCCCTAAATTCAGCTGCAGTCTGAATAGGACGTAAACTTTACAGTAAACACACACACATGATTCCAGGTATTAATATCCTTACTCTCAGAATTCACAGAGAGGCAAGGACAGAAGCATAGATAAGAAAATAAGTGTAAACACTCAAACTGTATACCACAGTCTGTTGTGGCCACAGTATACTATAAATATAAGGTCGGTGAAGCCAGTTTCTGTCCTCACTGGCAGTTCATAAAACGTTTCGGAGCAGGGGACGTGTGCTCCTAGAGTGAACTGTATGAGTGCAAGCTATGACCCACATCCTGTCTCCTAACGTGGGGCCTATTCACTCTCTGCTACCGAGCAGCCCTCCATGACCTGAAGCATCACAGCAACTTTAAGTTAGTAATTAAATGTGGTAAAGTTGCGCACAAAGAAATTAATCCCCCGTATATAGATTTATGATATTTATAATACAGGTTCATCACATTAAATGATAAATACTCATTCAGCCTTTCCAAAAATAAATAAATAAATCCCTCTACCTTGTATAAAAGAGTTAGAACAGGATGCACGAGAAGCAGCAGAATTTCTCCATGAGAAAAATGTACAAATCCAATTTTAATCTGGAACTAAAATAGTTCAGCAACTACAAATAATATTCTTCACAGACATTGGTAACAATGGCAAGAGCCTTCAAATACAGCAATAAATTATTGATTAAAAAGGCCACTGCTCTTACTTTAGGTAATTTACTGAAGCAGACTTGTTTAACAAAAAATACGTTTAGGTTTCAAATCTGCTTCACATGAGGCTACAAGAATAATCTATATGAGGCTTATGGGATCTTTTAAACTGAAACATTTGACAAAAGTACACCCTTAATGTTATATTTCCCTAAACCTTTAGCTAGTTGACGTAAATGAGCACGAGAGGAAAAACATTTAGAGCCATTTTATCTAGCTTCAAAGAGAAATGGGTTCTAAGACAATCTGGTGATCCTTTACAATGCAAAAGGCTTTACTTTTCAGTAGCCAACATTTCTCTCTACACTGTATATTGCATATATTTGAGCAATTATAACAAATGCAGAACTAACGTCAAATAAATCTACTGAATTACAGGAAAAAGCTGTATTATTGCATATCATAGTTTGCACAAAGGTCAAAGGTAACAACAGTATTTTATCAATGCTGAGTTTTACAAAGTTAAATCATACTGGTCGGGTTATTTCTTTTTCTTTTTTTTGTAGCATCATCAGCAAGTGAAACAATCATATTCTGTACCTGATAAATCCTATTCAGTGTCATAGGGTAAAAAAAAAAACTACAAACATTTAAAAATACAATTTATCTTGTATTGTTTTAGTATAGAGAATTAAAATAAATGTTTCAGCAACTATTTTCTGGGGTATTTATCTTGTGTGGATCATTTTGCTTTTCAAATTTATACAAATCGAATGCCTTTTACTGCAGTTCCCACAAATATGAACAGAGTAGAAAAACACAAGAAGTAAGACATCGTACATGCAACAGACATTTAACAAAATAAGATATCCTTGCATCCCAAGTCATGTTAAACCAATGTCAGTTAGATATGATGTGCAGCAAATCAGCGTAACCAATGAATTATTTGTTTATACATACCATCGTACATCATTATCTTATCTCTGGAAGACTAAATGTGGATATTACATCTTACATTTTGAACAGATACTTATATTGTAAAGAAGAAAATCTTTGAAAAATTTTATGGAATTTAATTTTTGGGTCACAGAGAGGAGGGCGAGACTGTTGCCCATCTACCAGAAACGAGTTCAGCTTTAAGGTCGGACTGTGCAGCGCTCAACAATGAACCACTTCATGGTTTTTAAAGGCTCCAGATAGAAGAAAGAAGATGAAAATGACTTGTATGAAAGGCTGCCAGGAGAAACTTTCTTCTCTCTATAAACATTGAAGAACAACTTTGGTTAAGGATGATGCTGAGAATGAAGCAGACATGTTTGTCTGAAGTAAAAAAACTAACAAAGCATCAGCTCTAATACCATAAACCAGCTGTCAAGTATGGAGGAAAATGGCTGATTACCGTAATTTCTGGTCTATAAGCCGCTACTTTTTTCACAAGCTTTGAACCCCACGGCTTATACAATGCTGTGGCTAATTTATGGATTTTTTTCTTCTTTTTTTGACGGACTAACGAGCTTCATGCCACCAAAACATTTTGCCTCGTCACACCAGGAAGCTTACATAGCTGCCCAACACATGTCTCTATGGGGGGGGGGGGGGTGATTCAATCAGACTACATTTATAAATAAGGGTAAAAAAAAAAATCTAACTAATGAAATTACAGAACAGTCGCAGTTGAACCAATGAAACAGAAAGGGGAATTCCTCTGCATATGCAAAGCAAGAGGACAGCTTGCACAGGAGGAATTTGAAGATAGTGATCAATGACTTCCTGGTAGGCTACTGTATTTTTTATGTTTATTTTTTTACCAGCCGTGTTACAGGCACTGTTCAGAAAAATACATTTACTGTACTTATTTGTGTATGTTACGGTAGTATTGTTGCATTCTGCTGTGTGGGATTATGGGTAAAATTTATGTTCGTGGTTAATAATTTCACTTAGCTGTTTAGCATATTGTTCATTTAGTGATTGGTCGTTTCGTGTTAACCTAGTTTATGTTCATTATGTGTTAGTTTGTGTTAGATCATTCAGTAGAGTAATCATGAGCGAGGGAGGTACTTGTCATGAAGACATCTGGAGTTCACTTTGTCTGTAAGCTGAATAGTAAGTTAAAGTCTATAAAACGTCATCTGGTGGTTGGTTCTTGATCTACAACAAGAGCTGCACATCTCTCTCAGTAGCTGAGTGCTGCCATGCTATAGAGTTTAATTAAAAGTTTTAAAAAGCCTCTGTGTAAATATCTCATGTTAAAACATGGACATCTGCAGCTTATAGATACGTGCTTGATATATGTACAAAATCTAATTTAGTGTGCACTTTTATTCAGGTGCACTCAATAGTCCAGAAATTACGGTATTTGAGCTTGATAAACTGATGTAGGACCTGCGCACCCTATAGTCTGTTGAGTTGAATATAAACTGTTTCAAATTATTTTCAAATCAAATGTGCAGCTGTGTGTCGGTGACAGTTTTGGTAACTGGATTTTGAAACAAGACAACAATTCCAAGTACTGCAGAAAATCCACAGCAGTGACTGAAAAACAGAAGAGTCAGCATTTTGCAATGGCCCAACCAAACCAGACCGTAACTCTTCTTTCAAAAAATGTAGATGAGGATGAGGTTTAAACCTTGAGCTAATGGTTGTATCTCACTGGGCTGCAACTGCTAGAAACTAGTTGGTGACTCAAAATTGTGAGAAATTAGATTAATTTTTGTTTGCAGTCTCACAAATGTGAACCTTTGCAACAAGATATCAGTGTCAAGCAACATTGTTTGAGCAGCCAGATGTTTTTTAAATTATAGCTTACTTTCTTGTGCAGAATTTGTAAAATTGTATTCTAGGAATTGAACATTTTTTGTTGCACACATCGTACTCGCCTTGGCAGCGCCTTGGCAGCACCTTGGCAGCACCTTGGCATGTTGATGATTTGTTCCACTGAAGTACCTGTACACTTTTATTTTATGTTATTTTTTTAAAGGGCAGGTGAGACGATTTGCCCTGTTGGCACGCACGCAGCTGGATGTCTCATCCACTTGGAAGACTTGATGATGTGTCTATCTTTGCTAACAATTGTGGATGTTATGGACAAATATTTGGATTTATGATAACTCATTTTCCTGCTTTATGGATTTGGCTGGTTCCTGGTCTGTCAACAAACAAGGAAATCATCTGCAGCAAATTTGGCTCTGGTCAGGCTGCTTGCCTTATGATAGCTTGGTTCGTGCCTCGAGCACCCAGACTCAAATGCTTTTGGCAGAATGGATCAGATATCGGGGATTATTCTCAGGCATGGTCCATTGGTTTGGACATTTAATTTGGACGTTTCGGAACCGAGAGGACCGACACAGACTCAAGGTTGACATAAATAAAGTAACAGTAACAGTAAAGTTCTGCCTATCCCCAAAACAATCGTGTTTATCTGAATTTGGCTCCCTGACTGGCCTTGACAGGCCAGATTATCTTATTTCACCTAGAAGTTTTGTAAACCTTATGTTCCCCCCCTCCCCCCCTCTCACCGAGGAAGTCTACAGACCAATCAGAGGGACCCGGCATTTCAGGACTCTTCGGATTCTCTCCAACATCGTCTTTAGCCATCCTCAGCACCCCCCGAGAGTGAAAGGATCTCTTCAGAGGGAACTATGTGAACTTGAGTGATTTACCACACTTATCTGAACTCTTGCAGTGCCTCTGTGTGTTGTCTCTGGACATGCTCACCACCCTTGCGAATCAAGGAGACGGCCACCATGACAGGCTGGAGCCTGAGCCCGATGCTGGAGGGGGGCCAGGAACTGAACCACCATGGCAGGATGGTAAGGCAGCGACACAGAAAACTCCAAAAGTGTGTCGCGGTCATACCCGTAGTGTGGGTGTGCAGTGTAGGCACAAAAAAAGTTAAAACGAGAACAGGAACAAAAAAAGATTGAGTCCAAGTGGAGCTCCTGTCAGTGTGACCATACTGCAGCGCTCGTGACGTCACACACCTGTATCTATCTCCTCTATCTGTATACTTTGTGCTACTTACTTGCAGTTGTCCTGCTTTAACCTCTGGATCATTTTGTTTGGGCCAAGATAACTCTTCAGTCAGTCATATAACAAGCAGAACCATTCATTGGTTCAAATGTTTCTTTTTCACCATAAAGATACACTGACTGTGACACTGAAAGATAATTTTGTGTGCATGTAAAATGAGGTAAACAACTGTCCCTCTTCTCAACAGCGGCACCAAAAAAACAACAGTCACACACGCACACTAAAATCCAGGTGAACAACGTCCTCCCTCCTGACAATCAGCAGCGGCTGATGACATCTGATACCCTTCATCGTCTTCCTGCCGTTGATGGTCTGGGAAGCTTCCACTCATTGTCTTACACTGACACACACATACACTTGTAGTTACACAGAGACGCAACATCTGCTGTTTTTAACCCCTGCTGGTTTTAAAGCGTGAGCGTGCTGGAGGAACGGGGGGGGCTGCACACAAGAACAAGCACTGACCTGAGAGTGGGATTATCTTTACGATAGGATAGAAACTCAAGGACGAACGCTGCTGTTTTCTTGTGGTAGTGAATTACAAACTGTACGTTATCAGTACTGAAAACAGCAAAATGGTTGTTTAAGATTTAAACTTGAGTTGAGCTACAATGAAGCTAAAATGTACGGTTTATAATGTTTAAATGAGATAGGAAATCTTGGCGACAGGATATCCTGAAACTTGTTTGGGGGTTGTGTGTGTGTGTGTGTGTGTGTGTGTGTGTGTGTGTGTGTGTGTGT
>NC_056508.1:17381658-17428213 GCF_014905685.2 Nematolebias whitei | reverse complement strand
TGTGTGTGTGTGTGTGTGTGTGTGTGTGTGTGTGTGTGTGTGTGTGTTATGAAAACAGCAAAGAAAGGTGACGTGTGAAGACATTACTTATATCTTTGAGCAGACAAAGCAGGGGAGGGGCAGAGATGGCAAACAGTCACCGAGGGAGTTAGGAAAGGAAGTCTTCTGGGCCTTTAAGCCAATTATCAGAGCTACATTGATTGAAGCAGCACTTTAAGGCCTCATCTACACACGCAGACCCTTAATACACTGGTCAGATGATGGGAGCGTCTCAACCACAGACTGAACGCACGGCCATTTGAATCCATTATGGTGTCAGCGGGACACATGTTTTAGCAGACACTATTATGATTTTTTTTATTTTTTTTTTTACTGAAAGTAAGGACAGTTTATTCATAACAGTATATAAAAAACTGACCGTGTTGTAAGGGTTTATATGATGTAAGAGCTTCAGCATGAACCACAATGAACGGAGAATATTTCCTGTTAAAAAATTAAACAAACAAAAAACCTATTTGCATTTACAGCATAGAAAGTAGGAGTACAAACATCATGCACAGACATTGATCCACCTTGTGTTCCACTTGGTTTAGGTAGCACTTTGCTTGTAAGAACTGTAAATTGAAAATAACGATACAGTACAGTATTTTGTTTTGAATCATCATGGCTTGCCTTAAAATATATCATATTTCTTTCACAGCTTAAGAGTTTAGTCCACCAGGAAGTTAAAACTTGTGCATAAGATTTCCTAACTATTTACAATTCGTCTGTACCATATTGTGATTTATGTGTGATGGACCCAGATATCTTGGCAAATATTGAGCTCTGACAGCTTGGACCAGCTTCAATTAGTGCTTCCATCCCCCATGAAAGCAAAGCTGGCCTATAATGATTTATGAAGAGGACAGCAAGAGAATCAATTTGGTGGAGACCCGCGGATTCATGATTAAGCAAATAGCTGTCTCACTCCAGATGCTATCAGTAGTTAAGGTGCTGCTAGAAGCACACCACACTGCAGGAAGTTAAAAAAAACACAAGAAGCAAAAATAACAAGTTATTTATAATCTATATATTATATTATATATATATATATATATATATTTATGACGAGTCCAGATGACCTGACTGAAAATTGTTGGATTGCATACCTGGATTACTGAGCATGGACTTTGTTGGTTTTGAACCAGTTTGACATGACGAGGAAGAGGGCCAGCGACAGAGCAGGGGACGTTCCAAAGACACTATCTTAGCACCAACATAACTGGTTTGTTCCACTTTGGAGTAAGCTGTTTGGGGGAAGAATCAGTTTTGTTTTGTGTGTTTCCTTGACTGATGAAGCCTTCTGGATGGAAGGTGAAACGTTTCAGCAAAAAAAAAGAAACTGTCCAGATGACCTGACTGAAAATTGTTGGATTGTATACCTGGATTATTGAGCATGGACTTTTTTGATAACGAGTTATGATTTTGTTGAATGTTTCAAAGCAATGAAGCAAAGTCGTGTTGTCTTTAAACTCTTCTTATTTTTAACGTTCTCCTGTTGTAGCACAGATTTGTCCAAGCAGCAAATAGACAATTTACTCAAATTATCAACCAGTTTTAGTTTACTACTAATATCAATAATCTATCAATTATTGTTCAATATACATTATTCATTCAGTCAGATTTTATTTATGCAGGTTAGTCTCATTGAGAATAACGACGGCCCCTGTTTATCGGAAATAATCATATAATATAATATAATAATCATCATATTTTATACATAATCATAATTTATAGTAATAAATATCATAAATAAATAAAAAGTAGCTGGAATCACTTTGTTTTAAAAATGGTATAATTAAACGAGTTACAATCCATTTTTTGTTGTTAGATTTTAGAATGGGCACTTTGAAGCAGATAGTCCAGAGCTTGATGTCAGTTGTGCACTGCACAGTACTTCTGGCAGAAATGTACTGATATTCCTGCTGGAAGTACCTCAGGGTGTACCATAAGTGCTACAGCTAGCTGCTGCTGCTTCAATTGGCGCTTCCAAATAATTATATATTTTTTAAAGTATAAAGCAAAATTTACACCAAGATAAATGTTTCATAAAGGTATTTGCATAAATAAAAATAAAATATTTGAGTGTGGACTTAGCAGAAATCCACTTCGGTCTTGACCCTTTTTAAACGAGCTGTTAGTTCATCAGAAAGGAACTCTCTTTCTCCAAGATGAAGCCACTCACTGAGCTTTTTACAAACATAAGATATTAATTGTTAGATGATTTCAATAAAATGCCACCTCTAAAGGTATGAACTATTGCTTTAATCCTCGCCTATTTATTTATTAACCTTTATTTAACCAGGTGAATCCCATTGAGATCACAGATTATTATTATTTTTTTTTTGCAAGGGAGGCCTGGACCTGGAGGCAGACTAACTTGCACGTTTTGGAGCTGTGGGAGGAAACTGGAGTACCTGGAGAAAACCCACACAAGCATGAGAAGAACATGCAAGCTCCACACAGAAACACCCCAGGTCCAACCAGGGATTGAACCCATGCAGGACCTTCTTGCTGTGAGGCAACAGTGCTAACCACTGATCCATCGTGCTGCCTGATATCAATGCTTGCAAATGAAAGAGTAATAGAAGGTATAAATCAAGCACTTGCTCTAGATTACGCCCAATGTATTTTCTACAGTCACTATAACTTGTGGTTGTATAAGATAGACATTTATAATTGAGCTTCTATTTGCTTTGGACCAGAGTAAATTTACAATACAATTTCCAAATAGTACTTTTTTTGTTAATCAGATGTAAATATGTGCAATTGTTTACTTTTTCTTTACCCCAAAAATGAATACCTTGATGTTCCTGACAGAAAAAAAGGCCAACAGGAAACATTAACGTGTGACACTGTGTAAAGTAGATGTGTTTTATTACTTTTTTTTTTAAATTACCAGCAGATGATTGGTAAAATCAAGTGCTCAGAAAAGTAGCGTTCCTTTAGAGAATTCAAAACACTCAACAAAAAAGCTTTAATTGATATATTTGCTATATTTACTTTTTTTTTTGTTAAACATTATTGCATATCTTATGTTTAGACCACACCAACTACTTAAGACTGTAAAAATGACAAATAGCAAAAATTTAAATGAAGAGTCAGTATAGAGATGTCTGGTATTTAACTGCTGCCATCATTTAAAGGTTTTAAATAAAACCCAGGTTTATGTTTTTATAAAGGGTGCAATACTTTATTAAAGAACTAAATTTACTGTACTATATTTTGAAAGAGCAGGTTTCTTGCTGTGGTTGTTCAATTAAAAAGATCACAGAGTTGCCCATTAAAGAAGGAGAAAAGGCAGACACACAATACGTCTATACTGCCCAACACAACAGGCTATTCTTTCAGCTCGCGCCACAACACTCCTCACAGCTGAGTCCAGCCGCTATTCTCCTGCTGTTCCTTCTGCTCCCTCCTCCCCATTGCCTCCTTTCAATACAGGGATGAATGATGAGGCAGGGGGACTGAAAATGAATGGTGAACAAGCACATGCAATCTTAAGCATCATTGGCCAAGAATCTCGTAAAACGACCGCAAAAAAAAAAATAAAAAAATGGCCAGGCTTTTTTGTTAGCTTAAAAAAAGGGTTTATGGGCAATAAAAATTTAAGATTGAAAAAGAGGGCAACAGCTTTCATTAAGAGATGCAAAAAGAGGCTAGTGTGCAAGAAAGGGTGACTCAAGGAGGTAAAAATAAAAAGATGGAGAGGGAAAAAATGAAGGAAAAGACGCTGCTGCAGGAGCTAATGACGGGGGGAAATGTCCTCTAACAGCAGGCGAGCGTGTCAACAAATCAGTGTTTAAATGCAGACAAAAACCAAACATCCTTTTAAACAAATCATCAAACAGAACAATGCATCCCAGCTTATCAATACCATTCACAATCTGCATTACAACAGTCTCTCCACCTGCCTTCTGTGCATCCATCTAATCTCCCCACCCACATCTCATCCAATCTAATCCCGGAAGCCAGGGCATCACTGCCAGCAGAAGAAGTAAATGTCACAGATTTACCTCTACGCCGCCACCGGTGCGGCTACTGCATCTGTTCTCCCCTTCTGCACGGTATTCCACGCAAAAATTTGCAGAGGTAAATCTGAGCAGGCTGAACTCTGTTCTTCCTCTTGCATCCAAACCATCCATGGAGCATGCAGCTGTCTGCGAGCGAGTGCTACCCCCCAGCTTTGCAAGCTCATTCAGGCAGGCGGCTAGCTGGCAGCTGCTGTTTTTTTTTTTTTTTTCTTCAAAGCTCCACAAGCGAAGCAAATTAGAGGTCCAGCCCAGTTTATAGTCTGAGCCAATGTGAGCTATTCACACTCCAGTTCCTGTCTGAGGCCAATGGCTGCAGCCTCACAGTCCCCTGCATGCTCCCGCCCACTGCCTTCCTCCTTCCTTCCTACATCCCTCTCTTCCTATGTATTTCTCCACTTCCCCTCTCCTACTTTCTTAGTCATAAAAATAGACTTGACATTACCTAACACATAGTCTCTTGTGATAAACAACCAGCTTCATGCAGGTTTCTTAGCTGAGAAAACCTCTTGGGGTGAATGTTGAGTTAAAGAAGGGAGTAGAGGGCAAGAAGATGGGAAGAGCACACACTAGAGCAGAATATGTAGCAGATGGTAGGGATAGGCTTGCAACGAATGATTAAATTATCATGAAAGACTCAAAGTTTGTGGCTGGTGTATTATTGCATTTCTGAAGGGTGGTTTCCTGTTTTTGTCAAGACCAGTCTACCAAACAGGGACTGGGGAACGGCTTTGGGAAATGAAGGAACATGGGAATGGTCAAAGGAACGCTTGTATATCAAAGTGTAAGATGGATTGGTGCTTAGGCAAATAAACCACAGAACTTAACATTAGTTGTGAATGAAGCGCAACAAAAGTCATCAAATCTCAGCCACTTGTTCTCATTGCACTGCAATCAAAGTAGGTAAACGACTTGCCTCAGAAAACAGTTGCATAGAATACAGCACGTGAGGCCTGTTACTGGGGAACATCCTGTTGCATCAAAATCAAAACATCTGAAGACACAATTTCTAAACCATCTCAAGCTACTTTATTCTGGGGAGAAAACCTCTCTATAGACATACTTAAAACGTATACTGGTTTAATAGTGGTATCTCATCTCTGATGACAATATTGCAGAAACAGCATTAGTTGATTGCTAAGCACCTCTAAACACTGTTGGTTACTGGCCTAAATAATAACACTAGCTATTATCTGCACCATTTTAACCTGATCCTGATAAAAACAAATATTTTCAAAAAGATGTATTACATTATTATTAATGAACATTAATTATTGAGCATGCATCAGGAGATGTATTACATTGTTCCTAATTTAGTGAATAAAAGTTTGTAACAAAATGTTTCAATGTAAACCTCAAATAAACATGACTGGCAATAATTTTACAATGAAGGGTGATTTGTTCTAAATTGACATACTCTAACTGCAAGTATTACCTGGACCTAAATATCAGTTTTTAGCCTCCCTGATAATCAGACCATAGACATCAGTACTACTATTACTACTACTTTAAGTACTACTTAAAGAAAGGAATCCCTAGTGTACACAAACAAGCTAGCATATTAGCCTAGTTTAGCTTAAGAAGTTTGAACTAAGGACTTTTTATGCATATTAGAATGGACCAGGCTACACTTTTAATATTCATTTGATTTTTTTTGTTTCTTTTATCTGTACAAAAGTTAATAACTTATCACAGTTTTACAAAAGCACACAACCTCAACCCTTATCAAGAACATTAGCTATATTGTTTAGTGGTTCAAATTCAGGCTCTGCTTTTGATTTTTGCACAGAGATAAAAGTGAAACTCTTATTGTTTCCACAAAAATATAAAGTATCCCTTTAGAAACCTCATAATGATAGCCACTCAAAAACATTAGATAATTGTTTGCAGCTTGTTAGGTGGTGCTAACTTAACTTCTTACAGGAAACCTCAACAGAAAATGTTGTTCATCAAGAGTAACAACTATAGGCACTTTTAGAAAACACTTTATGTCAGGACTTAGACCCCTTCTTGCCCCAAGTGTGCTTCCTGAAAAGACAAAGATGGTGAGGAGTGTCGACGCCGACCCACACATGATGCATCTTTGTGCAGCAAAGCCAGGTAATACTAGGGACAAAACAGTTGACCTGCAAAACCATAAGACGACTTTGCAGCTAAATAATGTCATGAAGTGTTGATATATGATCTCTGAAACCATCTGACTGTGGGATAAACAACAACAAACAGGTTTAATACCTAGGGAAGATAAATGACAATCTATAGAAACTTTGCATTTAATTAAAAAAAATACGTTAACCATAAAAAGGATCGCTAAACTGAGTTAAGTCATATTTTGAAAACAATACGAGGGACAACTGTCACGCATTTAATGCACTGAGCTCCACATCAACACAACTAAGTTTGCCTAGACTTGGTCGGCTCCATCTGTGATGTTGTGAACAGTCAGCACAGCAGAAAGACAGAATGGTCTTTGTGGTCATTTCATAGAAATGTTTTGTGAAAGTGCGTAATGATTTAAATTAAAAAACTGTTGCAGAATGAGCAGCACGGTGGCACAACTGTTAGATCTGCTGCCTCTCAGCGAGCAGGTTACCCCGGTTCAAATCCCAGTCTGGGTGACTTGCTGGGTGGAGTTTGCATGTTCTCTCCGTGCATGTGTGGGATTTCTCCGGGTACTCCAGTTTCCTCCCACAGACCAAAAACATGCATGTTGGGCTGATTGGTAACTCTAAATTGTCTCTGGGTGTGAGTGAGAGAGTGAATGGTTGTTTGTCTTGTTTGTCTCTATGTGTCCCTGTGATGGACTGGAGACCTGTCCAGGGTATCCCCTGCCTCTCTCACAGTGATTGCTAGAACCCCGCAACCCAAAAAGGAAGAAGCAGGTAAAGATAATGGATAGATGGATGGATGCAGAATGAAGACAAAATTCAGTGTAAGAACTTAGAGCATATCAAATGAGGCACCACTCCACTCGTTGCTTGGGGGCAATGAGGTTAGCTACTAGAAGTCAGAGCCACATCCAGCCATCACAAGACACTCACACATAGATACTGATCATAACAGTAAATTGTTGTTCATTAAGTGAATTAAAACACATTTTTC
Source organism: Nematolebias whitei (assembly GCF_014905685.2). NCBI lineage: Eukaryota > Metazoa > Chordata > Actinopteri > Cyprinodontiformes > Rivulidae > Nematolebias > Nematolebias whitei. The sequence continues at coordinate 17,421,041 of NC_056508.1, read as the reverse complement.
TTGACCTCACTCAGACATTTATTGTAATCATAATACAGTAGAACCCAACAATTTTAAGTCAGGTCATCTGGACAGTTTCTTTTTTTGCTGAAACGTTGAAATGTTGTGTACCTGGATTATTGAGCATGGACTTTTTTGGCATAATACAGTATATAAAAAAGTAGAAAATAAATTATTGTGTGGAAATAACAGTGAGCAAAATAAACAACTGCTTAAGTCTACTATCTTGAGTGCTCTCTTAATGTTTCATGAGCAGACTGGACTCTCTCTTTGGCTTGAGTATCATTGTGGTCTGAACATGGAGAGGCTGCAGCCGGATCGCTTTAATTTGACCTGAGTAACTGGGGTGAGCCTGTCAACCATCTTCACATCCTTACCTGAGTATTAACAAGATCAAAGGAGTCTAACAAGAGCTTCATGCGGTGTTACAAATAAGGATTTCAATTCAACATTAGGCAGGAAAAAGCAAATGGATTGATGGATGGATAATATATACTTGGTTATGTTTCAAATTTGCTTTCACAAATAGTCATCACAATTAATTAGGATCATTTAGAGAAAAGAAAAAAACTGAGGAGAAGGTACAGCTTGTCCTAAACTCCAGGTGCACAAACAAACAGAAGAATAGGTTGTGGATAATTTAAAAATGGGTTTGAAGAAGATTGGCAACAACTAAAACAACATCAGAGACCTCTGCCTTCATGGCTACCATCCAGTTCATTAGCCACTCTTGCAGACGATGAAACGGAAAGGATTGTAAGTTATTTTAGTCTAGATGTGGCTTATAATTAATTTAAAATGGTGGCTGTTTGTGACGGTTTTCCGTAAAATTTAAAAAATACACACAGAAAGCAACAAGATCTGCATAAAACATGAGTCTCACATACACACAGCTCTTGTAAACACACAGAGAGCGAGTCTCCTGCACCTGTCTTCATACATCAGTGCTCTGTGAAATCCTATCTTTTTCATTTGTCATGAGCCAAGATGGTTCTGTTTTCCCTTTTTTCAGAGGGAACTGTGTGTGAACGCAGCAGATATCTGATCACATGAACAGAATATGAACTGTGCATATGTGGAGAAACAGCCAAGCAGAAAGCTGGGGCACACTCATCCGTTGCAAGAATGAATGGCCATCATTAGCATGAGGCTCCCCGGCAGCACCCTGCAATGCAGCGACACACACAATGGCGAGTGCCACGCTTCCCCCTGCCATTCCCCCCTTTTTCAGAGAAGCCCTTTTGTTTGCGCAGCATCTGGACCTGACCTCCTTGCATTCAAGGCTGATGACCCACCCCCAAACCCTCTCTCCCTGTTCCTCATGTCTTCCCCACTTCTCTTCCATCTTAACCTCCTTCTAGAAACCTGCAGCTAACCCCTCCTGTACAATCTTTACCCAACTCTCTCTTCAAGCTAAGAGGAGCCCCTTCTTGCTTCTTGAAAAGAAGGTCTCTGTATTAGGAGCTTATACAAAGCCTGCAGGGTGAATCAGAAAGGCAAAGAGGAAAAAGCACCAGGGCTACTGGCCATCTGTCCCTCTGGGTTGGACGTGCCTGCTCCAAGTGTGCCTGCCCCCCTTTTGCCTCTCACATAATTCCCACCCCTACCCCCACCTTTCCTGATTTTGTTAGCCTATATACACAGCATCAACCGCACACACATTTTGCCATGCATACACCATATGCCTTGAATGGTGGATGATGGTGAGCGCAGTGGAAAAACAAAACAGGAAGACAGCAAAAATGATACAAGGAGCTGCCACTTGCCTGGATGCAGAAAGAGCCTAGAGCCAGAAACCCTTAATCCCTTACTTTGTGTGAGCGGCAAACAGAAATTTGTCTTCAACAATGATTTCCCCGAGACCAGCAATGGAGTGGAAAACAAGGAAGCGAGGGAGTGAAAGACAGGCAGAATGGGAGGGAGGACGGTTAAGAGAGAGAACAAGACAGAGCGAGAGAAAGAGGGGTGGTGGTGATGAAAGGCTGAGAACAGCAGAGGCAGGGAGACAGCGGGAGCAGCAAGATGTGACAGAGAGAGACGGAGGAAGGCAGCCGCCACAGCCGAGCCACAGGGACCCTGACACTCACAGGAGGATTTGAAGTGAAGAAGAGAGGAAAGCGACAGAGGGAGGGAGAGAGGGATCAGGTGGGGGGAGGGGGGATTGGTTCTCACTGTGGCTGAAAACCCTGGGATAACGCTGAGATAACCCTCATCCGCAAGCAGCAGCTGTAGACGTGAGGGAAATGATTTCCAGGAGAGGAACAGACTTCTCTATCAATTGTGACAATTGCTGCACATGATGAGCACGGCCATCTGTAGCAACAGGGCAAGGAAAGAGCGGAGGGTGGGTTCACTGGCTGCACATGCTTTTTATAGGCACACCCACACACACACACAACAGAATGATGGACGGAAAGGCACCTGTTCGAGTCGAGCCTGGGAAGAGTGGACAACACATGTACTCAGAAGAGGGGGAGGAGACAGAGACAAAAGAAATGCAGGGCTGGGAGAAGTGTGGCTTTTATTTCACTACTTTTGTGATCCTGCCTCGTCATGCTATAAATGTGTGTGTATGGGGGTGGAGGGGTGAGGAAAGGAGACAATAAAAAGGAGGTGGCAGCAATCAGGTCACCAAGAAAGAGAGACAGGAAGGAAAGGACTGGAGGAAAGAGATAGAGGTAAACAGTATAAACATTTTGGTTTTAGTGAGGCGCGTTGTGTTGTTACATGTTTGTATCTTATTTTTTTAAGAAATTTTTCTAAAAAACAATCACAAACTATCTAAAAATGCATTAAACTCAAGTTTAACAAACAAAAAAAAGAACTGGTTCAATGAACAGTGGTGTTCTTATTTAAATTGCTCCTTTGTTTTATGGGTCTGAATGATGTTTCAATAAATCATTAAAAATTAAATTAATATTTTGCCCTAAATGCACATATAACAAATCAAAATCAGGTTTTGCTCCAAATTACAAAAGAGACTGAAATTTTCACTTTGAATGAACCCGTTTATTATTCATCTTTTCCTTGCTCAGGTCATGGAGGCAATAGGTAAATGAGGGAAACCTGGACTTCCTGTTCCTCAGCAACACTCTCCAGCTCTTCCTGGGTGACACCAAGGTGTTCCCTGAGATTGTATCTGCTGCTCCTTTAGCAAGTTCTGGATCTTTCCCGAGTTCTCCTCCTAGTGGGACATGCCCAGAGAAACTCCAGAGGAAGGCACCCAGGAGGCATCCTCAGACGCCCAAACTATCTCAGCTGACTTTTTTCTATGAGGAGCAGCAGCCCTCTTATCTCTAAGACCAAACCCAGCCAACCTGCAAAGAAAGCTCATTTCAGCTGCTTGTATCAGGATCTTGTTCTTTCTGGCATCATCCATGCCTTACCATGCCATAGATGTATTGGAACATGGATAGGACAGTAAAGTGTGAGCTTCACCTATCAGCTTGGATCTTTCTTCATCACAATGGAATGGAGCAACATCTTGGTTACTACTGGTAATTTGAATAAATAGTATTTTTAAATGGAAAAAGACTGAAAGTCCCAACATCTGACTGCCAAGCTGAGTAATCAGTAATGAGGGGTCAAAACGGTGACCAAGGAGATTTCTTGATCCTGGGATGCACTGTGATGCAGACGTCGACAACTCTAATTTATGTAGTGACAGAATGCAGTCGGGAGTTTGCAGCCCACACAAAATGATAGCATACACTTGCTATTTGCTCATTTTCCAGCTTTAGTAGATCAACAGAGTTCCAAACATTTTCCACAAAATGTATCAGTAATAAAACGCATAAGTAGAAGGAGAAGAAAAAGTTATGTTCGGTTGTTGACATGATAACTCTTTAACTTTGTCTTTTGAAAAAAATCCAACTACCAGTATATCCATCCATCCATCTATCTATTTTCTTCTTCTTATCTGGGGTTGGGTCGCTGGGGTAGCAGCCTATAGGGAGGCCCAGACTTCCCTCTCCCCAGTCACTTGGGCCAGTTCATCAGGGGGAATCCCAAGGCGTTCCCAGGCCAGCCGAGAAACATAGTCCCTCCAACATGTCCTGGGTCTTCCTCTGGGTCTCCTCCTGGTGGGACATGTCTGGAACACCTCACCAGGCAGGCGTCCAGGAGGCATCCTAACCAGATGCCCAAGCCACCTCAACTGTCTCCTCTCGATGTGGAGAAGCAGAGGCTCTACTCCGAGTCTCTCCCGGATGACGGAGCTTCTCACCCTATCTCTACGGGAGAGCCCATACACCCTGCGAAGAAAACTCATTTTGGCCGCTTGTATCCGTGATCTTGTTCTTTCAGTCACAACTCAAAGCTCATGACCATAGATGAGGGTAGGAACGTAGATCAGCCGGTAAACTGAGAGCTTCACCTTTTCACTCAGCTCTTTCTTTACCACAACAGACCAGTACAGTGCCCGCTTCACTGCCAATGCTGCACCTATCCACCTATCGATCCTCTCTGACCCGGAGAGGGCACTCTACCCTTTTCTGGCTCAAGACCATGGCCTACCAGTATATAAATTAAGCTATTCTTTTGGGAAACAAATATTTCCATTCTTGGTAGAAATCTATTAGTTTGGCTGACAGTCAGAGACTGAAAGCCAGAACATATTGACGGAGTAAAATATTAACATTTCCATGGAAATTTTAAACAGTAGAGATTATTGTCTAAGTTTGCCATAATAGTCTGGAGTTTTTCCATCAGAACAAAGATATCTCTGTGACTGCTTAACTAAGTTCTATTTAGAGATTTTAAAGTCTCTAAATCAGTCATGCGAAAAGAAAATCAAAACATTCATCGGCCATTAATGGTTTGTTAAAATTCAATATTTTACAAAAATGATCGTCAATAGTTACCAATAAGCAAAGTGAAAAATAACTACCTATTTTGTCTCTGTATCTTTTGGGTGTTACAAGCTTTATTACAAAATATTTTTATTACATTAGCTGTTACTGAAAATGAGCTGTCATATAAATGCTATAGGAAAATATTTGTGTCAAATCTTTTCAAGTTAGACTGTAAAATGAAGATGGGTGTACCCTGTACATGAATTCTGTATCCTGGATGGTACAAATGTATAAAAAGTTAGATGAAAGATTTGTAATGCAAACAAGTTAAGTCAGGTCATCTGGATGGATTCTTCTTGGTTGAAACATTTCATCTTTCATCTGAAATACTTCATCAGTCCAAGGAGCCACAACAAACTCAGTCTTATAAATAGTACATTCACATAGTGGATCAACCAGTTTGATGGTGCTCAGGTGGTTTCTGGAGTCTGCCCTCTCCCCGCCAACTCGTTTGAGGCATTCATGGCCACAGTGGGTCAAAATATCCTGATTCATGCTCAATAATCCAGGTAGCAAATCCAACAAAGTTAGGTCAGGTCCTCTGGATGGTTTGTGTTGAAACCTTTCGTCTTTCATCCAAAAGACTTCATCAGACATCAAACTGGTTGACCCAGTATGTGAAGGTGTGGGTCCTTGGACTGATGAAGTCTTTGGATGAAAGATGAAATATCTCCACAAAAAGAAATTGTCCAGAGGACCTGACTTAACTTTGTTGGATTTTTTTCTACCTGGATTATTGAGCATGATTCAGGAAACAAACAATCGATCATTAGTGCCCTGATGGCTGCCTGCTATTCACAGCACTAACCTGAGGCAGACCTGGCCAAAGTGTTTCAAAATGTCCTAATGTAAGCTCAGTCATCCAGATAAATAAATCCAAAAAACTTAAGTCAGGTCATCTGGATGGATTCTTCTTGGTTGAAACTTAAGCAATGTCCACGTTAGCATTTTCTTCATTTCATTTCCCTTTCATTTTGGAAACACCTTCTGCTCTGTTGGTTTTGATCAATCTGTCTGTATGTCCATCTGACAAACCTCTGCACCTTTTGTTTCTGTTTTATTTTAATGTTAGCATGACCAGTTTGTCCTCTGCGTGCGAAAACATCTCCATCACGTTGTAACCTTTGACTGAACTGTTTATCACATAATCAGGCAGGAATCTATTTTCAATATATCAGATCATAATCCCGAGCAGGGCATCCGAGGGATGCTCAGAAAGGCGGATTTAATGGTCACATGGCTGAGCACAAAATAGGCACAGAGATTGAGAGTGGAAAAGCCTAAATCAGGAGAGAAACTAGAGGGAAATACATTTAGTCATATTTGTGTTTGAGATCAGGTGATTCTTAGTTTTGTTTTTTTGTCTTGGGATTCTTGTGTTTATATAATTATTCTTAAATTACCTCATTTCAGTTGTTTCTTCTCTCACTGTAGATCTTGTCCAGTCTGTGTTTTAGCACTTTATTGTCAGGGTTGTTTTTGGAGATTAGTGTGTATTCTCTGTGGTAAGTCCTGTTTAGTTCTTTGTGCCTTTTCTCCTTCACTCTTAGTCTACCTTCTCAGTGTTTCTATACTGAGTCTCTCACTCACAGCTGCCCCCACTTGGTGATGACGCAGGTGCCTCCACTTTCCATTTTCCACTGCTGTATTTATTCAGTCATCAGCTCTGCATTGTTGATCATCTGCCACAATCCTGGTTCTTCCATTGTGTTTTCCTTCTGAGATCTGTAAGCTCGCTGCCACATCAGCATTGTTTGTTTGTTAGTAAAATAAGTTTACCTTTTAAAACTTCTCGCGTCAGTGTGCATTCTGTGTCCGTTCACCTGCAACCGTGATTTATTTGTCTACAAGTTACGTTCCCTTAAGAGGCTGTCCATTGTAAACACATGCAAGCCCACAAGCAAATCCTGTTCCACAAAAGCAGGTGGAGGTGGTGGTTGACATAAATGTGGATCGGTTTATTTAGATGGTGAAATCATGTCAAAGAACCCTTCTCAGTGGTGGAAACACACTTAAATCCACATTGTTAAAAGGTCATTATGTGCTGCCTTTTAGAATCACTTAAAGCAACAAGCATGCAGACGTTTCTCCTTTCTACACAGTAGAGTTTGCAGCCTTCACAAAACTGTAACATTGGAATAATATGTATAACATGTAGCACAAGCATTCAACTGCAATAACAGACCAAAGAAGAAAAGTTTGAAACTTGTAGTTTAGCAGAGAGGGATTTAAAATATGCACACCGTGTTTGGAAATTGTACATGTAGACATGTAGACATGCCTCAGGTTAAGTAAACACTGCATAAACTGACTACTTGATAATGCAGCTAAACTAACTATTAAAAAAAAAAGTTGTTTTCATTCTGACGTAGCATCTGTAGCTTTACAGAGCAGAAGCAGACTCTAATGAATCCAAGATAAAAACCTGTTAACACCATTTTTCATCTAAGATACATTCATAGCCAGTGATTCAGGGAGAGGGCCACATGTATCATGAAGGACCCCACTCACCCAGCACACACACTTTTTGTCCCGCTCCCCTCAGGCAGGAGGTTGAAGAGCATTAAGTGTAGAACCAATAGACTGAGGAACAGCTTCTACCCTGAGGCTGTTAGACTCATGAATCTTTAACCAGAAAAATCACTGTAATGCCACTTTAATTGGTGATATGTAACTTTATCTGTGCTGCTGATTATCCATGCTGCTGATTTCTTGCCTTTAAGCTGCTGTATTCATACCCATCTGCTCACAACAGACTCATGTTCAGGCTGCTGTTTAATACACCATATTATTTTATATTATTATCGTTTAGCTTATATCTTAGATCCTTGTATACTGGTTCTTTTTTAAACTTAATATTTTTGCTGAATAGACAATTTCATTCCACCTCCTGGACCACATGTGATGCGAATGATAATAAAGAATCTTGAACTTGATCGATTGACTTTTTCACTTATAAACAGTCTCAGTTCAGTTGTCTTTCAGCTGTTAAAACCAATGTGTGAGCGCTCATCACAAACTTTGCTTTACAGAAACAGCTTCAGTTAAATTTTACAGCCAAACTAAAGATGAGGTAAAAGGCTTAGTGAGGAAAGCTTCTCAACAGTGCATTTATGTTGTTAAGGAGAAAAGAGTATGTCTGTGCATCTTTTTGATCTACGTGTCCAACACAGATACAAAGTGCTCAATAAGTAGGGCCTTGTAAGGGAAAATAGACCTGTTGTCCTTCAACATTATCACATTACTTATAATCAGAAAGTCAGGATCAGAAGAAAATGTCTAGCTAACCAACCACTTAGTACTATAAATCACTACAGGCCAGAGTTATGGCTTAGTGAAAAATAAACTTGACCTACACTTCAGAACATTATGTACACTGACAAGGATTTCAAAGAGCCCTGTATATACTCTGTAACGACTAAATTACTCTGTATCTATCCATCCATCCATTATCTTTACCCGTTTATTCCATTTTGGGTCACGGGGGTAGCTGGTGCCCATGTCCAGCAATCACTGTGCGAGGGGCGGGGTACACCCTGGACAGGTCGCAAGTCCATCTAAATTACTCTGTATACTTTATTTAAAAAGACTGAAAGTGGAAGTTCAGATTATTTCAGCTAAATATCTTTTTCCCAAAAATACTGTCGCACAGCCATACAATCATTTGATCGCCACTGAGATGCATCAACAAGTGTGCAGTGGAGAGCATCCTCTGCTCCAGCATCAACGTGTGGCATGGAGGCTGCGCAGAAGTCTGTTGGAGTCAGCCTCTCCACCATCACAGACATCTACACCTCCAGATGCAGGAAGAGAGCCACCTGCATCATGAAGGACCCCACTCACCCAGCACACACACTTTTTGCCCCGCTCCCCTCAGGAAGAAGGTTGAGGAGCATTAAGTGTAGAACCACTAGACTGAGGAACAGCTTCTACCCTGAGGCTGTTAGACTCATGAATCTCTAACCAGAATAATCACATCATGTTGCTGCTGATCTGTTTCATGTTGCTGCTGATCTGTTTCATGTTGCTGTGTTCATTCGTACTCACACAGACTCACGTTCGTGCTGCTGTTTGGCGTATTGTTTTTAAGCTAATAGTGCTTAGTGTATTCTTAGTTAACGTTTTTCTTAGTTCATATCTTAGATATTATTACCGTTTTTCTTTTACATTTTATACTTTTGTTGGATGTAACTGGGACCCTGCGTACACAATTTGGTTCCACCACATGTACCACATGTGGTGTGAATGACAAAGAACCTTGAATCTTTAAATCCTTGAATCAAGTTTCAACTGCCGAGGCATAAAAAACTGGAAAGGTAACTCATAATCTATGACGCAACGACAAGTAATCATGGTGCTGAAGTTAAATTGTGTAAACTAAACAAACATATGGACCTAAAAAACACTAAAAGTACTGATACATGAAAAAAAATATGACCTGGTGGCCAAATAGTAAAACACAGACTAAAATGAGAGTTGCTACCAATTTTGAAAAGTATTTACGATAACAGTTCCATTTTTGACAATTTGACTTTTTAACACCAATAGCTTTCTAAAAACTCTGTCTTAAATGCAACAAGGACATTGTCTGACCTCGTTCAACCAAAATGAAATCACAAGGCATAAAAAGATGCAGGCCTTCATTTAGCAGGTACAACATGAAAATTCAGAGCAGAGCTACATTTTGTCGCACAGCCAAAGATCCAACTGTGACCCAAACAGGCTCAAACGTTCTGTCTGAGAAGGTGCTGTGTTTGGCTCAAGGGCTGCAACATACATGGAGATGTTGCTGTACAACCCAATGGTTTTACTCACAAGGCACAGCATGACGATATAGATTGGCTCTGATAGTCTTCTGCAACATGTGGTCAGGCGATGACTTCTGAAACCTCAAGCTCAAGAACTGCTTCAGATCCTTGTTGAGCTTGTGACCTGAAAAATGCAGACAGACAAAAACAGCTCAAGTGAAACCCCTCATTTCATGAAAAAATGTAATTTGACAAACACTTATAACAACAAGAGCAGCATGTTGACTGTACTAAGAAAGCCAGAGTCAAGGCATCTACAAAAATCACATTAAATAAGTTGGAAAATGCAAAAAATCCTGAACGTTTTTTTTCATTCCTTTGTTTGAAACTGAAAATGGCAGTGCTGTCTTCCACAAAAGCACTTTTTGCTTTAGTGCAATAAAAACATGCACGTCTATGAAGCAGACTGTAAAAGTGCCACTGCTCATCAGATTTCATTAGAACGTTAGAGGAACAACTTTAACGTGACAACAGTCATGTCCAGAGTTTGAGCAGCGTAGAGGAAGATGCTTCATTTACCCAGAGAAATGAAGACTGAAACAGGTTTCAGTAATTGACTAAAACAGTCTCTGGCTGACATTTTCAAGCACATACAGCTTCCATCCAATCAGATGTGCCGACGGGTCTGGCTGAGTTTGAACAGAGCTCCGGCGCTCACAATGGGGCCAGATGGTCAGAGCTCAGTCTCACGCCAGGGTCTCATTTAGGACCTTTTAATGATCTCCAAATATATCATCCATGTATGTCAGAGCTGGCAAGCAGGGTTTTATTTGGGGGGGGGGAAGGGCCATGGCCTCTTGTCGGCCTCAGATCACAGCAGAGGAGTCCTTCTGGTCTCTGGGTTTCAAAGTGGCAGAATCTGCTGATGGTGCTTTAACATAGCAAAGAATTATGTCTCAGAGTCTCTACCTGAAAGGAAAACAAAAAGTATATTCTAAATGTGTCCAATTATGGCTTTGTGATTGGAATAGGAAGTGTGCAAACATGTTCCAGATAAACCAGGAAGGAAGCAGGAAGTGATATAGAGCCTGAAAGGAAGTGCTGCTGGGAGACAAAAGAAAGTAAATAAAAAGAGACCAACTCAGAAACATCAATGCTGCTGTTAGGAAATAAAAGAAAACTGTATAAGCAGAAAACTGTTTGCGATATTTGAGATGTGGAATCAAACATGAACAAAAAATGTTATAATATAGTGATTTGCTATAACATTTTTGTGCACGTTTGATATGTGTGTATATATATATATATATATATATATATATATATATATATATATATATATATATATATAAAGGTGTTTTACACTGTTCCCATACTCTTGCAATATTCTAAACAATGTTTCTAAACTTTAAACGCTCTAAAAGATCACAGAATGTCATGATTTCCCTCTCTCTGCCTCCTCTGCTGTTTGCCACAAGCGCTCTTGGCCACGCCCACTTCTCCGCTCTGCACGAGAACAGTTGATCAGCTGCAGCAGGAAGCTTATCCTGCAGTGTGGGCTGCACAGAGGTGCAGGAGGTGCTAAATAATTTAAAATAATTTATTTCAAATAAAAATTCCATGCTGATCGTGCGGCTCACCCATCAATCTGCCACTTGTGTGTCATGTCCAATCCTATTTTGAAAAACCACGGTAAAGCGAGTTCGCGATTAACGATCTGCGACGTAGCGAGGGACTACTGTATTTATTTGTACTGTAACACAGTGTAAATAATAACGCTGAAGCTGCGGTTCAGCCTCAAGGATTTGTTTCCAAACATCTGAATCTGTTTCTAGATGCTAATACTGTCTGTCCGGACGTGGAAGGACTGCTTGGTGTTGTACATTGTTGCATTTTCCTATTCCTACACCCACAGCCACACACACACACACACACACACACACACACACACGCGCGCACACACACACAGTGTAACTCTGTGCAAGCAAAGCACAGTCAGGTAACTGTTACCTAGCAACCAGCCAGTGCTGACAACCATGATTATGGACCCTGCTAGGCAAGCAGAAGTCAGATTGTAAAAGGAAAACCAGATACAGCTGCACTATTCTCTCTCACACACAAACACACTAAGCCACACGTTCATATTGGACACAGGCAAACATTTATTTTTCATATTGGTGCATCCTCTGCTGCTCCATTGGGACTCATGCAGACCACACCTAGCTAAAAATAAAACATGTTCTGCATATGTTAGTGTTTGCGCTCATGGGCTTGTCAGTTTTGCTGGCTCAGATGCTTTCCCAGAGATAAAGACTCTTGTCAGGAATGAGCCTCTCCCACGGGGACGCACAGCTAGCAGGGTGGTGGTCTGTCCAGGTGTCACGCTCTATCAATGGGAAAGGCATCAAATATTCAGTATTGATGTGGATTAAAGCTGTGTGGATCCAAGATTACACTCACCCCACTGGGTCCTGCCTGTGTGTCTGTGTGTACTTGTGTTGACTGATCATGTTCTGTGTTCTTAATCACCAGTACAGTTACACACAAGAAATATTAAAGATGTTTTAAAAAAAACGAAAGCTTAATGTTGGCTCACGTTTGCAGCAGTGAAATACAGAAAGCTTAAAAATGAGCTACTTTATTTCTCAGTTTACTACAGCATTAAGATTTATTTACGGACAAGCACTTTATAAAACTAATTTAACTTAAAAGGACAGATCAGTCTTTTGAAATGGGGTTATGTGGAAAGATTATGCACTGTTAGCATCTTACCTGATGTCGATAGATGTTTGAACAACCTCAGTTTGGAGAAACATAGTTTAATTCTATAATAATTATAATAATAATGTGTTAATCACTGCATGTTCCCATACAATGGTGAAATTGACTCTCTGCTTTTAACCCATCCACCACCAGGTGGAGCAGTGGGCAGCTATGGAAAGCACCCGGGGAGTAACTGGGGATAAGGTGTCCTGCTCAGAGACACCACGAGATGTGTAATGACCGGGGATCGAACACAAGACCTTCGGTCCCGAGTCTACTGCCCTGCCCGTACAACATCTAATACTGGCCACACTGATGAGTTAGCAGCCAGGTGGAGCGATGTCAGGACCAAGTGTACTGCTGTTTGCATAAAATGATTCCAATCTTAAAAGTTTTATAAAAGTCCGTGCACTTTTTAAATAAATCTTACCGTGCCATCAACTTCCTATTACAGTATTTTCTTGCAGAGATGTTATGGTATTGTGCTAGAAGGGCCCCAGCCTGTAACGTAAAAGCTGGAGATCAGCTCCTCATGAAATGTTCTGTACTTATACAGCTCCTTTCTATCTCATCAAGACACTCACAGCTCTTTACAACACAATCTGTGCCTCATTTACCCATTCATACAGACTCTACTAGACCTGTACAAAGACTGATCAGTGCTTTAGATCACAGTCATACACCGCTGGGACACACATTGGAGGCAATGCAGTGTCTTGCCCAGGGACACTTCAGCAATGTGACTGCTGGTGGAATCGAACCCCCAACTCTTACATTGGAGGACAACTGCTCTAACCACTCAGCCACAGCCGCCCATAAAAGAACATAACTGGATCATTTTAAAGCGTTTCTGCTATTTTTATAGTAAATGCCTTCATAGCACAAACAGCCTTGCAGGCTCTTCCTTTAATAAATAAACAGATTATATTTTATTGGAACAAAGACACAACAGATCACGTAGCTGCTCCACCAATCGAGTTGCATCACGCAAGAGCATTTTTAGCATCCCTAGTCTGTACTATTGACATTACTGTCACAGTAATAACAACAAGAGATACATTTATTGTGAAAAATATGGTTAATATCATCAAAGAGAATATTAATGCCTATTAGGATGAACGCATGAGCTGCAAACTTGAATTTATTGGGTCTTGGTGTTCAATACTAAAACAACAGGATCATTTAATTTAAAATAAAGTATTTAGAAAATGAAATGCAAATCATTTCTCTACGTTAGAAGAAAAAATGTGGATTTTTTTCACCGATTGATTGGTTCTCAAACAACAAGATGGCTCCTTTCACGGCTTGGAGTGGATATTCTTCAATCTCACACTAAAATCCCGCCCGTCAGGGAAAATCGGAGACAACCAGAGACATTGGTACATTGTTAGATGATCCTCTTGGCACTAAGATGTACGTGCAGCAGGAGTTGGTGCTTTTCAAGCCTGGTGATGCAGAGGAGAGATGTGTGAGGACGTGAGCTCCCTGTCTTCTTACAAACAGACATGCAGAGAGGGAGATGGATTTAACCCAAATAGGAGTGGATTATACACAACTTCTCTGCCTCCAGTCAGCATTACATAACCTTAAATCTAGTTATGCATCCCTGTTTCATTTTAGGAGTGAGGTTGAAGGGGTGGGGTGGGGGTTGCAATCAAACCACTGAAGATATCCACACATTATCGTACGCACGCAAAGCGCACGTCTATATCTTGGTGATGGGATTTTAATTGGATGGGGTTTCATAACAGCTCTTAGCATGATGGGAAAAAAGTGACATTTGGAGAGGATACAAAAGAAATGCAGGCCAGATAGGAAGAGAGCACAAACGCATGGGAGCTGCCGCCTGAAACATCTGCAGACGACTGTGCCAAGCAGCTGCAGTCTGTAGTAGAACAACAGCTGGTCCGCACGACGACTCATCGTTACTGATTGTCAATCATGACCGCAGAAATCAACCTGCCGGTGATAACCTTTCAAAGCAGAGGGCTGCTGGGTAACCAGTCGGCAGCTGCGGTGTGTTTGGGTGGAAAAGGGAGGTTGTTGTTTTGAATGTAAAACGAGCCAACAGCTTAAACAGGACTGCCTTTCATTTTAGGAAACGTCCACAGTAGTATGTGTGTGTGTGCATGTGTGTGTGTGTGTGTGTGTGTGTGTGTGTGTGTGTGTGTGTGTGTGTGTGTGTGTGTGTGTGTGGAGATGGGGGGAGGGGGGTTGTAGGTCGCCCTGTTCATCTGCTGATTGAGATGCAGCTGCCGTCCTCCAGCTCAATACTGCCCTCTGTATCTCAAAGCCTCATGGCTGAGAAGTCTGCGAACAAACGTGTCGCTATGGCAACCCAGAGACAAACAGCAGCTGAGTGTAGCTGTGGTCAGAAAAGTGTGCTGCCCCCAAGTGGTTGGTTATAAATATGCAAGGCTCCTAAAAATACTGAAATAGCGTAATTATTATTATTTTATTTTTACTTAAGAGTTCATTGGAGAAAAATGGCTGTCAAATATGGGGGCAGAATCATAATATTCTTGTTTTATTTTATTGAAATTAGTTTTAAAATGCATTGGCTTCACTTGAAATCATGTACAACGACATGTTAATTACATGCATTCAACAGGATTCTGAGTTTAAAAGGACACCGTCCTATTTAAGGGATTTTAAGTGACAATCTTTAAGCTTTCTGAAGATTTGTCAGCTTTTCTTCTGACTAGTTTTTTAAAAACTCATTTTGTACCTACCAGTTTTCAGAAATTCATTCATTCTTTTAACCTTCATTTATAAAGGTTAGTCTCAATGAGCCTCGCGGACTCATTTACAAGAGAGACCTGGTTTAGACAAGGAACACAGAGGAGGTACAGACAACAGAAGACAATCATATAAAAGCACATCAAATGAAAAGTAAATAAAAGAAATTGTATAAAAACTAAACAAAGACAGCTTCCATTATAAAGTGATGTAAAATACTAAAAACAGGAACACATCTTAATTGGTTTTTGTCATGTGGGATAAAAAACACGGAAAAAACTATCCACCTGACCTCACACCAGCATTAAAACATATCAATTTATGTAATAACAATGAGAATATTAACAGTTTAACATTTTTAAAGTCTTTAAAATTGTCAGTTTTTGTCTCTTGCCTACAGAGGGGACACCCATATGTTTGTTTGATTGATAATTTCCCAAAATTATATCTTGCAGTTCTGTAAAGTCCCAAGTTTCCAGCCTATAAATTATAAATATGTTTGTATTACATATACAAACTCTGAGGGGAATCAGTATATTTTACACATTACAGACGAGTGTTTTTCTACCACGTAACCAGAAATAATGTTTTCATTCAAATTTTTTAAGTAGAACATACAAATGTCAAAAGTACTACTTTACTGTAAAAGGCAGAACATTGTATTTTTGAACAAAGCAAGACAACTTTTAAAGAGCAATTCAATTAATACATTAAGTTCAAGTCCAAGTCAACTTTATTGTCATTCGCATCGCATGTGGTGCATGAGGTGGAATGAAATTATGTACACAGGATCCCAGTTACACCCAACAATAGCAAAATATAAAGTATAAAAAGAAACAGTAAATAAGTTTTTAAGATATACTATAAACACTAATAATGTAAAACAATATGGCGTAACAACAGCAGCCTGAACATGAGTCCTTGGTGAGCAGATGGGTGTGAATAAATACAGCAGCATAACATAATCAGCAGCATGGATAAGTCACATATCATCAATTAAAGTGCCATTACAGTGATTTATTTTTTCACAGTGATTATCCTGATTAGAGATTCATGAGTCTAAGAGCCTCAGGGTAGAAGCTGTTCCTCAGTCTAGTGGTTCTACACTTAATACTCCTCAACCTCCTTCCTGAGGGGAGCGGGGCAACTTACAAAGTCTCTTGGAAAAAAGGGAGGAAACCAAAGAAGAAAAGGACAAAAAGAGTGGAGTGCATCAGCTCTGTGTACAGCAGATAAACAGTATCTGATGTGTGTCTTTAAGACACAAAAAAAAAAAAACAAGCAAACCTTTAAAAACCATTAGAAATATATAATTTATGAGTGTGAAACTGTTACCTTTGGTCTGTGAGGTCAAAAACAAAATAGAACAAATTGCATTTCTGCTTTGCTGCTTGAAACTCAATGTACATTACAAAGGTACAATTTAAACTGTTTTTATTTTTATTTTACGTCAGCACAATTTGAACTTGTTTGGCTTTTTCTTCCCAAATAGATCAGAATAACGTGGCTTATCAAAAAAATAATTAAATACGTAAGTAGAAAAAAATCTGTAAAAATAGTCAGCTACAAGCCCACGGTGCAAGTGAGAAAAAACTAAATCTTTAAAATAAAATAAAAAGTAATTGAAACTTTCAGACAGCCAAAACTATTGATCAAAACTACTTTTAATAAATTACAAGAAAGTCGGGTTCAAGGCAAGATGCAAATGAATAAGTGCATTCTCAGGAAACCAGGTGACTTTCAAACACAAACTCAAACCAAGATATGACAAGCCTCCTGTGAGAGGTTAATAGTAACGTCAACACAACTGATAGACTTCAGGATACAGACCACACATGTAGCAGGTGCAGCTTTACTCTGACCACAGTAGAAACAATCCCTAGATTACTCCTGCACTCTGGGAGAATGCCTCAAAGGTAAACGAGTAGTAATTACTGTGGGGCAAATATGTGTTACATCATAAAGGACCAGTAAGAGTGAAAATATGAAATATATTTTCCCACCAATGTTTTCATGGAGGAAAGTTTAAACAAACACAGATATGGATAAAGAAAGTTGTTTTATCCCAGCCATACTGTGGTGTAACCTGAAAGAGTGGAAAACGTCAAAAATGATGATTGCGTGTGTGTGTGGGAGGTGGGGGGGTGGGGGGGTGGGGGTGACGTTATGCATCGTAGTAAAATCATGTCGGGGCATTTAGGAAATTAAACTTAAACAGTCATCTTCTACTTGAAAACAGATTTTTTTCGTTCTTTCTTTTGACTGATCTCTGTCAGGGGTCTCCACAGCGAGCCAATGCACACTGAGATCTGGTAATTACTTTTACGTCTAACGAACACCATGTTCAAGCATAAGGGTGTCCATATGTGCTCTTGGCACCAGGACACCCTAGGCTGCAGTTCGATGATCGACTTTGTTGTCATCTCATCTGATCTACGGCCACATGTCTTGGACACTCGAGTGAAGAGAGGGGCGGAGCTATCCACTGATCACTACCTGGTGGTGAGTTGGCACCGATAGTGGGAGAGAATGCCGGTCAGACTGGCAGGCCCAAACATTGTGAGGGTCTGCTGGGAACGTCTGGCAGAGTCTCCCATGAGATGGAGCTTTAACTCTCACCTCCGGGAGAACTTCGAACAAGTTCAGGGGGAGGTAGGGGACATTTGAGTCTGAGCGGGCCATGTTCTGCGCCTCAATTGTTGAGGCGGCTTATCAGAGCTATGGCTGCAAGGTTGTTGGTGCCTGTCGTGACGGCAACCCTCGAATCTGGTGGTGGATACCCGCAGTGAGGGATGCTGTCAGGCTGAAGAAGGAGTCCTATCTGGCCTTTAAAGCCTGAGGGACCCCAGAAGCAGCTGATGGGTAGTGGCAGTCCAAGCGGCATGCGGCTCGGGTGGTCGTTGAGGCAAAAACTCCGGCATGTGAGGAGTTCGAAGAGGCCATGGAGAATGACTTCCATATGGCTTTGAGACGATTCTGATCCACCATCCGGCATCTCGGGGTGGGGAAGCGGTACACCATCGACAATGTTTATAGTGAAGGTGGTGTGCTGCTAACCTCAACTCTGGATGTCGTGGGTCAGTGAGCAGAGTACTTCGAAGACCTCCTCAATACCACCAGCACGTCTTCGACTGAGGAAGCGGAGCCTGGGGACTTTGGGTCAGATTCTGCAATCTCTGGTGCTGAGGTCACTGAGGTGGTTAAAAAGCTCCTCGGTGGCAGGGCCCCAGGGGTGGATGAGATTTGACCGGAGTTCCTTAAGGCTCTGGATGTTGTGGGGTTGTGTTGGCTTACACAACTCTGCAATATTGCATGGACATCTGGGGCAATTCCTCTTGATTGGCAGACTGGGGTGGTGGTCCCCCTATTAAAAAATGGGGGCTGTAGAGTGTGTTCAAACTACAGGGAGATCACGCTCAAGCCTCCCTGGTAAGGTTTATTTGGGGGTTCTGGAGAGGAGGGTCCATCGGATAGTCGAACCTCAGATTCAGGAGGAGAAGTGTGGTTTTCATCCTGGTCATGGAACATTGGACCAGCTCTACACCCTCAGCAGGGTCCTGGAGGGTGCGTGGGAGTTTGCTCAACCAGTCTAAATGTGCTTTGTGGACTTGGAGAAGGCTTTTGACCGCGTCCCTTGGGGAACCCTGTGGGGGGTACTCCAGGAGTATAGGCTTTGATACAGGCTGTTAGGTCCCTGTATAACCGGTGTCAGAGCTTGAAATTAGTTTTCTCCGCAGGGTGTCTGGGCTCTGCCTTAGAGATAGGGTGAGAAGCTCAGTCATCCGGTAGCCGCTGCTTCTCCACGTTGAGAGGAGCCAGTTGAGGTGGCTTGGGCATCTGGTTAGGATGCTTCCTGGATGCCTACCTGGTGAGGTGCTTCGGACACGTCCCACCGGGAGGAGACCCAGAAGAAGACCAAGGACATACTGGAGGGACTATGTTTCTTGGCTGGCCTGGGAATGCCTTGCATTCCCCCAGAGGAGCTGGCCTAATTGAATGGTGAGAGGGTAGTCTGGGCCTTCCTATTTAGGCTGTTACCCACGCGACCCGACCCCGGATAAGCGGAAGACAAAGGATGGATGGATGGATGGATGGATTTTTACATCTTCCTGATCCAACCTTCCAATGACAGGCTTGTCTTCTCTAACCTATACCTTGTGTGTTTTTATTTTTATTTAATCACACCATTTTATTCAGTGACTATGTAGATATTTAACTTAGAGAGGTCATGGAGGTGGTTAGAGTAAGGACAGAGTGAGCTGGAGGACAAAGACTAGCTGTGGTGAACCTGAAAGTTGAAAGAAGAAGATATCTAATTATATTAGGACTCTTCTGACTGAAGAAGTCCTTCGAATGAAGGACGAGACGTCTCCAAAAAAAAAAAAAAAAAAGTCCAGATAACCTGACTGAACTTTGTTGGACTTTCTACCTGGATTTATTGAGCATGGACTTTGATGTGTTGAACCACTTTGGCTATGGCTGCCTCAGAGGAGTTGACGGGGGGGAGGGTGGGCTCCAGAAACCATATTATCACCAGAAAACTTGTTGGTCCACTATTTGGGTGTGCTGCTTGTGGGATTCAGTTTGCTGTGGCTCCTCGGACTGATGAAGTCCTTTGGATGAAGGATAAAACGTTTCAACAAAAAAAAAAGAAAGAAACCATGCAGATGACCTGACTGAACTTTGTTGGATTTTTTTAACTGGATTTTTGAGCATGAACCTTGAGATTTAATTATGTTTTTTAGAGAAATTACAATATTTTACCCGTTGTTTGTCAGCAAAATATCACATGAACAACAGGACGAATTTTACTGAAATTCAAAGTAATAAATGGATGTTCATCTACACCTGAATGACTTTTGAAGTCAACCCCTTTAAAGATGGCTGCCATACCAAATCGACCTTAGCAAAGACCTACAACTCAGTTAGTTAGTCGCTCCTGTGTTTTTCTGTGCTCCCATGTTCGCTCGTCCCTGCGTTCAGCCCCTGTCACACCCGTCTCCACTCCCAATCACCCCAGGTGTTTCTGATCCTGTCTCGTCAGTGTCTATAGTCTGCTTCTTCATTCCTCCTGTGTTTGAGCATTATGCTGATGTTCTGTGTCTGTTCCTCCCACCATCTCACTCCTGCTTTTAAGTTTCAGCTGCCCCAACAGCTTAGTTTCATTTTTGTTAATGAATTAATTCTTAATTTTACAAGAGGGGCCTCCGTGTTGCCTTCCTGCCTGTGGGTTTGACCATTAACAACAGAAATACAGTATGTCACTTTTACCTACTCTAATAGATGGTATGTTTCTTGTGTAAAACTTTGCAATGCAAAGTGCCAACAATGGGCATTCTTTTAAGGATCACTTAGTTCCTTTTACTGAGTGCCATTCTTTTACATTCAACATTTTATTGGAAAAGAAGTTCCAAATAATAATAATAATAATAATAATGTCATCACAATGTCAGCACTGTACATTTCCATACAATGTTGAAGCAGAAATCAAGACATGTAAAAGTATTCAAACTGAAGACAAAGAACTGGTATTTCCTCCAGGAGACAAGTAATATTGTATTTCCTTGGGATGATTTCAAATAATAGGCACAGAGTCGGAACTGGAAATGCTGGTTCTTAAACAGTGTCTCCCATTGTTTCAGCAGCTTCCTGTGGATCTCTGAACATCCCGTCAGTCAGCCGTGAACTCTACAGTTTCAGATGAGAGCATTTAACTTTGCATTATCCAGTAACGTAAGGAGGGGCAGTCTGGGAGAGGTGAAAATCAGGAGGGAGACAAGAAATGAAACTAATCAAATGCTGCTGCTTAAGCAAAACGCTTCACTTGGCTCTCTTGGTGTGATAAAGCAACTCAAGTCTCCACAATCATCACTCTGGGAGATTTCATGACAACTGATACAGATACTGTATGACATTAATGACATTAAACATAGAACTCTCATTTTGCTCTTATGTCACCTATAAATGAAATCTCTGTCACTCTGTTACACATAAGCACACACATATATTATACACACAATATATACATTATACTACAAACAGCAGATATAAAAGCAGTGTGTTTAGCATCCTCTGCTCATGTTCGCCACTAGCAACCGCCATCTTAAAGCTTGTGAGTCCTGCAATCAGAGTAGCAAGGGTGGAGAGAGAAAAAACAAACAATAATTAGAGAGTGGTCCAGCATAAAGCTCAGGACCAGATCTCTGCTGTCTGCTGCTATAATTACCTCTATAGGCAGCCACACCCGGAGCTCCTTTCATGCTGTTTTTACTCTAATCCTTCTCTGAGGAACAGAAACACGGCAGCCGTCCCAATGGAACAATCACATTCAGCAGGAAGTTTGAGCCATTTGTACATTTTGAAAATAGTATCTGAAAACTTTTATTCTCAACAAGAGTTAAACTAATAAAAGGTTTGATGGTCACAGCACAGAGCTGTACGTTGTAGTTACAGTTAACTAGACATTTTACATTTTATGTGGAAAAAAAATGCATTGCAACTTTAACTACAATACCTTGGTACTGGCAGTTTGTTGCAAAAACAATTTTGTTCCCATTGTGTGATAAAGGGTAAAGATACAACAGTAAGTATCTACATCCAACTGTAAAACATGGTAAAAGGTCTTTCATGGTTTGGGTTTGCATTTTGGTGCCCTTGTCAAAGTAGAACTAGAGAAAAGTTACATCAGATGTAATATTATCTGGAAAACACCTGATAGGTAATGTTGGTTTTTCTGTGCAACCAATAAATCAAGACTAGTACAGTTAAAACTGGATATACTGTAAGTACAAATGTCCAGCTACAGGCAGGAGGTGGAACACCTGGAGAGCTGGTGCAAGGAGAATAACCTTCACATCAGTGTGAAGAAGACGAAGGAGATGGCCGTAAACTTCAGAATGAACAAACACACCTACCCTCCCTGAACATTGGAGGATCTGCAGTGGAAGTGGTCTCCAGCTGCAAGTACTTGGGTGTGCACCTGAATGACAACCTCAGCTGGAGCAACAACACCACCAGCCTGATCAAGAAAGCTCATCAGAGACTCTACTTCCTCAGGCGGCTGAGACGAGCTGGTCTGGGAAGCTCAGTCCTCACCTCCTTCTACAGGTGTGCAGTGAAGAACACAGGTGTGGGGTCTGGGGATCGCCCCTAAGAAAATTTTTAATAAAGTAGATGCAATTTCCTGCATTCTGGTGTATTTTAACAGGTGTTTAAACATCTAGAGTAAATTTACCTACAGTACACAAGTAAACACTTGATTCAATAACTATTGTAGAGAGCTCGGCACAACAAGAAATAGCGCTAAGCTAGCAGCGTGCAATACAGATGTGCTAGCTAAGATGCTACAGATGTAGCGCTCTGCTTGACATTACACAACCTAATAAACGCTTTGTACAAAATCAGTTTAATGTTAACTGATCATAACAAACAAAGACTAAACTTATGCAACCAGGAGTCACAACATATATCTACATATAAAACACACAAAACAAAGCACAACTAGCTTTAAGCATTAACCTTTAATTTAACCAGCATATAATGTAATTATGACAGAAAATGGAGGATTTACCTGCAGTTACCTTGATACAGATGAACATGCAGTACTTCCTGTTTATCACTGTTGTATTCAGCTGCTCATGAGGTTGGCCGCAGGGCGTTATCATCTTTTACATTTTTCCAGACCCAGTTTAGATTTTGGAAATGGTGGTAAATGGTGGAAATCCACTGCAGCAAACATTTTCATGAGCTCCTGCCACAACCCCTTACAAATGTCTTATCTTGTATCTGGATGATGTAAAATGTTAACGGGAGTTTTTAATGAATTCAAATAAATCTTCCTCATTGTAATGTTGAGATCATATCAGGGTATCCTAACTACAGAACGTGGATCAACATGAGTAGACTGCAAGAAACAAGTAGAGTTTAGGCCACCTTCAAAGTGAACTGGTTTAGGATGAACAACAAATCACCCAAAAAATGGATGGATGGATTGTGTAAGGAGGCATCTGCAGACTAGTTCTGACCCAGTTCTGCTGTGCTGCTGAGTCAGAACCGGCACTGCATGATGGGAAAACTGGTTTGAAGGAAGAGTCACAGACAAAAGCAGAAACAATCAAACCAAGCACACACCGAAGGCAAGAAGAGGCTGTATGTTCTGCTCCAGTGCACTGCATCTGTTCATTGCTAAATATATCCAAAGGAGCTCGGGCCTTCCAGTGTCTCCTCTCTGCTAGAAGCTGAACAGACCAAACAAGACAGCAGGAAAAACATAAATCAAGAAAAAGTTGATGCGGTTTTAACAAATAGATGAAACCGTGCAAGCTCGACGGCTCAAAGAGTTGAATCGTGCGGCCGTCAACGCAGATAAACCAAAAATATCTCTTTATTTAAAAAAATGCAACCAGATTAAACATATCCTCATCCAGTTCAAGGACTTAACATGCTCCGAATGGCAGGATTTCTATTCTTACCACAATTTCAAAAAAGGAAAAGCTTTATTTGTGGCATCTATCCAACATTTAAAAAATGCAAACAAAGCGCCTATTTTTAACATGTGCATTGTGTTATTTTTCCTCCCATGGGCAATGTGTGCAGAGACGGTGCAGCTCTGAGCGAGCTGAATGCTTCCTGTCGCTGACAGAAGCTAAAGTGTGATCGTCCCAACAGTTTGAACTGGCTGCCTGTGATAAATATCACTCCCTGGCTGGCTGTCACATAGAAAGGGCCTCTCTGTTATAAAAGTACTCCCTTTCGCATGTCGGCCACCAACAAGGAAGAGAAGAGCTACTCCTCTCCTTCCTCAGTCTCCTCTTCACCCTGGAAAACATCACACTTCAGGCACCAGTCATCACAAACTGTGTCATGTGACAAAAATACAATAAAACACAAAGCCAGAGTATCATCCCGTTATAATTAAATTGTGTTTTACATGCCTTTGGGATAAAGGATGGGAAAAACTAGGTCCATAGAGTCAATTCGTGCCTTGAGGGTTTAATCTGAAGGGGTTAACTCCACTGGTTTAAAGAAACCAGTGGAGTTAAAGTGATAGTTCAGCAATGTAAAGTAGAGTTCTGTAGAAACTGCGATGAATAATTAATATTTCTACATGTTGCAGATTGAATGGCTTCCATTTGGAGAAAATGTTAATTCAGTCTAATCTACATTGAGCAGGGCCAAGACCAAAGACGTGTTAGCGTAATCTTAAAGAAAGTCCAATGTCAAATGTTATAGCTGTTCAATTCAATTTCAATTCAATGCAGCTTATTTATATAGCGCAAAGTCACAACAGAAGTCATCTCAGGACACTGAACAGAAACATTCATATACCGTACATAAAAAGCAAGTTAATAAACCTCTTTTGAACCACATGTCAAAAACTTTATAAAGAAACTGAAATTAAAACTGGGTTTCTGTTTCAGAAATAGATCTTGCTTAACTCTGAACGCCAGAAAACACCTTGTAACAGCTGCCTTCCTACCATCCATTGACTACAGTGACATTATTTACATGAATGCCCCTGCCAGCTGCTTGCAGATGTTGGATGTTGTCTACCATGGCGCACTAAGCTACATAACTGGTTATAACTACCACACCCATCACTGCACTCTGTATTCCTTGGTCAGTTGTTCAGCATTATCTACATGTAGGCTCTCACACTGGTTCATCTTCATCTATAAATCCCTCCTTGGTCTGCTACCTTCTTATAGCTCCTCCCACATGTCACGCCGTCAGTGCAGTTACAGCGTGCGCTCCCAGTCCATCAATACTTGCAGCGTTCCCTCAATGTGGGCTGAACTTGGCAAAAAGGCCTTTTCCTGCTCAGCTCCTGCAACCTGGAACACCTTGCAACAGGAACTGAAGTTGTCCACCTTGATTTCTTTAAGGGGTTTCAAACATTTGTTAATGTCAATAGAAAATCAAAGCAAATGTGTTTTTGTTTTTAGTATATCACACTGTTTTACTGCACCCTGATTCATTGTGTTATACATTTTTACTGTAGTCTATTGTTGTCATCGTCTACTATTATTGTTGTAAATGGTAAATGGACTGTACTTATATAGCACCTTTCTATCTGATCGACACTCAAAGTGCTTTACAACACAATCTGTGCCTCATTTACCCATTCATACATCACTCTACTACATCTCTACAAACTAATTGAATAAATCATTCTAATGAGACTTATCAGAGCTTTATCACATTCATACACCGATGGGACACACATCGGAGGCAATGAGAGGTTCAGTGTCTTGCCCAGGGACACTTCGGCATGTGACTGCTAGTGGCTTTGAACCCCCAACTCTTGCATTGGAGGACGACTGCTCTAACCATTCAGCCACAGCCGCCCAGTTGTCTGTACTCTGTCTGGAACAGGTGTCTCTTGTAAATGAGCCTTCAAAATAACATTATTTATCTTTATTTTATTAATAATTTATCATTAAACAATGGATATTTCAGCAGCTTTTACACAACAGTAACACACATTATACAGTTATTGACATACAAGTTTATGGCCATTTGTAAGAACAAATAGTGGCTGCATCAGCTGGCTGTAGCACTTCTGGGCTACTTCCAGCAGGAATACTATAACATTTCAGTAGGAATAATAGTAGTAAAAAACTGATAATACTGTAAAAACTTATAGATTACCACTTGAATGAACAACAACACATTTTTTGAATGTACATTGTGTTAAGACGCCGGTAAGCCACTTTGGCCTCGATCAAATCAAATCACATATAGTGCATTTCTAAACAACTGCAGTTGGCCAAAGTGCTGCACACAACAAAATAAATAGTAAAAAAAAAAAAAAGTGATATCAAACAAATTAGACCATTAAAAAATAAATAAATAAAATAAAATTTAATAAACATCCGAAGCAAAAATCCCATCTCTCCTGCAAAAAGTCTGATCTTAAGGAGCAGCTGCTTCCACACTTTAGGAGCTACATCTGAAAAGGCCTGATCACGTCTGTGGACCAGCCTGGACTTCACGACAACTAAAAGCAAAGGCTCATTAGATCTAAGGGATCTGGAGGGCACATACGGCTGCAGAATGTCAGACAGACATACAGAAGTCTTATAGGTTTGCAATATAATTTAAAATCAATTCGAAAAGGAGGACAATGAGGAGAAGCCAGCACTAAGAAGTTGTCTTCCTGCTTTTTAGTTCTTGATAAATGATGAGCTGCACAATTCTGAATTGCAGTCATGAGAAGTCCAAGAGGTCATAGAGCTAAAATAATCCAGTTGGGCGTTAATGAAAGGGTGAATCACTTATTTAAAGACATTAAAGGATAACATATTAATTTACTATAGATAAAACCCTTAATTTGAAAAATTATTTCTTCACTACTGAAAAAAAAAATCTGTTTTTAATGTTAAAATATGACTCAAATACCCACAGCGATTTTTTATATGTGAGATTTTACAAACAGCTCTATGTTAACTAGATCTGTACAGCTCTGCAGTTTCTACTGGGGCCAAAATGACAAACCTCAACTCTTAGCTCATTGAAATTTAGGAAGTTTAAACCATCCAGGTCCCACTCGGACTAGCTATGACCAGACTGGTATAGAGATGAGCAGTGACTTTCAAATATTCAAAGTCTTGTTAGATGGGTAAATCTGAAGAATTGTTGAGACCACCACAGATCGGCCTGTCGTGATGAACAATAAATCAATTAATCGCATGATAAATGAAAATTATCAACTTCATTTTCATTTATCGGCTTTATCATTTCTTCGTGTATTAATAATGAAGTGCTATGTGTTGTCATCATTGTACAAACCGGATTCCAAAAAAGTTGGGACACGAAACAAATTGTGAATAAAAACTGAATGCAATGATGTGGAGGTGCCAACATCTAATATTTTATTCATAATAGAACACAAATCACAGATCAAAAGTTTAAACTGAGAGAATGTATCATTTTAAGGGAAAAATCTGTTGTTTCCAAATTTCATGGTGTCAACAAATAACAAAAAAGTTGGGACAAGTCCATTTTTACCACTGTGTGGCATCCCCCCTTCTTCTTACAACACTCAACAGACGTCTGGGGACAGAGGAGACCAGTTTCTCAAGTTTAGAAATAGGAATGCTCTCCCATTCATGTCTAATACAGGCCTCTAACTGTTCAATCGTCTTGGGCCTTCTTTGTCGCACCTTCCTCTTTATGATGCACCAAATGTTCTCTACAGGTGAAAGATCTGGACTGCAGGCTGGCCATTTCAGTACCCGGATCCTTCTCCTACGTAGCCATGATGTTGTGATTGCTGCAGAATGTGGTCTGGCATTATCGTGTTGAAAAATGCAGGGTCTTCCCTGAAAGAGATGACGTCTCGATGGGAGCATATGTTGTTCTAGAACCTGAACATAGTTCTCTGCATTAATGGTGCCTTTCCAGACATGCAAGCTGCCCATGCCACAAGCGCTCATGCAACCCCATACCATCAGTGATGCAGGCTTCTGAACGGAGCGTTGATAACAACTTGGGCTATCCTTGTCCTCTCTGGTCCGGATGACATGGCGTCCCAGTGTTCCATAAAAAACTTCAAATCATGACTCATCTGACCACAGAACAGTCTTCCATTTTGCCACACTCCATTTTAAATGACCCCTGGCCCAGTGCAAACGTCTGAGCTTGTGGAACTTGCTTAGAAATGGCTTCCTCTTTGCACTGTAGAGTTTCAGCTGGCAACGGCGGATGGCACGGTGGATTGTGTTCACTGACGATGCTTTCTGGAAGTATTCCTGAGCCCATTCTGTTATTTCCTTGACAGTGGCATTCCTGTTTGAGGTGCAGTGATGTTTAAGGGCCCGGAGATCACGAGCATCCAGTAGAGTTTTATGGCCTTGACCCTTACGCACAGCGACTGTCCCAGATTCTCTGAATCTTTTGATGATGTTATGCACGGTTGATGATGATAACTTAAAAGTCTTTGTTATTTTACGCTGGGTAACACCATTCTGGTATTGCTGCACTATCTTTCTGCGCAACAATGGTGGAATTGGTGATCCTCTTACCATCTTGGCTTCTGAGAGACACTGACACTCTGAGAAGCTCTTTTTATACCCAATCATGTTGTCAATTGACCTAATTAGTGTTAAATGGGCTTCCAGCTGTTCCTTATATGCTCAATTTCCTTTTTCCAGCCACTTATTGCTACTTGTCCAACATTTTTGGGATTTGTTGACACTGAAGTTTTGAATCAACATATTTTTCCATTAAAATGTTACATTAACTCAGATTAAACTTTTGATCTGTCATCTATGTTATATTACGAATAAAATATTGACATTTGCCATCTCCACATCATTGCATTCAGTTTTTATTCACAATTTGTTTAGTGTCCCAACTTTTTTGGAATCCGGTTTGTATGTCCCCATACAAATATCTCTTCATTTAACCCATTGCACCAGGGATACACCCAGGTGGAGCAGTGGGCAGCTATGTAAGCACCCGGGGAGCAATTCGGGATTAGGTGTCCTGCTCTAAGACACCATAAGATGTGCAATGACCGGGGATCAGCAGGACCTTCGGGTCCCGAGTCGGCTACCCTACCTCTACACCATCTTGGCTCCAACACATCTTAAAAACAAGCTTTATTCATTTTTATGAAACAAACTGACATGAACAAAAAAGGATAAATCATGTCATCTGGACCAGTTTCTTTAAGTTGTAGAAATTTTTCATCCCCATCCAAAGGACTTCATCAGTCTGCGCCCTGCCAACCAGATATGTCCCATAGGTAGCCTTCACTGCTGTGTTTTAAGCCAACTTCCTGTTGGAATCTCAGAAACAGGCTTTTATTTATTATTTATTACCCTTTACTTAACCAGGCAAATCTCATTTTAACACGTGCAAAACAATCAATCATCATGTACTACAATCAAATGTTTTAGGCCAGATGGCCAATTTGCTACTTACAGAAACAGCCTGAGGACAACCAAGAGCAAAGTGGTTCAGAAAAAGGTTTCTTTGCTTAGAGTAACTGGTCCAGATGACACAATTTAACCTTTTTTTGTTGTTATCTACCTGGATGATTGAGCTTACAAACTTTTTTTCTGAACCACTTTGGCCTTGGTTGTCCTCAGGCTGTTTCTGTGAGTAACAAGTTGGCCATCTGGCCTCAAACATTTGATTGTTATACATGACGATTGATTGTTTTGGATGGGTGTTCTCTGTTTGCACGTGTTAAAAGTCTACTTCTGAGATTCCAACAGGAGGTTGGCTTGAAACACAGCAGTGAAAGCTACATATGGGACAGATCTGGCAGGCCGTAGACTGAGGAAGTCCTCTGGATTGGGGACGAAAGGTTTCTTCACTTAAAGAAACTGATCCTGATGACACGATTTAACCATTTTTGTTGTTATCTACCTGGATTAGTAAGTTTAACCTTATACTGACATAAAGTGATCATTTTCACACTAAAACAGATTTTCATTGCATCTAAGATTGAAATGACAATTTCCCTTTGCATTCTGTTTAAGCACATTTGATGCAACATTCACAACTTTTTTTTTCCTACAACTTGGACATAAATGTTTGCCAGAATTGTAACACTTTGATCATAAAATCTTCCAAAGACCTGTGTCAAAATATTCTCTTTAGCCTCTCTCACTATGATGAATTTTTAGTTGCTCTGGCTCTAAAAACATTATGTTGAACAGCATTCATGTCCTCAACGACCTGCTCCTAAGAAAATATTTCTCCTCTGTGAATATCTGGACGCCACCCACCCCCCTCCCCGAACAACCCTTTACCCAACAGATCAGCCAAATGCCGCCAACTTGAGATAAACAGCTGCAGCTCAAGGTCACTCTGTCCCCTTGGGTCAACAGAAACATGCAAGCAGTCCCAGCCTGTGTGCACCTCCTGCACATCTGCTGTAACTCTGACAAACAGCAGACACAGACGCATTATTGTCTTGCACGCTATTGGTGTTAAAAATATTTCTTTGTCTCCGCTCTTCATACTAAAAGCAGTTATCTGAAGATATTTTTGGTCCGAACGTGCCGTCTGTTGTGACAGCTTAATGATTAAACACATGTATCTAGAATATACAAGCTCAGACTCAAACTCTGAGTTCAGAACAGAGATAAACACAAAATACTGCTTTTCTTCTGGGACGTCGCCGAGTTGTGAGTAAGTTTTAGGTCAGGTGTATAAAAGGTGCGGCGCAGATGGAGAGAGAGTTAGACAATTTATGTTTTCAAAGTGAAATCATCCAAAGTAAAAAAATAAATAAAAATGCTTCCATTGTTTCATTTATTCAAAAAGTGTAATAACAGGAAGTGGTTTTATAGGTGCTGTATGAATGTGGATGCAGGTAACCAGATGAAAGGAAACTTCTGGTTCATAAGAAGGCTCACATAGTTTACTCACTGGAATATTATGCAAGACAGGTGCTTTTCTGCTTAATTAAATTAACCTGCGTAATATCACTCACATTAGAAACATCTAAAAAAATGATGCAGAAAAACTGGTTCATGCATTTGTCACATCTAGACTGGACTATTGCAATGGTTTGTTATCTGGGTGTTCAAATACGTCTTTAAAATGTCATTAGTTGCTCCAAAATGCTGCTGCCAGAGTCTTAACTGGAGTTAGTGGGAGAGATCATATCTCTCCAGTTTTAGTTTCTCTCCACTGGCTCCCTGTCAAATCCAGAATTGAATTCAAAATTTTACTTCTAACCTACAAAGCCCTCAACAACCTAGCTCCATCTTATATTACAGACCTTATTGTTCCATATTTTCCTAACAGAGCACTGTGCTCTCAGACTGCAGGTTTACTTGTGGTTCCTAGAGTTTCCAAAAGCAGAATGGAGGAAGATCTTTCAGTTATCAGGCTCCTCTCTTGTGGAACCAACTTCCAGTTTCTGTCCATGAGGCTGACACATTGTCCAGTTTTAAGACTTTCCTTTGTGATAAATCCTATAGTTAGGGTCGACTTGGGTTTCCTGACCTACCCCTTAGTTAAGCTGCTATAGGCTTAGACTATTGAAGGACAAACTGACCTCATTTCATTAAGTGAATAGTTACAGATGAATATGAATGAATAATTAGTATTCGTAATTGTTTTAATCTTAACATGTTTTTTTAATCTTTCTTCCTAGTGAGGACCAAGTGACCGACTCGCCTCCATTCTGGACATGACAATCTGTGTCCACTTCTCCTTCCTGGCCTCTCAAATCCAGCTGGTTGAAGCAGATGGCCGCTTGTCCTAAGCCTGGTTCATCCTATTTATATTATAGTCATATTTATAAGACTGAGTTTGATGTGGCTCCTTGGACTGATGAAGTCTTTTGGATGAAAGATGAAACGTTTCAACAAAAAACAAACCATCCAGGGGACCTGATTTAACTTTGTTGGATTTTTCTACATGGATTATTGAGCATGAACTATGAAATCTGGTCAACTGTTTTTTTGTTGTTGTTTTTCTGCTCCTTATTCAACTGACTGAAGAAACTCCCGAGCATGTCTTCAAAATCAAAAAGCCTGACTAGGAATTTAAATATAACATGGTTAAAAATACTCATTTATATTCTGATATATTATATATGGGTATTAATATATTGATATTTTTCATATGCATATTCTAATAATTGAAATCAAGATTGAGGAGTATTGCTCATTATACCAAAAATTACCATTAAAAATGGACAAAACAGGACAGAAACCTTTATTATTCCATTATTTGAAACAATCAACAATTTCAACAAAAACAAAAATATATCATTTTCAAACAGATAACCAAGAAGTCAGTTATCATTTTGAATAAGACTCAGTTTTCCAGAAGTGATGGAAGAAACCTGTAAGGCAAATACCACTACTCTGGAAATCAAAACATGAAAGAAGAATGACTCTGAAAAACTAGTAATGGAAATGAATTCACAAAACAAATGTACAGTTTAAAGAAAATGGAAGAACAATCTGAGACATTTTACTACAGCTTAAAAATGGGCTCATGTTTTTCTCCCCAATATCCAACAATAAGGTTAACAAAAATAAAATAGGGGGTCTTTTTTGTTGTTTTTCTACAGCTGGCACTTGAAAAGTTAGTTTAGATATTTTACTGTGAACATTTTTGGAAAGGTTATGAACAGTTAAAACCTTGCCTGTTGCAGATAGCTCTTTGAACAATCTTAGTTGGGAGAAACACTTTATTTCAGACCAAACTGATGAGCTAATGGCTAGTCAGAGCAAAACCAAGACCAAAGTGGTTTACTCCAATCTTTAATAAAGAATTTGCTTAAAAATGTCATTATAGTTCATTGCAAATAACCAACTACGTACAGTAAATAATTGTGTCATGCAAAATAAACAAAAAAATTTAGTGTTAAAAAAAATGTACACATAAAATCAGAGTCAGAGTTTCTTTATTGTCATTCGCACCTCATGTGGTACATGTGGTGGAGCGAAATTATGTACACAGGGTCCCTAAAAATCCTAAATGTTTTAAGATTATTGTTGTTTTTTTATGGTCAGTAGTCACTAATGCAAAACCAGCTACTTCTCCTTTAAGCCAATCATCTACAAATCATCTCTCTCCTACAAGTCAATCCTCAGTAAACCACACCTTTACATTTTCACTGTTTTCTGTTAGTGAGATTAACAAACTGTTAAAAGTCTAGATTCTAGAAAATCTGCAGGCCCTGATGAACTTCCAACTTGTTTCTTAAGGCTAGCTGCACACATGATCATTGCAGAACAGGTGTCCCACATCTTGAGCCTGTCCATAAGTCAAAACACCGTTCCAAACGCCTGGAAAACAGCTTTAGTTCCACCTTTACTGAAGGGAGGAGACCCCACTATACTGAACAACTATCGACCCATTCTCTAAACTCTGCATTCTCGCTAAGGTTTTAGGAAAATTGATAAACTCTCAAGTCAATAAGTATTTGGATTTTTTTAACATCTTACTTCCCCTTCAATCTGGTTTCAGGAAACAACACAGCACAACGACTGCTTCACTGAAGGTTTTTAATGACAGCTGTGTTTACATGTTCAAAATTTTTTGACCAAATTGAAATGTTTTCAGATTAAATAATTTAAATGTATCATTTACATGGGCACAATCTGTTCACGATGAGCGTTTACATGCGGCGGGCTTTGTTCTGAACAGAAGTACTGACATGCGAAGAGTGGTAAACTCTCCTTAAAAAAACACAGAAGAAGAAGTTCTACTTCCTGTTTACTTCCGGGATGAACATCAACAAATATGAGCACCCAAAATGGACCCGCGACAGGTTTTAATGACGGTGGAGACGTTACTGCACTCCCCGACTGAGCTGCAGGCGATACAGATCATTTTGAGCTCTTTCTAAGTTTCTAGTAGAAATGTTGTGTCACAACAACAGTTTTGCTTCCCCGACATGCTAATATTATTAGCATTAGCCATGGGGAAATGAAAAAGGTAGCACATGCGCAGTCAGGTCAGTTTTTCACGATCTGAAAAAAATGAACAGATTACATGTTTACATGGACACCATTCGGGTTATGAATCGGCGTAAACCACCTGTTTCGTTCTGATCACAAATTCTTTCAGATCACGCTGAATAAACAAAAAAATAACCCGAACGGGGTGTTTACATGACGCGTTTTTATTCCCA
Source organism: Nematolebias whitei (assembly GCF_014905685.2). Taxonomy (NCBI): domain Eukaryota; kingdom Metazoa; phylum Chordata; class Actinopteri; order Cyprinodontiformes; family Rivulidae; genus Nematolebias; species Nematolebias whitei. The sequence continues at coordinate 17,387,322 of NC_056508.1, read as the reverse complement.
ACGGCCGTTTAATCCGATTGCTTATGTCCATGTAAACATAGCTAGTATCGAAGCACTGGATGCTTATTGTGCTGCACTCTTCTTAGACCTGTCTAAAGCTTTTGATACTGTGGATCATAACATCTTATGTCATAAACTCTCAGAAATTGGTTTCTCAGATCACACTATTGGTTGGTTCTCTAATTATCTCTCAGATTGGAGACAATATGTTCAACATAATGGTACTTCTTCCAGTTATTATAACTGTCAACAATGGTGTACCACATGACTCAGTCTTAGGACCCACCCTCTTTCTAATCTACATAAGTAATATATGTTAGTTCAGTCCTGATACATCCTTACATTTCTATGCCGACGACACAGCTGTTTATTGTCAAGCTAAAACATTTGCTAAGGTTTTCCAGCTTTTACAGTCTGCTTTTGACATCATCCAGTCAGATTTGTTCTGTCTCAAATTTGTACTAAATTCCGATAAAACCAAAAGGATGTTGTTTTCAAACAGGAAGTCAGTTCCAGCAGTTCTTCCTTCTATTTTATCTTCGAATGGTGTTCCTTTTGAGTGTGTCGATTCTTATAAATACTTGGGTATCTTGGTCGATTCACATCACTCTTTTAAGTTTCATGTCAAAAACTTGGTAAAGAAACTGAAAGTTAAACTGGGTTTCTTTTTCAGAAACAGATCCTGTCTAACCCTGAATGCTAGAAAACGCCTTGTATCTGTGACTTTCCTTCCCTCCATTGATTACGGTGACATTATTTACATGAACGCTCCTACAAGAACCCTCCAGATGTTGGATGCTGTCTATCATGGTGCACTAAGATTCATAACAGGCTGTAACTACTGTACCCACCACTGCACCCTGTATTCACTGGTTAACTGGTTATCATTAACTTCACAAAGTCTCACTGGTACATTTTCATCTTTAAATCACTTCTTGGTCTGCTGCCTTCATACACCTCCTCCTACATGTCTCTGCATGAGTGCAGCTACAGCGTGCGCTCTCAGGACATTATTACCTGCAGTGTTCCCTCAATGAGGACTGAACTAGACAAAAGGGCCTTCTCCTACTCCACTCCTGTTTCCTGGAATATCTTACAAAAAGATTTGAAGCTCTCGACCTTGACCTCTCTAAGTGGCTTCAAACATCTGTTAAGTTCGTGGCAAAACCAATGCAGACATGCTCCTATTTTTAGTTTGTTATATTGTTTTATAATGTAGCTGTTTTTGTTTCATTTTTATAATATAATGTCTTCTATTTACTTTTTCATTTGATATGCTTTTATATGATTAACTACTGTTGTCATCTGTGTTTTTTTGTTTTGTTTTAAACAGGTCTCTCTTGTAAATGAGTCCTCCGGGCTCAATGAGACTAACCTGTATAAATAAAGGTTGAATTGAAAAAAAAAAAAAAGAATATTCCAGTTAGGACCTGGTAGTGCTTCGACAAACTCTTAGCTTATTGCTCCCATCTGAACTGAACTGTTTCACCAAACTGAAGTCACTAAAAAAAGCTATCTACAACAGGTAAGATATTGATTTTTCATACCCTGTTCATGTTTATACTGTATTACGAACTATTATCTAATTATAATAAAGTCGAAACATTATAGCATCCATATTGCAGAAAAAGTATTTTATAACGGATGATAAAAGAATATACTTATTGATTATAAACTTTGAAATGGTTGACACTTTATTTTTTCATTAACTAGTTTATTGCTCATTATCATTGTATAAAAATCTGTTGGAAAAAAAAATTACACTGCGAACAAATTTGCCACAGTAAACTGTCAGTGTTGCAGGTTGCCTGTCAACAATGTTTTGAGTATTATGCAGATAAATTCCAGCTGTGCACACAGCTGTTTACCTGCAACATCAATCAGTGTGAAGCTACCAAGCCCAACATGCACTTTGAAGGTGTGTCATTTTTAATGTGTCGAGCATCCATCAATTGTTCAAAACTAGCTGTTTGTGTTTGTTTGCATGTTTTTCTTGCGTGTTTTGAATGATAAGCCTCCAAGAAGCAGCCGGGGTTCAAACACTTTCACACTGACCTCCTCTTTCATCCTGTGCCTAATTCTTACCGCCGCCACCAGAACGGTCCTCAGACATGTTAACACTGATGAGAATACCAGATGGAGGATTTCAGTTCCTGCAGATCTGCTTTGATTTAGATAAGGCATCCTTGGAACTGACACAACACAGATTTACGATGGGGAAAGGAGGAGACGATGTGGTCACAAACCCAAACACGCTCATACATGAAGCTCACGAGGGTCTTCACCTGTTTAAAGCTGTCAGTCCTCTGATGTGTTTACACTTTTTCAACTCTTTCAGGGTGAAAATTCAGAGAACAGGATCATGGGAAAACTAGGGTGGCTCCTCTAAAGCTCGATGATCAAAGGCAGCTTTGCCCATTAACTCAGTGTATGGTTGTTGTTCCGGTGTAACAAAATGAAAGAAACCATTCTATCACTGCAGAACGTTCATTTGATACTGAAAAAAGAAATCAGTGGAAGCATCAAATATTGACTGATCACAACTGGGGGTTCCTGGATGGGCTTTCCATTGTATAAATTTAAAAGGGGGGAAAAGTTTAGTTTATCAATATAATAACTAAAATACCATTTTCAAGACTTTATTGCCACTGTTTTATTTGTGCTTGCTCAAGGTGAGAGTTTCAGTGATGGAGTTACTGTAAATTCAAAACAGTCTGCTCCTCAGATAAATAGTGTTAAGTTATTATTTTATTTATGAATGTTTCTGTTCAGTGCCCTGAGATGACTTCTGTTGCGACTTGGCGCTATATAAATAAACTGAATTGAATTTAATTGAACTATGCCTCAACAAGTCATTGCAGGGAATATTAAACTGATATTTTGTTGAAGAGGATAAAAACTAGGGACGAACGATATTATCGGCATGGTATCGGTATCAGACGATATTAGCGATAAAGTTAAATATCGGACATTCCATCAAAATACCTCACAGATATAAAAGGCGCTGTTGGCGCTGTTTTTGAATGACTGTTCGAGTGTTGTCATTGTCTTAGAGAGTAAACATCATGAATAAATTTGACATTAAACATAATCCAAGTTGAAGTGTTGCATCATTTCCAGCCCCCTATTTGGCATCTGCATTTGGTATCTGACTAAACTGACAAAGACCATGAAGAATAATGTAGTATTTTAATTCCACAGCAGAGAAAGCAATGTAGTCTCTGTAAGTAGGTCTAAGAAAAAAAAATGGTATTGGTATCGGTTATTGGCCAAATAAGTTTGAACATATTGGCATATCGGATATCGGACAAAAGTCTAATATGGTGCATCCCTAATAAAAACCACTGGAAACATTTTTAATACATACCAAGACGTGCAAGACAGCAAAGATGAGTCTTCTTTTTACCACATTTAACACACCAAATCATAACTTATAGTTGTATTTGTCTTATTGTGTGGCTTTAACTTTATCCCAACTGTTTACTAAACCAAAGAAAAATCGGAACTTTGTCTACTGGAGCAAATATGACCAAGTTCTCAGAGGATGTTCCACAAAAGGTACTTAATGTCAGCTTGTTTCATACTCCTAAACTTTTTCTACACCCTTGACCTCCATTTTCTGTTGTTTCAATAAAGAGCAGTGATCCCGCGAGAGATGTAGACGTTAAAGGCTTTTACAGCCTGAGCAAATTAATCTCTAGCAGCACTGTTGCAACAACTCTGCAGCTCATTAAATATTAACAATCCATGTCCTGCCAAGAGAAAGCCCTCATAGCCTCATACACTTTTAAGAGCGGCAGCGGTCTGCTGTGTAGAACCAATAAGGGTAAAGCTAAATGAAAGTAGTTTTTCTGTCCCACTTACGGCTGCATTAACATTTACTGCTGGCTTGCTGGGACTGAGTTGCAGGATAACATCCTTACAGTAAGAAGCATGCTTTTAGATAAAACAGCAGTGTGAACATTAGCATCAGGCTTTCAGATGATGGTACATAAAGCGTTTTACTCGCTGTTAAATCCTCCAGGGTCAGGTCAGCCACTCAAGTGCCTACAAGAAAATTCTTGGTCTCTCAATCTCCAGACTGTCAGACTCAGAGAACAAGGGAAGAGAAAGTAGAGACATCCTGTCAAAACTTTTCCCCTCTGATAAGCAACACACCAATGTTCATGTAACACTAAAGGGAGTTTTATACTCCATCCAAAGCCCAGAAGTTTACTCACGATCACATGGGTGCGAGATGTTTGATTTCACGCACACCATTCATAGTCTACGAGACACATGGGACAAATCCGTCCTGCTGCAGTATATGTCATACCACACCTTTCGGCAGATGGTCACCATGCACACAGTCTGTGCAAGCTCCATTCAGGGGTTTTGGGTCATTTGATAATCTTCATACACCTCTATGGAAAAGTCATACAGATACATATTTTCTGACTGCCTCGTTCTATTGTTCCTCTAAGCTATCCACATTGTTTGTACACGCAAGTCGGCTTCTGGAAGCAGAGTAGTTGAAGCAAAATCACAACATTGCTGTTCAAGTGCCTTTACATATAATCAAATATGCCCACAAACTTGGAACCAATCATAACCCTGTGTGATAAAGTTTTGACCAGGCCTCGTGTCGAGACATGGCGGGCGAAAATACTAAGAGGATGAAATGAAGTGACTTGCACTGTGCAACTACGTCAACGACAGCCCATTTCTTGGCTACACAAGGAGTAAACCCCCTTCACATCCTTGAAGGAATTACTGTATTAGAGAGAATTTCATTCAAATAATTTACTAGCTCAAGAGATATTTTGTTAATGACAGACACACCAAAACATAACTCCCTTTGCTTTCGAGGACAGGCGATAAAATGTCCATCACTGATTTTTTTTTCCAGCTTGTGAGTTTTTGATGGTTGAGGAACGTTAGACCAAATTAAAATGTTTTATACACTAGATGCACTTTACATCATAATGAACATGCACTTGAATAATCTCAAAACAACACAAGCAAAGAAGCAAACTAAAAATAGACTTGTGATTAGAGTGTCTAAAATAGGGCTTGTAATGATCTAAAATGCACTCCAGATGTGCTACATGAGGAAGCTTAAACGTGTATTTATAGAAAGGATATAAAAGTGTCTTTTTGCGGTGAGCATGCATGTAGCTGATTAACGCTGCAGGAGAAAGAAGCAAGTTTGTCATGCTGAACCAAAGTTCCTACATACAATTATACTCCCTTCCAAAATATTGCTTATGAAGTCTTTCCACCCATAAGTTTGTGGTAAATTGTATTTTTGCATGCAGTAAACACAAAGTCAGCCTCTACAACATTCAACAGGATTCACACCACTCACACGTTTGTACAAAATTCAGCATCCTGATGCCACTTTCACTCTTTTGAGTAGATCAGATGAAAGCCAGTTGTCAAGTGAACAGAATACAATTTTCCATGTAAAAACTGTAGAGGATATATGACTCCCATCACCATGTGGAGCACAAGTTAGGAGTCATCAGGACTCTGTACCACAGAGCAGACAGCGTCCCCACTAGCTCAGGAGCCAGGCAGAAGGCGAAATCCCACACAAGACAGGCTCTAGAGCAATGTGGATATCCTAACTGGGCCTTCCTGAAAGCAGAGAAGAAACCCAAACAGGACTCCAGTCAGCCAACA
>NC_056508.1:17375186-17376658 GCF_014905685.2 Nematolebias whitei | reverse complement strand
CTGTTGTGTTGTGATCTTGGTCCAAACCCTCACGAGAGTTCATTACATCAATTTATATCTGGTAATGTCACTTCCTGCACCATAAAACCCACATCAGAAGTTTGGACTTTAAATTTGAATTTGCTATGATTACCAGTGCTTAAAATGAGCCAGATCCTGTCAGAACAGTAACCCGGGAACACTCTTATTTTGACAGGGTGCGTTCTGGTAACAGTTCACAAGGTTCCGGCTTGGATCCGGTAACTCTCAGGCTTACTAATAATAAAGTTATAAACAAATATGACTGCCTTGAATGAATAAAGCTTATAATGGATATATAAACTGAAAATAATTACATTCATTCAACCTTTATTTATACAGATTAGTCTCAGAGTAGTGAGGACTCATTTACAAGAGAAACGTGTAAAAACATAAACACTAATTTTAAATACAACAGCATATGAGCTGCCTCTTCAGGTGAAGCATTTCCGTGTCTACCCTTAAAGAAGTCTCCACCCCTAAAAGAGTGGTGGGGGTGAGTGCCAAGCTAAGTAGGCAGTCGCAGACCGTCTTGTTTCCATAACATCCAAGGAGAAATTGAGATAGTCAACCTTCCAAGGCCAGAGCCAGATTCAGATTTCAACATTGTTTTGAGTCAGGCCGAGTTTGTTAATTGCCGCATCTACCTTTACAGTCTCGCTAGTACAAAGTACATCTCATGGCAACTCCAAACAGTCAAATTGTGATTACTTACAGCGAAGTCAGGCTTACAACTTTTCCAAGATCTATTCCTTCCAGCCTTCCGTGAACACTGCCAGAAGCTCCACAGTCCTGCCTGCTTAGCTCTGATACAGGTCCACAAATAGTTTGCACACAGTCTGAGTGTTGCCAAGCCCGGCACACACATTCCAGACAGCTTGAACAGCTGCTGAAATGTTCATCTTTGTTTATAATCCAGGTTTCCACCAACTAGAAAAAGTAGAATCTAGTTATCATGAATCCAATTATGTTTCCGTCAAGGTAAGAAGGCTGTCCTTCACGCTGTCTTGAGAGACCAACTGAACAAATGCATAGTTTACAATTTGGAAGGTATGCAAAAAGTGGCTCTGAAAAAGGTTCACAAGACAGAGAGCAAAGCAGGGACAGAGAATAGGTAAAAGAGTGACAGCCTTTGTCGAGGACAAGTAAAAAAAACAAACCCTTCATATGTGGAGACGGACAGCAACGAGCAGGGACAGAGGGCTCGGTTCCGAGCATGACAGACTTGACAGTTTCGGGGGGGGGGGGCCTTGACAGAAGCGGAGTGTTTACAAATGTAGGTAAACGAAGATGTTTAACAACCTGTTAAAATACACCAAAATGCAAGAAATCACATCTACTTTATTCATAATTTTCAGGGGGAGGACCCCCCAGAACCACCACCTCCACCCCGCCGCTGCTGGCCCACCTGTCACGGTCAGCGGCCCCCGCTGCCCCCCCATCTGCCTAAGCCT
>NC_056508.1:17363410-17375176 GCF_014905685.2 Nematolebias whitei | reverse complement strand
CGGCCCCCGCTGCCCCCCCATCTGCCTAAGCCTCTGCTCTTTGTGTGTTTTCTGTTTTTGTGTATCTGGTCCTGTTTTCCCACTCACTCCTCAGTCTGCCTCTCCACTCCTCAGTCTTTATCATTCACACCTGTCCCTCATCAGCCACCTGCCCAGGTGCTCTCATTATTCACTCTCCCTCTGCCTTATAAAAAGCCTTTCTCTCCTTCACTCCTTGTCCGGTGATTGTTCTGTGTTCACAGATGTCTCAGTCCTCCTCTGTCCTGTCAGTTTTTTGTCCATCTGATGATCTGCTCTGCCTAGTTCCTGATCCTGTCTGCCAAAGTAAGGTTTTGCTGCACCGACAGCCTTTTGTTTTGTCATTTAAAAATAAATTATTTTTATTTTTGAACTCCTGCCTCGCCTCGCCTCCCTGCATTTGGGTTCCAACCTCGAGGATCGTGACAATATTACAACTGGAAACAGTTAAAATGTTACAGTAATGTGAATATTTTGTAACATGTTTTATTGTGCAGCAACATGGTGCAACTAGTAGAGCTGCTGCCTTTTTTTTGTGGAGGTGGGGTGTACTGATATTTATAATTATATCAGTTGTGTAAATTTTAATCAATCTGATTGCCATTCAGCACTTAGTATGAAATGAATGATTTCTAATGTAGCGGTTATTTTCTGTGACTCAGGCAACTTGTTCGATGAGAGCCGCATCCTTCTAGCAACACTGCATCAACTGTTTACATACCAGTCTGCTAAGCCACTTTGTGTGCCGTGGTACAGCCAACATACCACTCATGGTATCATGGTGAACTCAACAGACTTGCAGACTCGATCAAAAAATTAGAACCTGAAGGAACTTGTTCAGCAACAAACACAACTTGAGTCAACTTGAGTGAAGATCTCCTTTGTGATGAAGTGAAATATGGTGTTAAAAATATAATATTCACTGAAGAGGGTGACATTTTCACATATGATTCATTACTTTTTATTGGTTTTTTTTCTCCTTGTCCTCCTTGTGAGGAATTTGGTTGTCGTCCGCCTCTCTCAGCTCATGCTAACTTTTAAATAGCTAGCATATGAACAATATAACTTCCTCTCTCCATTGTTAGCATTTTGAAGGACTGCACACAAGTGAGCCTGTCTTAGTTAAATCCCACAATGCTTCACTTTGCAGAAGGCTTTCCCCCTTTCCTCTACCCCTGCCCCAGTAGACCGGGTGGCCTCTACATTTTGCACTCACACCTGACATCAGGCAGTTGTTTTCTGAAGTAGGTGGAGGGTGAAGAGTCGTGTGTCCCCTTTAAACTGAACATTTTCAGAGGCAAACGTCAAGGAAGTATTCACATGAAGCTCACATTTTATTTTATAATCACACCAACAAGTGAATTGTCTAGTTTGTTGATTATATAACACATTTGGTATTATTGCTGATTTATCTGAAGAACAATAAAAACAACATCTTATGCTGAAGTTTGTTCCTTGATAGATAACTAGCTGCCCACAGTCATACTGATGCCATTTCTGTGATAACATACCAGCTATTCAATGGGCTTTCCCATTTCATACTGGAATATTTTAATCAACACTTCTACATTTAGAACCAAAGGGTAGATAAATGGAGGGTAATTATATCGGGACTCTCAATCTTATCAAGACACTCAAAGCACTTTACACTTCGATCTGTGCCCTCTACCCATTCATACAGCACTCCTCTACTAGATCTCTACAAAGCTACATAATAAAACAAATCATTCTAAAGAGACTAATCAGAGCTTTATCACATTCATACACTGATGGGACACACATCGGAGGCAACGAAGGGTTCAGTGTCTTGCCCAGGGACACTTCGGCATGTGACTGCTGGTGGATTCGAACCCCCAACTCTTGCATTGGAGGACGACTGCTCTAACCACTCAGCCACATCTGCCCAGATGTAGATGTAAATCTAACACTAGAACATATCATAGGTTGTAGTGCATTTTGAGTTCATCTCAGCAGGACAAAAACAGTCTTAAAATTGCGAACAATCATTGTCCTTAATAAGAGAGCAAGATGAAGAGGAAAAATGTTGATGCAAAAGAAGGTGAAAAACAGACACTCTTTTCTTTTCTTTTCTTTTCTTTTTTTGGTCAAAATTGACTTTCTTTCATCAGGTGGCCCAGTGAACGCCCCAGTTCTCTGGAATCCCTGGCATGCAGCAGGCTGGCATGGTTTCCTCTACTTGAGTTCAGCTCAAAGCAAAACCTGTCTAAGGGTCATTTGTCCCATAGATCAGACACCTGGCTAAAATCCACGTAGGATTGGATCAACACACAGCCTGACCCTTTATGGGCTTGTTTCTGGGACATCATCAAACTACACAGCTTTACTTTCAAGAACAGGTCTTATGTTCAAACCTTTTTGTTTCCCACCCTTGTTTCTTTGTATAAGTTGCACAAACAGACACAGCTCACTTTTTTTAGGTACAATCCAGGAATGTTACCTAATGAATCCTCAACAAAAACCACTGATGAGTCAAGCAGATCATAAACTATTACATTTTAAGCTGGAAAACACCAGTGTGCACAGAAAAGAGAAATAGGTCAAAGTCTTAATGTGTATGGATACTCCCTCTTTGGACTTTAAACAGACAATCCAGTCATATGATAAAACATTTGTTGTTCACTCAGGTAAGGTCTGAGCGACTACAATCATTTCACAGTGACAGCAGCACACAGGAAGCAAAGATGTCATGTTACGTCTAAAGCTGACTTTAAAATGTGAATGTTCCACAAGTTTTAAAACAACGAAGGGGTTGACCACATCTTTTAGACAGAAAGAGAAATGTGTTTGTTGTTGCTGAAACTACAAGGGGAACTTCATTATTGTAGTTTAGTCATTGATTTGCAGTCACCTAAACATTTTTAACTGTCAGCTGAGAGCCGTAGTTTACGTTCATTGGCCACCACTCAAACCCAACACTAAAGGAAGTAAAACACATAAACATACATGACATCCATCATCTTTGCCCACTTCTTGCTTTCCAGATTGCGGGAGTCACTGGTGCCAATATCCAGCAGTCACTGTGAGAGAGGCAGGGGACACCTGGACATGTCCCCAGTCCATCACAGGGACACATAGAGACAAACGAGACAAACAGCCATTCACTCTCACCTAGAGACAATTTAGAGTTACCAATCAGACTAACATACACGTGTTTGGTCTGTGGGAGGAAACCGGAGTACACGGAGAAAGCCCACACATGCACGGAGAGAACATGCAAACTCCACCCAGAAAGGCGCCCAGACCGGGATTTGAACCGGGGTAACCTGCTCGCTGAGAGGCAGCAGCTCTACCAGTTGTGCTGACCTGTTGTGCTGGGCTGGAATTCAATCCGGCAACCTTCTTGCTGAGATGCAACAGCTCTACCAACTGAGCCACCGTGTCGCCTCTGCCAAGACAACTGCCTTTTATTTTATCAAGGTTCATGCTCAACAATCCAGGTAAACAATTTAACAATGTTCAGTCAGGTCATCTGGACGGTTTCTTAATTTTTATTTTTCGTTTTCTTTGGACGGTTTCTTTTATTTAAATATAAAGAGAGAAAAATGTTTGATTTGCACCCAAATGTATTTCTTTGTTTTGGCCTATTGACATCTGTGCATGAAGTTGAATTAATAGTATTAATGGTAAAGTCAGTGGACAAACAAGTTGACAAATAGTCAAGCAAACATACGACGACACTTCTAAAGATGCTCCTAATCAAATAAGAAACTACCTCCATACCATATTCACCATTCATCACAATTTCCAACAGTTTCAACATGACAAAAATGTCAAGCACAAAGCTTGGAATAATGCCTAGCATTTCTTGAAATAATGATTATTGCCCATTGCCTTTCATGCCAGGGTTTGTAACCTAGACCATCTAATGATGAGAACAGATGAAGTTATAGCTGCTTTGGTCAAACCTGGTAAATGACATCAATTACCTCATGCTGTTTTGCAAAGTCTACTGAGACTCCAGGCCTCCCTTGCAGAAGAGATGTGTGATCTCAATGGGATTCTCCTGGTTAAATAAAGGTTAATAAATAAGATGTGTTTTGGCTCAGAGTACATGTTGAGGACGACTCTCATCTAACCACCAAACTTTAGCTCAATATCTGTAAATTTAACTAAATCAAAGCCATTTTTGTGTAGGTTAAGGCTGACTAGCTGTGGTGGTTCTCCTAAGTTATGCTGACTATAAAAGTTAATCAGTTGTAGTTGTACAAATGTACACATGGTAAATGATTACGTCCTGAGGGTTGTCCACAACTTCATGAAATATTTTGATAAAAGACAAACAAGGTGGATACCAACAGTTAGAGTCAAACCTTAAAGCAAACGTCTCAAGAATGTGTAGTTAGGCCTGTCACGATAACAAATATTGCTGGGTGATTAATTGTATCAGAAATCATTGCGATAAACGATAATATTGTTTGAAATTTGACAATTATCAATAATTATTGTGAAATTTAAGAAGAAATGTTGGTTAATTTGTTTTGTGTGTAGTACCTTTTTTCAACCACCAGATGGCAGTATAAGACTGTTTGAACTGAAGGATAGATAGTGAGGGAGCGAGCAGCGTGTCTCTTTAAGAAAAATGAGAGGGAGGCCCCTTGACATGACATGGGCTGTCTCTCCTTCCTTTATTTGGTTCTCAAAATGACGGATGCTTGGTGTGGTTTGAGCTCTTTAGCGTAGCATTTGTCACACATAGCTTTTAATAAAAAATCAGGCAGAGAAAAACAATGTTTTACATGAAGGCTCAGGTTTCAATCGTGAATTTTGGAGCTTCGACAAGACGGAGGTTTTTCCCGAGGTCGGCCTGTTAGCTTAGCTCGTAGCTTAGCTTCTCAGCTTAGCTGCTTTTAACGATCCAAAAACACGATTTTGGATGGTTAAAATGTATTTTAAAGAGAAAAGGGAAAGGGAGGGGTCAGTGAAGAGACCGGAGTTTAACCTTTTTGTCATTCGTAGTTTTCAGTAGAAAGAGAGACGAAGAAACGATAAAGCCGATAAATGAAAATGAGGTTGATAATTTTCCTTTATCATGCGATTAATTGATTTATTGTTTATTGCAACAGGTCTACCGTATGTGTAGTGCTTTAAGTACTTATTGTGAATGTTGCTCAGCTACTACACCACACCAAATTATAGCTCAGGATCTGTTATTTGCTGAGTTAGCCATCTTTATGTTAGCCAATGACAGCTGACTGTGATAACCATTTCAAATCAGATTGACACCAAAAATTTGTTCGTGATTGTTGGATTGTATTCCTGGATTATTGAGCATGGACTTTGTTGTTTTCAACCAGTTTGACAACAACAAGGAAGAGGGCCGGCAATGGAGGAGGGGGCGTACCAAAGAGACCATCTTATCACAAGCAGAACTGGTTTGTTCCACTTTGGAGTAAGCAGTTGAGGGAAGATTCAGTTTTGTTGTGTGTTTCCTTGACTGATGAAGCCTTCTGGATGGAAAGTGAAACGTTTCAGAAAAAAAAAAAAACTATCCAGATGACCTGACTGAAAAATGTTGGATACCTGGATTATTGAGCATGGACTTTGTTGTTTTTGTTGGTGATTATTTCTTGATTGTTTCAATAAAAACAATGGTTTGTCAGGTATTTTGACAATGACAGAAACAAACACACAAATAAGGGTAAAGCATGATCACCCTTTTCTCTTTGGTGGCAAGCAACAGACAGGTCCACAAACCAAGTGACCAGGCAAGATGTGGCAAATTCTTCTGTGTCTTGACCCAACAGCAGGCATAACTCTTTTCCATTAGATTACATTTTTTTCTCTTTACATTCTAAAAAAGTCTCCATTAAACAAGTTGACGGGCTAACGATGTAAAAAGCGTCTGACTTTGAACAAGTCAGGGGTTTAATAAAACAAGAAAATGTGCTCCCCTAGAACCCAGTCCTTAATTCAGGTGGATTTGGTGTCTTCATTCCTCTGTGTGAGCAACACACCTGTAGGCCTCACAGCACTGATAGTGTTTCCACACAGAGTTCTGAGGTGGCCTGGCCTCGTGTAATGTGACCCACAGCAGTTTGTACAGAGATCTGATAAGACAGGACATTCCCTCGTCTGGTCTGGGACAGCTTGGACTTGGTTGTGCATGGGAACGCCACAGATTGCCAGGCACAAAGGAGATCTTTGAGCCACTGAGATAATCGAAGAATATCCCCACCCTCCTTTAATTAGAGATGGAGAATCTGCTGACTCATGCAAGAAACTGATGACAGATGGGCCAGGATATCCTTTCTGTCCATGCTGAGAGCACTGCAGCTTTCTTCACGAGGACAAAGTGTTGCAGTTAGGAATAAACAAAATCTAAGTGGAAAATAAAATGTTTTATGGTGCGGGCTCAGTCAACATTCCTTGAAACAATACATATCGCCACCATCTTTCATCTCCGAGTTCTGAAGTAGCATTATCCTAATAATGGTAATATAGTCATTTATTCATCTATACAAGTGTTGGTTAAAGTCAGTGTAGCATCTTTGCCTTTGGACTACGTGTCCAGAAGTGAGCGTTGGACCTTTTCACACTAAAGTCACCTGGTATCGGTGAAAAAAAATCCTTATGATACAACATTTTTCCATCAGGTCATCTGGACAGTTTCTTTTTTTTTTTTTTTTTGTGCTGAAACGTTTCACCTTCCATCCAGAAGGCTTCATCAGTCAAGAAAACACACAACAAAACTGATTCTTCCCCCAACAGCTTACTCCAAATTGGAACAAACCAGTTCTGCTTGTGATAAGATGGTCTCTTTGGTACGGCCCCTCCTCCTCTTCCTTGTTGACAGTCTTGTCAAACTGGTTGAAAACAACAAAGTCCATGCTCAAATATCCAGGTATACAATCCAACATTTTTCAGTCAGGTCATCTGGACAGTTTCTTTAACAACTGGACAGAAACTGTCCAGATGACCTGACTGAAAAATGTTTGATTGTATACCTGGATTATTGAGCATGGACTTTGTTGTTATCCTTATGATAATTTAGCCGTTATACTGTTGTAACACATCCCGAGGTGTCACACAATTTGTTAGCGCTAGGGGTGCACCAATCGCGGTTTTCTGGCCGATCACCGATCTCTAAAAAGTCTGACCTGCCGATTACGATTTTGGCCGATACCGGTTTTTGTCTTATAAGCGACACTGTCAGGTGTTATAAGGTCACAATGCACCTTCGATTCATCTTATTTTATTGAAAACATACCCTTGTTTTAACTGGCCATGAGGTAGTGCTCTGAAATATAAACAAAGTTTATACAATTGTTGTTAAAACTACAAAAAAAATCTGTAAAATTGGTTTCTAAAATCGGTATCGGCCGATCGCGATCCCCCAAAATTAAGGAGATCGGGGCCGATAAATCATGCACCCGTAGTTAACACTCAAACTATGTATTGGGGATGACTCCCAGTTACTACCACTCCAAATTTCAGCTCAATATCTATAAAAATGACAAGAGTTATAGCCAGTTTTGTGTTTGCTAAGCTTGCTTAGCTGTGGTGGCCATCTTGAGCTGCTCACTCCAAAAGATAAAGAGTTGTAGCTGTAGATCCAAAGATTAATTTTGAGAGTTTCATTAAAATCTCTTCAGTGGGTTTTGAGATATTTTGGTAACAGACACACACACACGCACATACAGACATGCACATACGCATTATCACCCACTTTCTGCTTTTTAGCCAGAGGTGATACCAGTCCACTCACACAACAGTATAAGTGCCAGGTGACTTCAGTGTGCCCATGTCCAACGCTCACTTCTGGACACGTAGTCCAAAGGCAAAGATGCTACACTGACTTTAACCAACACTTATATAACAACAGTTAATGATTTCCCCAAAGAGGAGGCACTGCCAGCTTTACCACAAACTGTGCATGCACCTGTAAGCCACAAACTGAGTCTGACTGTGTGTGTGTGTGGGAAGATACGTGCGAGGTGAAACACTGCAAGGCATCTGCTTGAAAGTGTTCTACTTATTTCAGCATTCGCTCAGGCAGAAAATGACACTCGGATTCAGCCAGGACTGGGATGCACAGCACACTGGGACAGAGAAGAAAAGAAGACGCTGGAGTCTGAATATGTCTTCCTCTCCCTCTGGCTGACTTGCAGACAGATGCAGATGCAGTAGGCTGGAAGCAATGGGTCGAGCTCGCCTAATACAAGAGCAGCGTTTGCACAAATAACAACGGCTGCCCATCAGGGGCGTCTTAACTCTCACGGGCAGCAGATGCCTTCAGATTACATAAAGGCAACATAAATTCAGACTGAAGTGCAGCCGAAAGGATTTCCCCAAGTAGTTTGAGTGAATTGAGTTGATTAATCTCAAATTAAACCCCAAAAAAACTTTTGTTTGGGTTGACGCTTTTGGAATGTCTTTAAGTGACAGAGATTGTTGCAATCAGTCGCAATGAACTATAAAAAGATGAATATTCGTTGTAGAACCCCACGCCTCTCACTGAGACTCGTGATAATGAGACAACAGAGGCATCGCTGCAGAGAAATGCAGAGTGTGTCACACTTCTTAAAGGTTGCTCTAATGTGATCTGTGACCCTGCAACTCTGACCCGAACAGGATAAAGAAGCCGAGTTGACCAAATGAGCCCAGGATCAGAACTGCTTGGTGTGAGCTGCAGCAGCTGTGGAGGCAGGATGAGGATGGAGCAGCAGCACATCAACATTTTGACACGAAACAGACATTTCTTGTGTGAGAGGTGACTGATCTTACCCTGGCGGACTGTTTTGAACCTGACGGGACCTTGGCAGCAGTTGATCACAGTGTAGATGTCATAAAGAGGTAATCCAGACACAGAGAGCCCCTCCACCTCCAGCAGCAGCTCCCCCTCGGACAGTCTCCCCTCCTGGAGGAGCACAGCATCCTCCCTGATGTGTCCAATGTACGCGAACTGTCCGTCCTGCGCGCCGCCGCGCAGCTCCACGTCCAACTCCCCGCTGGGGTCCCGAACCACCGCGCACTCCTTCACCTTGGTGATCCAGTGGTTCTTCTTCTGAATGACTTTTGACATGATGGCTGTTTCCTGGTGCGGGAGCGAGGCGCTTCATAGCACTGGCTGACTGGCAGGACGCACGGCTCCAACTTTTTGGAACATGTCTTCAGATGGAGGCGCCTGTTCGGATCCGGGTCCAGACTTCTCCTGCTTCTGTTCTTCTTCTTCTTCTTGTCGTTTCCGCATCCTTAACAGCTCGCTGCTCTGATTCCTCCTAATTGGATCTAATCCACTTCCCCGGAAACTCCATTTCTGGATTAATCTGAAGACTTCCGCCTCTTACTTTATTATTAGAGCTATTTATTTCTGTTGTTTGCTCTTGTTGTTGATGAAAACAAACTCCAAACTACCTGAGAGCTTCCCCAGAGCCGGCGGCGCCTTTAAGCAGGTAACACAGTAAACTCTCTGCGCGCGCTCCTCCACTGGGCCGCACACTGCGAGGAGACACCCAGGCGCATGCGTCACCCTGGGATTACTCCACGAGGCAAAAGTACAATCCAACCAGAAACCTGCCGGGTCCTAAAGATCCATGTGAATCCGGACAGCGCACGTTTCTGGACGGATTTTATTTAAAGTTTTATCTTTATTGAAAATAAAGGGGTTGACAAAACAGCAAAATCATTATCATTGTTAATCAATATAGAACAAAATAAACAAGACAATAATAAATGTATATATATGTATATGTATATGTATATATACATATTTATATGCATCAGGTTATTCTATAATTGTAGATACATTTGGTGTCCAGGGTCAATATTTTTGGTCTGCTTTGGTGAAATGTTTTCATTTGTCACAATTCACAACATTGATATAATTACATTTAAATGTGTTAGCTCAATGTTATATAGCTCAATAATCATAACTTTTTGTTGTCCGAGTTGGTCACTGGGTTGTTGTTTTTTTTCCCATCTTGGAATATGTAGGAAAAATGTTTATTTTCAGTATTTTTCTTTTGAAATCTGTCAATGTATTCTTTTTCTAACCAGCCTAAATAGTCATCTATGCAACAATATTACAGTAAATAAATTAAAAACACCTTTTTTCATTAAAAAATATGTGTCCGAGAATATTTTGTCAACTCTGTTACCTTATCCAGGCCCTGTGATGGACTCGCGACCTGTCCAGGGTGTACCCCGCCCCTCGCACAGTGATTGCTGGACATGGGCACCGGTGACCCCCGTGACCCAAAATGGAAGAAGCGGGTAAAAGATAATGGATGGATGGATGGATGGATGGATGTTACCTTATCCAACATTTTTCAGTCAGGTCATCTGGACAGTTTCCTTTTTTTTTGTGCTGAAACGTTTAACCTTCAATCCGGAAGGCTTCATCAGTCAAGGAAACACACAACGATGACTAGATGACCTGACTGAAAAATGTTGGATTTTATATCTGGATTATTGAGCATGGACTTTGTTGTTTTCAACCAGTTTGACAAGACTGTCAACAAGGAAAAGGGCCGGCAATGGAGGAGGTGCGCACCAAAGAGACCATCTTATCACAAGCAGAACTGGTTTGTTCCACTTTGGAGTAAGCTGTTGGAGGAAGAATCAATTTAGTTGTGTTTCCTTGACTGATGAAGCCTTCTGGATCGAAGGCGAAACGTTTCAGCACAAAAAAAGAAACTGTCCAGATGAACTGACTGAAAAATGTTGGATTTTATACCTGGATTGTTGAGCATGGACTTTGTTCTGTTACCTTATGGTTCTTTCCCTCTAAATTTATAGAATTACACTCCACAGCTATATAAACTGAATGAAATGATGTCAACTCTTTTTACTGATTGGATCTCAAGCACGCAGAGGTATGTCTGCCCTTCTCTGAGAAATGATCTCAATATGAAAAGCGTTAAAACCAAGAGTAAATTTTTTTGAAGTCAATCTTGTTGCCGTAATATCATAAGAAAAACACTATAGATTTTTTAAAAATAGATGTTTATCTAAAGATTTTTAAACCATGATTTTGTTGGTGACATGTGCTTTTAGCATTTATGCTAGCAAGTGGAGTTTTTAACAGAAATGTTTGAAATTGTCAACTCTGTTACTGTCAAACTCTGTTACCAAGGTAGAGTAACAGAGCTGACATCATGCAACTATTGAGTAGTAATTTTAAAAGTTAAGGAGTACAATTTAATAAATGTATGAATGAATGAAATAATAAAATATTTAAATGCATTTTAAAGTAATTACTGACTAAATTACACTACTGTTTATAATATAACCTAATTTTTTACTGTAGATCTGTCACTCTCAGCTGCTGAGAAACAAAGAAGATAACGAGCTAGACAAGATGCCAATACAGACAGACGAGAGGAGAATTTAGCAAAAGACAGGGAAAGATGGAAACGCAACAAAGGGTTGGGAAGAGTCAGACTGGTGGCAGAGCTAACACCAAGAGAGCAGAGGAAAAAGCAAAGATGCTGGAGAAGAGCACAGGCTGCAAGCAGAGCTAGAAGAGTAGCGCAGAAAGAAAAAAGAAGACCCAGCGCAAATTTCAGAGGTCTCAAAAAGTCACTCAAAACAAATGAAAACCAAGAGGCTGTTATTCAGTGGGACAATCAAGATGTTGTGGGGCAATGGTGTATTTTGCAATATGACAACATTGTCTACCCAGGGACCATCCTAGAAGTCAGTGAAACACATGTGAAGGTGAAGTCCATGCACAAAGTTGGAAAGAACCACTTTTTCTGGCCAGCACGAGAAGATGTGTTGTGGTAT
>NC_056508.1:17361594-17363010 GCF_014905685.2 Nematolebias whitei | reverse complement strand
TTTCTAAACTCTAAATGTTCTAAAAGAGCACAGAATGTCATGATTTCAGCTCCCTGCCTCCTCTGCTCTTTGCCACCAGCAATGGCTCTTGGCCACGCCCACTTGTCCGCTGTGGCACGGTGAACAGCTGATCAGCTGCAGCAGGAAGTTTATCCTGCAATGTGGGCTGCACAAATGTGCAGCAGCTGCTTAATAATTTAAAATAATTATTTTTAAATAAAAAATCCCTGCCTATCGTGCGTCTCATTCATGGATAATTAATTCCTCTTCATCTGCACAACAATGTCTCATTATTTTGTTAACTTTCCCCCAAACCACTACATCACCCTCCTTGTATCTCCACGTGACCACATACTTGCATGTCTGACTCCGAACATCTCTGTGTCTAATCTGATCCACCCCAGGGACCTTCACCTGTTGTCTCCAAACTGTGGAACCACGCAGCAGGGGCCACTTCACTCTGTGCTAACAGAGCTAAGTTTACATGAAGGTTGTTAAAGGTGCAACTCCTAAACAAGCCTAAATGCAGCTTCAAGCGACTTAATTTTAACTAAATCCAGGAATCCTGAAAAGATTAAGTTTAGATCGAAGGTTTTTGAAAAGCTAATATAAAATTTGAAAATATTGTAGTGTTAAACATGTTACTTTTAAACTTATGAAAAGTAAAAGTAAATATGTTATGTTTTATTTTAGACTCTGATAAAGAGACCATAGCCAAATGATACAGTAGCTCTCAGATTTTATTTGTTTGTTTGTTTGGTTATGTTGACAACTGTGCTGCATTTAGTAGCTTCATAAAGTTTTCAAAGGTGTGACCAGATGAGGGTCACTGATAATCTTGGGTTGCAACACCATAGACCATTTAAACAAATACTGTAATGTGGGAGTTAGGGGATTGCCTCCTTTCCTTTCGTGCTTTGCAATTGATTTTACCAGTTTCTCACTGGACTGTAAGTGTTGGAGAAGAGCTTAGTGCAGGTGTCTAATATACAACTCCAGCACCCTTGATGCTCATTTGAGCCACCCACAACAACACTGAGACTATTTGGAAAGAATTCAATAATTCGCAGTCAGGTCATCTGGACAGTTTCTTTTTTATAGAGACGTTTCACCCTCTATCCGGAAGGCTTCATCAGTCAGAGGAGTTCCAGTAAACTATTTCCCCACCAAGCAGTAAACTCATTGAGTGGACCAACAAGTTTGCTGGAGCTAAGATGGTTTCTGGGGGCCGTCCTGTCCCTCGTCGACTCCTCAATGTAGGAAGTTGTTTCAGACATAATTAAAGTTTGGGACACCATGTGAAAATCTGCATGCATATACCTGAATTTGAAGACCACACCATAGGCTAAACCCTGACTTACCATACCATACCATACCACACCATACCATACCATACCATGCCACACCAAACCAAAC
>NC_056508.1:17329509-17361584 GCF_014905685.2 Nematolebias whitei | reverse complement strand
CACACCACACCACACCACACCATACCATACCATACCATACCATACCAAACCATACCATACCATATCATACCATACCAAACCACACCATACCACACCATACCATACTACACCATACCACACCATACCACACCATACCACACCATACCACACCACACCACACCAAACCATACCACACCAAACCATACCATACCATACCACACCATACCATACCATACCATACCATACCATACCATACCATACCATTTTATTTATAAAGCACTTAAAACAGCAACAAGGCCAATCAAAATGATGTACAGCAGAAACAAAGCAAGCAAAGCACACAGCAAAACAAAATAAAATAAAAATGAAAATACATAGATTCAAATGGAAGAAGGTAATAACTAAATGGTTAACACTGTAGAATACAGACAGGTTAAAAATCAATCACACTGTGCCAAAAGCCAAGGAATAAAAAATGGGTTTTTAAGCGAGACTTAAAAACAGTGAGGGAGGGGGCCTGCCTGACATGTAGTGGTAACTCATTCCACAGTCTTGGACCTGCAACAAAAAAAGGTCCTGTCACATCTGAAATTAAGATGGGTTCAAAAGCATCTGATTAGCTGAACTCAGAGAGCGCTGTGGGACATATGGCTGCAGCAGATCAACTAGATAAGAGGGAAAAGAACTACGGTAGTAGATGTTCAGACTAGTTTACAGTATTTGCAACTAGATAGTAGCACATAAAATAAAGCTTTTCTATCTGACTTCATCTCAGCATTCAGAGCAGAAAGCTTTCATTGTGACTCATATATCTGTTTGTCTTAAGAAAAGTATTTTTCTAAAACAACCAACATGAGTAGTACTCATATTTGTCTGGTATTCATTAGATACATTTGTATATAGTGCCTGTCTCCATGTTAACATAAAGTACTCTCATATTATCAGCGATGTGAAGTGAGTTCTGTTCTCCTGTCACTTGACATTTTCAGTGGTAATAAAGAAATGTCTGCAGGCCAGTGAATGTAACACAATACACGACACTGATGTGCTCTGACTGAAAGGATGTAGACTGTTTCCAAGATGCCAACTTGTAAACAAACCTAAAAACACATTTTTATATTTGTCAATTCATAACCATTTACATTAAATAACCATTTTGGGGGAGTGGTGGCGCAGAGGTTAGAAGATGGGCTTGTGATCGGAAAGTCACAGGTTCACCTCCCGGTACCGTCAACATTAAAATGTGGGTGGAAAAGGTGAAACACACACACCTCCTTCCACCCTCATTCTCCCCACTCTGGGTCCCTGAGCAAGGCCCTTAACCCCCATCATCTGCTCCCTAAAACAGGTCTCTCTTGAAAATGAGTTATCGTGGCTCATTGAGACTAACCTGGATAAATAAAGGGTAAATGAAAAAAAAAAAAATTTAACTCACTGTCACCAAGGGCAAGCGTGCCTCGTGTAATCCATGAAAAAAACAACCAAACAAAACAACAAAACTAAGAGTACTATGTAAATACTTTAAATAATCACCAGTTATATTTTATTTAATAGGTACTACGTTGGATAACAATTTCTTTAAAAAATAAGTTTTTTACGTACATACGTATGCACATACATACATACACAGACAGACACTGCTCTGCCATGTTGTCCCAAGAACACAATCTGATATCAGCAATTTGATTAAACTATTTATATTGCGTATAAAAAATAAAAACAATAGTGTTTAATGAGACTTGTTAATACAAATGAGACAAACCGCTCCACAGTGTGGTCCTTGAAGGCAACCATTCGGCAACAATGAATTCAAAGCATCCATCAAAGAGTTTGTTCAGTGTTATGAGTTAAACCTCAGGAATGCCAACAGTCCACAAAACATAAGAAGTAGGTAAATATAAGCAGCAAATCAAACACTGCAATGATCTGTAGCTGTCAGACAAAAAAAAAGACAAATGCATTAAAGCTTTCGTACTGTAGGTGCCAACAACAAACCCTATCCTGTTCTAAAACTGTTTACTTAAAGCCAATCATTCATTTTATGGCATGGTTTTACTTACTTCGAAGCAGCATTTGCATTTTATATTATAGTGCAAACATAGGTACTTTTGATATTGTGCATGTTGGGATTGAATAAATTACTTATAAAGGTTAATCCAATAAAATAACATTTTTAAAGAAGTTGCTGACACCAAGATATGGAAGCTCTTTACATTTGCTTGGAGGGTTTCACCCCAAGTCCAGCACCCTGAGAATATACACAAAGAGAAAGGAGGGAGGCAGAGGACTAGTGAGCATCCGAGCCACTATACAGGACGAAACAACTAAGATCCTGAAGTACATCAGGAGGAACACCCTCAATGATGATTTGATTGGTGAATGCAGCAGAAACTTAGTGTGGAAAAAGAAGAACAAGAGGAGCCATCATATAAAGATAAGCCCCTGCACGACATGTACCAACAACAGACTGAGGAAATGGCTGATATAAAGAAAGTTTATCAGTGGCTAGAGAAAGCTAGACTGTGAAGGACAGCACAGAGACAACAACCACATTATCATTAGAGGCCATAGTCTACCACGCCAGACAAGACACAAGATGAAGTCTGTGCAAAGGTGTCCCTGAGACAATCTAATGCATAATAACAGGGCGTAAGATCCAGGCAGGAAAAGCATACATGGAACACCATCAGCAAGTAGCTGGACTAATATACAAGAACATTTGTGCTGAGATTCTTCACCTAGAGTGGTGGAAAATGACAGGGTCAAGATTCTGCGAGACTTTTAGATCCAAACTGACAAACAGGTGATGGCTAACCAACCAGACTCTGGTTGGCTCACAAGCTACAGAAGAGGACAGGGGTGAAAGGTCAAGTCAAATCAAGGTTCTTTATTTGCCATTCGCAGCACATGTACATGTGCTGCGAATGAAATTGTGTACACAGGGTCCCAGTTACATCCACCAAAAGTATAAATTGTAAAGAAAAACAGTAAAAAGATCTAAGATATGAACTAAGAAATACACTAAAACTAAGAATACACTTAGCACAAATAGTACAAAAAGAATACGCCGAACAACAGCAGCACGAACATGAGTCTGTGTGAGCAGATGAGTATGAATGAACACAGCAGCATGAAATAAATCAGCACCATGAGATCAGCAGCATGGATAGTCAGCAGCACAGATCAACTATCAAAGTGGCATTACAGTATTTTTTTTTTTCTCACAGTGATAATCCTGATTAGGGATTCATGAGTCTAAGGATAGATGTAGAAATCCCAACATCAGAAAGAAGGAGGACAAGAAGCTTGAAGAGCTATACATACATACATAAATTATAAATAGTGTATACATCCTCTGCATATATATATATGTGTGTATATTCGTCATTTTCAGGTCATGGGATCACTGATGCTCATGTCCAGCTATCACTGTGTGAGAGACTGCGGACACCCTGAACAGGTCTCCAGTCCATCACAGGGACACATAGAGACAAATGAGACAAACAACCATTCACTCTCTCACTCACACCTAGAGACAATTTAGAGTTACTAATCAGACTAACATGCATGTTTTTGGTCTATGGAAAACCCACACATGCACAGAGAGAACATGCAAACTCCACACAGAAAGGCCCCCATATATATATATATATATACATGTATATATATACATATATACATGTATATATCATAAACTCTTGAAAAACAAGTGCATGCCTGAGAAAGTTTAAATGGTTCCAGGCTTTGTTGAATGATGCCGTTACAAGCTGAAGACTTATATTCCCAATGTCTCATAACACGCAAGGTTCAGATCTAAAAAAAACTCAAATAGATGGACTTTGGGCTCCTCTCACATTTTAATGAGCATAGCCTTTATTGGGATTCAAACTGTTGTTTAATGAGCAACTTTCATATTTTAAAACAGGACTTTTGAAGTTTAAGTCAAAGAACATCACTGAAAACGTCTGAATGGGAGAAAAGCACCACAACAGGGATGAAAGCACAAACGCAGCTAGGTGAACATTAGAGAAAACATCAATAGAGATTATGTGGTGACAAAATGCTGACTATTAATTATTAATTACAGCCTTTGTGAGCTTGTGAAAATAAAAGTCCAGGTAAGGAAGAGCCATATTGACAAAATAACTTGAGTTTTTTTTATTTTTGTTAACAGCAGAAGTTGCATCCTGACCCTCTACCCCCATCACCTCCCTCAAACCCGCACCTCTTTTATGTAAAAGATCCACGCTTGGCTGCGGGAGTAGAAAACACGGCCTGTCCGCATGCACTGAGCCTTCCCCTTCACTGGTTCTTAACCATGCAGCACACAACAGCAGCAGGAACAGAGCAAAGCTGAATTATTCAGGCTCACGGAAGATTCTGGCAGCAGTGGGTCCAAATTGTCTTTGGTCTGTAAAAAAATAAGTGCAAAGATGTTTTAAAGATGGAAAGTTGGCGAGTTATGCAAATTCCCAGAGTACTGTCCCGATGCGTGTATAAGGAAAGTATTTAAAAGGCAAGTTTGAAAACTTACAATAGAAAGTAAATGTATTCAAGTACACTACAGTGTTTGAGCTGCTTTACCTAAAAGTCCATTTATTTTCAGTATGTGTATTATCAGTTGACTTACTGTAAGTGCAGGAAATTTATCCGCTATCTTTTATGATTGTTTATTTAACAAGCTTTCATTGGCATCATGGTTTCAGCTCGGGCAGCACATCAAATAGCAGCTTGGATTATATGATGAACAGTGAAGCAGCTAGCTGCACATAATACAGATATCATTGAGGCGGAAGTCTACAGAGTAACTACATCCTAATTTTGTATCATTTCCAACATACTGCAGCTAAAATAAAGCATGAGCTTCATGAACATACCAGGAGATGTCTCATGGTATGGAACCAACACCGTTGATGTAGCGTACACAATATACCAGTTCTGCGTGGGTTTTTTTCCATCTTTAGTACCAGATGCTCTGATCTAGCTCAGTTTGAAAACTTACTTTATATTATACTCAGGGTAGATACTGACTAACATGTCATGCGTTTGAAAATGACTTCAGAAAGAATGATAGCCCTGCTTGTTCACACATTTTTATTATTTTTTGTTTTGTTTTTACATTTGCAGACAAAAAAGGTCTCGGATGGAAGTTATTTCATTTGTGAACTATTAATGCAAACATATTTGCCGCACACAAGCTGGACTTCAGTCTAATGCTCTTTATTACCAGATTCACATCACCCTCCAGACGTCATGCTCGAGTTTAAAATATTTCAACAAACAAGAAAGTGTGACTTTATACCACATCTTACTATAGTTGTAAACAGTACAGGCACTCAGCCAGTGAAGTAAACATTATGTTTTAGATCAAACTGAATGAATTGTTGTTCAAATCTAAAAATGATGTGAACTTCATCACACATCAACTGTTTGCACTCAAAACTATACTTGACATTAAATACCATACCAATTTATTTATAGAGCACTTAAAACAGCAACAAGGACAACCAACGTGCTGTACAATAGAAACCAACAAGCACAGCAGACAGGAAAACATCAAATAAAAATATAGATACAAAAAGCAGCAGATAATAACTAAATGGAAAACATTGTAGACTACAAACAGGATCAAAACAAATCACACCGTGTCAAAGGCAAGAGAATAAAAGTGGGTTTTCAGGCGAGACTTAAAGACTGTGAGTGTGGGAGCCTGCCTGACACGCAGTGGCAACTCATTCCACAGTCTTGGACCTGCAACAGAGAAAGCCCTGTCACCTCTGAGTTTATGACGGGTTTCTGGAACTGAAAGGAGCATCTGGTCTGATGACCTCAGAGAGATGGGACATATGGCCGTAGAAGATCAATGAGATAAGATGGGGCAGAACTGTTCAGTGACTTAAAAACACATGAAAATTTTGAACTGGATCCGAAGGTGAATGGGTAGCCAGTGCAGGGAGGCCAGAACTGGTGTAATGTTCTCTTTAGGGGGCCGAGATGGTGTAGAGGCAGGGCAGCCGGCTTGGGACCCGAAAGTCCCAGGTTCGATCCCCAGTCACTGCACATCACGTGGCGTCCCTGGGCAGCACGCCTCACCCCCAAAATGCCCCCCGGGCAGCTTTCAATAGCTGCTCACTGCACCACCTGGTGGTGGATGGGTTAAATGCAGAGACTAATTTCGCCATTGTATGGAAACATACAGTGCTGACATTGTGATGACATTATTATTATTATTATTATTATTTATGGCCTGTACCAGTTTAAAATTGGGCTGCAGCATTTTGGACCAGTTGTAGACATGCAATGGAGGACTGAATGATTCCAAACAGAAGCACATTGCAGTAATTGAGCCTGGATGTTATGAATGCATGGATCACTGTCTCAAGATTCTTTTTGAACAATGTGGGCTTCAGCTTAGACAGCCGCCTCAGCTGAAAAAAACAGGATTTAACAATCATGTTTACGTGACTGTTAAGTTTTAAGGAAGGGTCCATTATCACTCCCTGATTAGTGACTCTTTGTTTCTCTAACGGAGCTAGTGAGAAAAGGTCAATGCAGTGGTTCATGAACGTGCCGTTGGGATGGAACAAAATGACTTCAGACTACTTCTCGTTGAAACTTAAAAGTTTAAAGCATCCAGTCCCGGATGTCAGCCAGGCAGTCAAGAAGAGGTTGAATAGAGCATGGGCCTCTGTGCCTCAGGGAAAAGTAAATTTGTCAGTCATCAGCGTAGAAATGAAAGGGTATGTTGTGATTGCGGAAAATAGCACCTAGTGGCAGCAAGTATAATAAAAAAGAGAAGGGGACAGAGGATGGACCCCTGTGGTACCCCCCACTGAAGTGCTGCCAACGCTGAACTGAAATTTTTGATACTGACACAAAAGGTTCTGTCAGAGGTTAAATGCCTTTAACTTGTTTTTAAATTAATCCATATTGTTTTGAAATGATAACTATTTTTAGGATTTTACATCCACATGAATTCCTTATGAGTCTGAATGTTTAAGTATGTAAAGAATCAATCTGACATTTCTGTAGAATGTGAATGTGCACGTTTTCTCATATGAACTAGAGTTTGAAAACGAAGAACATGTGAGCATGTGTCAGAAATTTACAGTAAACTGGATTTCTGTGCAAGCGCAGTTTGGAAGCCTGCATTTTTTTATTTTTCAATCAAAGTCAACTCATGTAGATCATTTAAAACAAAACTGCAGATATTTTGAAATAGGGTTTCATGAAAATACAACAAACAATTAATATCTTATTTTCGTAATTACTGTAGCTATTTGAATGCCAAACTGGCAGCGGATTAAATGTCTTTAAAAGAGCAATCACAAGAACTGCTATGAAATCTTCAAGAGTTCTTTTATGACAACAGCCATTCATGTTGGCTTTGGCCCCATTATGTCTCCTAACTGAGGCTGTTCAAAGTGTTGTCTACAACAGGTAAGATACTTTCTCAAACGAACTGCAGCATGCCGTGCATTCTTGGAACTGAAAGACAAAGCAACAAATAATAAACAGAAAAACAAACTAATCTGAATTTAACAATAGAAAATGTTCAGGGTACAATTTTTATGATCTGCCTTTTAGAGTTGGTCTTACTGTGAGCAACACAGGACGTGGACACTTGTACAGGAAGTCACAAAGTAATTAAGGGAGGATGTATTTTTTGACGAGGAAATCCTGTGCACTGAATTCCCAAAATGTCGTGTGATCAAGGCAATCACCGAACGTGAGAGATCCATTCACTGGAGATTTAGCAATTGTTTCTGGCACATTAATTATTTAAATGAAAGTGTTTGAACATAGAGAATAAAGAAAAACAATTCCTGCACACTATTTGTCACTTATTTGTTGTTATTACATTGTGTTACGCCTATCAAACATAATGGTTTATTACAAATCTGCAAAAGATGGCCCACATCCACCCATCTACTACATCAAGGGGGCGGTGGTGGAGCGTGTGAACAGCTTCAAGTTCCTGGGTGTCCACATCTCCGAGGATCTCACCTGGACGACCGGCTGTTCCAAACTGATCAAGAAAGCTCACCAGCGTCTTTTCTTTCTGAGGACTCTGAGGAAGAACCACCTGTCCTCAGACATCCTGGTGAACTTTTACCGCTGCACCATTGAGAGCATCCTGACCAACTGCATCACAGTCTGGTACGGGAGCTGCTCTGCCTCAGGCCGGAAGGCGCTGCAGAGGGTGGTGAAAGCCGCCCAACACATCACCGGATCACCACTTCCTGCCATAAAGGACATCTACAGGAAGCGGTGTCTGAAAAGGGCTGGGAAAATCATAAAAGACTTCAGCCACCCAGCACACAGACTCTTCACCCTCCTGCCCTCTGGGAGGCGCTACAGGAGCCTCCGGACTAAAACCACCAGGTACCGGAACAGCTTCTTCCCCACAGCTGTCACACTCCTGAACTCTGCCTCCTGACATCTGAACAACAACAACGGTCTGTATTCTCATACACACAACAACAGCACATGGACTGTAACACCACAACCTGCACTTTCATCCGTTAGCCCACTACTGTACAAACTGTACACATAATCTACTATCTACTGTTCATAAGTACTCACATACTTATATATATTTTTTTCTTTTATATAGCTGTTTATACCCCTTCATATTATAACCTGTTCATAGTCTGTACACTCACAACCTGTATATATGTATACCTATAGCATATTCAAAGCAACTTACTGTATATTGTACTATATATATCTACCAATTTATTTTTCTTGCTAGGCACTTCTGGATAGATGCAAACTGCATTTCGTTGCTTTGTACCTGTGACATGTGCAATGACAATAAAGTTGAATTCTATTCTAATTCTATTCTATTCTATTAAAGGCTTCATGTGCTTGTTTGTCTTCCTTCATTGTGCTGTTTCATGAAACAGAACACATGCATGTTCACTCAACACTGACGTATTATGGCTTTGTGAAGATTTTCAAGTGTTTTAGCAACAGCTGTCTGATAATGCACCCAGCAGAGGAAGGTAAACCAGAATTTAAAAGTGAAAAATAAAGGATTAAGCTCTGAAAAATCCCAGCTAAGGTTCAAGGATTCAAGGATTCAAGGTTCTTTATTTGTCATTCGCACCCCATGTAAATTATGTACACAGGGTCCCAGTTACATCCAATAATAAAATGTAAAAGAAAAACAGTAATACGATCTAAGATATGAACTAAGAAAAACATTAACTAAATATGCACTAAGCACTAGTAGCATAAAAACATTACGTCGAACAGCAGCACGAACATGCGTCTGTGTGAGCAGATGAGCACGCATGAACACATCAACACGAAACAGATCAGCAGCAACATGAAACAGATCAGCAGCAACATTGAAACAGATCAGCAGCAACATGATGTGATTTTTCACATTGATTATCCTGGTTAGAGATTCATGAGTCTAACAGCCTCAGGGTAGAAGCTGTTCCTCAGTCTAGTGGTTCAGAGTCAGAGTTGTCAGTAAAAGCACATTTGACCAAACTAATTCATGTAAATACCATAAATTGATGGCAAATGCTTTGTGTGCCATGTGAAACACCTGTTTGACTTAATTTCCACCTGGGTGACCATTAACAAGTGATGCAGTTAAGAAATTTTGTTCTTTTTGTCTGAAGGATTACCCATATTTTTTAGGAAATTCTCTACGATAAATGTTTTCTTTCTGAATTTTCTCATGTTTATTGAAAAAATGATATAAAATCATCAACCTTTTGAACATATTCTTCTCCAACACCAGTCAGAATCTACATGTAGGGTCCACGTGGGTCCTAAACCCTGGCAGAACTCATGTACTCAAACCAGATCGAGCAATAAACACTGAACTGTTAAAGGCCTATCATTCTATGATAGACTGCTCGCCATACTTTAGTCAAGCTTTAAACTCAAATCATCTTATAATGAGAAGAGAGGCAGGTTTAGCCATTTTGTCAAATGTGCATGTTAAATATGACTCGCGCTAAACTTCAGCTCCATATCTGAAGCTCTAACTAATCTAGAGACATCATTGTCTTGACTGAGGTACCAGCAACACGTGAGCATCTGTTGGGTTATAAATGCCATCGTGTGCAAAACAACACAGAAACGAAAGAATTAAGCAGTTTTTAAAAGATCTCTTTTTTATAACCCGTACTTTTGTACCTCTTTTTCTTCTTTGTGGGTTCTTCAGAGCCGACCGTAGTCTAAATAAATAATGTCAGTTTAGTTTATAAGAAGTATTCATTTGATGATCAAGACTCAAAGGTTTCTTACAAAACAAAATGTGGTCTGAAGACACAGTTGGGCTAAAGATCACACGTGGAAGGAAGGAATCCACGCTGCATGTTCTAGTAAAATTTTAATGCTGTTGGCATCACAGTTCAGTGGGGCTTCACTGACGCAGCTGTCAATATTAATTCAGAACATGCACATACGTGTAATTCTTGCATATTGAAATAATTTGTGATCATAATAATCATTTATATTCTCCTGGGCGCTAAGTATTTACTCTGAATGCTTTGGTAAACAAAATGGACTCCGTTGGATGTATTTTCCTTTATCACTTAGCAGGAAGTAAAATTCAAAATGTAAACAATCACAACCAGCTAATAAAGATAAGGAGATTAAAGTGATCTTTTTGGTGTAACTGCAAGTCTGTTCTGATCAAATATTTATCAACACAGCAGCAAATCAGAAACTATATCTGTTGTCATGGTTACGACACGTTCGCCAGATGTTTTCTGTTTATTCAGAGCAACTCTTTGCTTATTGAGCTCTCTAGGAAATGCAGGCAAGCCTGCTAGCTGCACATCTTCACTTCTTATCCTGTTTTCAATGTGCATGCTCCAATTATTTTTTATTTTCCATTGAATTTTAATACATTGGCTTGTTTTGTTAATTTGTTTTTGAGTGGCTGTAGTTATATTTACTGCCTTTAAGCAGAACTTTACTCGAATTATAATAAAAATGCTTCAAGAAAACAACAAAATCACATGAAATTGGAACAAATTTGGCCGAGGGGCCCAAAGTGAATGACGCTGTAAATGTTTGACATTTAGGAAGTCGGTCTACGTTGTGTTGAGTTTGCTGCTTCATCAAAGCAACAGAACTATTTAAATAAGAAAAACAAAGATTTATTTATTGTGCAAGTAAAGTCAAGTGCTATGTGTTGTCATCATTATATATTTCCATACAATGATGAAATTGGTTCTCTGGATTTAACCCATTGCACCTGAGATACACCCAGGAGGAGCAGTGGGCAGCTATAGGAACCCGGGGAGCAATTAGGGATTAGGTGTCCTGCTCAAAGACACCACGGCATGTGGGAATGGCTGGCGATTGAACCTGGGACTTTCAGGTCCCAAGTCGGCTGCCCTGCCTCTAACCTCATCAACTGTAGACCAAACGATGAATACAACCTGAATACAATCTTTGATGATGTGTGTTCTTTTAAATAGTTATACCTGTCCCAAACTGCAGACTTTACAATCTCTATTTGACCCCTTCTCTGGGAGATGTGAGAAAACTGTACACCCATCACCACTTCACTGTTCGGGGTGGTCCCTGTGGAAACGTCCTTCAGTAAATATGAGAAGGATGTGATTGCTTTTGGCTCTCCTGACCAGAAGACTAGTTTTGTGCAATTGGAAGGACCCCCCCCCCCCCCCCCCCAGCATATGTACATGGGATAAGAATGGTGATGTACCATATTCATCTAAGATATACCCTGAGAGCTTCTGTTAAAAGATTTTGGGCATGTTGCTGCCTTTTATGTTGTATGTGGAAAACATGTCAGTGCCGGTGTAATTCATTTTAATTAGTTTAGTATGTGTGACTGATCCCGAGTGGGGGGAGGGATGGGAGGTTTTTTGTTTGACTGTTCTTTGTGTTTTGTATGTTCAAAATTAAAAAAAAAAATAATAAAAAGACTTTGATTAAAGATATTCACAATCACAATTCTATACTTCAGGATTTATATTTTCTTTTTCATCTTTATTTCATGTACTTTAATAAAGTTTCTTTCATCTGCTCCTGTCTCCACTGCTTTTGACAGTGAATGAATTTGCATGAACATTTTTTTTTTTTTTACACATTTTTGCCCTTCATGATGCAACCTGGGCTCAAACCTGCAACCTCATGAAAACAAGAGCACAGCACAGACCACTGAGCTACTGTGGCACATTTCACACACTTTAATGCTCTTTACTTATTCAATTGTTTTATTTGTCTAATTAGACCCCATAGAGAGTTGGAATGGTGGAGAATGGAAAAGATTCCGAGAATGAAAAAGTTCTGAAGGAGTTCAGAAGAAAACTAGAGTTATGGAGAGTTTTGGTGAAAGAGTCTGAGAGCTGCTGACAATGAAGAGTCAGAGTTACTAGAATCCAGAGACGTTTTGGGATTATAATTCTGTTTTGAGCTAACCACGCACGACTCTCCAAGGATTTTAGCTGTTCTCAACGGAGACGCTGATATCAGTTGAAAAGGATTCTTACTGAGGTGATCGATCGTCAACAAGGTAACGGTTTCTTCTTCGACTAAAGTGTACCTGGGACAAGCTGAGATACCTGACGGAGCGTGCAATTTCTGGTTAAACAGATTAAATTCCCTCACATATTCCTCTGTAAGATAAATCTCAATTTCCTCTTAAACTCACCTCTCTCTCATAAATCAGTACAGATATTTTTAGAAATATCTGAAGCAAAGTCCTCAAATCACCGCCGAGTGATTTGAAGTTCATTATTTGTGAAACTGTCTGTTATTATTTTCATATTTTGCCAAATTAATGTAAATGTTTGATGTTAAACTTTGATTCTGAAAATAAATGACTCCATTCATTTGATGGGTCAAAGGTAATGACGTCTCTCGTTCACATTTCTGTTAAATTCAATGCACGGCATTTACAGTCAGAAAAATGAAGAACTCGTGAAAAGTATGCATAAATATATACCACATATATTTGTCATACAACAAGTGACACGTACCCACGTGACTCACTACAAACTGGCAAAAACATTTTGAAACACACACACACACACGCACACACACACACACAAAATGAAAACTTTTGTGCATTGTTATACAAATTTGTACATGAATTCTCAAGAAATAGTGGAGGTTTACAAAACTAATGAAAAATAATTGCTTCTGCTTTTCATGTTTTAAGCAAGTTTGTGTTGTCCAGTTTGTGTTGTCCAGTTTGTGCTGTCCAGTTTTGTTGTCAAGTTTTGTTGTCAAGTTTGTATTGTGTGATTCTATTCAATTCAGATCAGTTTTATTTATATAGCGCCATCCATCCATTATCTTTACCCGTTTATTCCATTTTGGGTCACGGGGGTCACCGGTGCCCATGTCCAGCAATCACTGTGCGAGGGGCGGGGTACACCCTGGACGGGTCTCCAGTCCATCACAGGGACACATAGAGACAAACGAGACAAACAACCATTCACTCTCTCACTCACACCTAGGGACAATTTAGAGTTACCAATCAGCCCAACATGCATGTTTTTGGTCTGTGGGAGGAAACTGGAGCACCCGGAGAAAACCCACGCATGCACGGAGAGAAAATGCAGACTCCACCCAGAAAGGCCCCTGGACTGGGGTTTGAACCAGGGACCTGCTCGCTGAGAGGCAGCAGCTCTACCAGTTGCGCCACCGTGCTGCCCTGATATAGCGCCAAATCACACCAAAGTTGTCTCAGGGCACTTTACAGGAACATTCACATACATAAAAGCCAATTAGTAAAGTTCTCTATCTAAGGAATCCAGCAGACAAGTTGAATCTTGGCTTCGTTGCAGTCTCCCATCCTGAGCAAGCACAGTGGCAACAGTGGAAAGGAAGAACTCCCTTTTAGAGGAAGAAACCTCCAGCAGAACCAGACTCAGGACAAGCAGCCATCTGCTGGTTGAGAGGACAGGAAGGAGACAGACGAACACAGAATGGTAGGTCCAGATATAGGTCCAGGTGTACCTGAAAGAAGAAAAAACAGATGTTAAGGATAGAAAAAATAATTACAAATACAAAACTGGTTGAGCAGAGTAAGTACAGAAAAGCACAGTGAAAAAAAATGTGGTCAGTTTGTCCTCCAACAGTCTTAGCCTATAGCAATATAACCAAGAGATAGCTCAGGAAACCCAAGCCAATCTTAACTATAGGATTTATCAAAAAGGAAAGTCTTAAAACAGGACAAGTTGTCAGCCTCACAGACAGAAACTGGAAGTTGGTTCCACAAGAGAGGAGCCTGATAACTGAAAGATCTTCCTCCCTTCCTTCTGCTTTTGGAAACTCTAGGAACCGCAAGTAAACCTGCAGTCTGAGAGCGAAATGCTCTGTGAGGAAAATATGGAACAATAAGATCTGTAATATAAGATGGATAAGATTGCAAAGACAAAATTAATATGTACTTTACTGTATATGTTAACAGGAATCTAGACTGTGGGAAGTAGGAGTGTGGAGGGTGCTGCAGCACCCCCTAAAGGATTCTTGAAAAGATTTCCAAATGCATAATTAAAAGATGATTAAAAACAGATTCTGTTAGAGTTGCTCACGTTTAAATCCTGACAACAGCTCAGTATTAAGTTTTGTAAACCTGATATATGAGCCATCACTGTTGTTGAAAATTGTCACAACTGCTCAGATAAATAATGTTAAATTATTATTTTTTAAAAATGAACATTTCTGATGACTATTTTATAAATGAATGTTTCTGTTCAGTGCCCTGAGACAACTTTGGTGTGATATGGCGCTATAGAAATAAACTGAACTGAAATTAAAAGCCAAACAGAAACAAAGCAGATTAACAACTGCAACTTTTTAATTATCGTCAGTCCAAATCATAGATAATATTTTCAATGTCCATATAACAATAAGACAACATGATCTGCCAGTGTGAGTTTTACTGCATATGTTTGGTAATTTAGATGTTTAGGCTCATACAAATTCACAGCACCTGCAACTGAAACACGTTCTCATGGCTATGAGACATCATTTCCTTCAGCTGTGATCAGGAAACTAACGTTACTTTACTTATGTCGCTCACTTCAAGAGAATTGCTGCTTCTTAGCTTTTTTCCCAAGAGGAATGATCAGATTAGGAGTCACTGCATGTCTGACTTGAACAAGAGGAAAAGCATGTTCTTGTTTCTGTGGTGGTGAGTTTAAAGTCTGGTGCTTCCCTCTGCTGGCCATGTGCTTCATCAAAGACACAACTTGTGGAAATTACTTTCCTCCTCAGCCATTGCAAACTGGCATAAATGTTGTTTTTTTACTTCAGGTGCCCTTTCAGACAAAACGTCAGCATTAAGAGAGCGCAGCGCTGACCACCAAGCCATTGCTGTCCCCAAAGTTGTGAAAATTACAACAATTCAGCTTAATGCTATAAATCATCCTGGAAAGATATCAAACGCTCAGAGCGCTCTTTGGAATGGAAGTCATTCTGGTCTGCATCAAACATGTTTTTAATATCTCTTTTGGTCTCTATTTCTACATTTCTGACCTCCTGTTGTGAAGACTGTCCCACACATTTTATATGCATATTGACTCCAGATGGAGTCACAGTTTAAATCATTGGATTCAAATTCAAAAACATCCCTGAGCAGATCATCCCTGCAACCAAGCTGCTAACTTTTAATGTGCAGAATCTCGACCAGCTACGTGTTTAGGAAAAGAGACAGAACCATGCAAACACGTTGTAATTTCTTTCTGCCAGCTGTTTAGAGTTTGATGTTGATTACAATCTTGGATGTCGTGCTTGTTTGTTTGAGACAAAGCTTCCCTCAAGCCTCATTCCCTGCTCAAAGCTTTGCGTTGCTTCGTATTTCTGCTGTACGAGACAAGACAAGTCTACAAGATGTCCTCTGATGTGTCTCATGTGTGGCTCAACGTTGCAGAATTTGCATTTGTTGCGTCTTCTTCTTTTACTTCTTCATTCTGTTGGTTTGTTTATGGCGTGTATTCATCTTTTTTTTTTTTTTTTAAAGAACAACTCTGCAAAGACCTTCTGAAACATGTCGGCTGACAAAAGTTCAAGTCAACTTTATTGTCGATACCATCACACGTGGTACATGAGGTAGAACAAAATTATGTACACAGGGTTCCAGTTACACCCCAAAATAGCAAAATGTAAGTATAACAAGAAACAGTAAATAAGGAACTAAGATATTCACTAAGGTATACGCTAACAAATGCCAAATGGTACGCTAAAAGATACGCTAATCACTAATTAGTGTAATTAGTGGCGGCTGTGGCTGAGTGGTTAGAGCAGTCGTCCTCCAATGCGAGAGTTGGGGGTTCGAATCCACCAGCAGTCACATGTCGAAGTGTCCCTAGGCAAAACACTGAACCCCTCATCAGTGAATGAATGTGATCTAAAACACTGATTAGTCTCTTTAGAATGATTTGTTCAATTAGCTTTGTAGAGATCTAGTATAGAGCTGTATGAATGGGTAAATGAGGACACAGATTGTAGTGTAAAGAGCTTTGAGTGTCTTGAAATAAGATAGAAAGGCGCTATATAAGTACAGTCCATTCCATTTACCATTACTAATAATGTAAAACAATACGGTGTAACAACAGCAGCCCGAACATGAGTCTGTGGTGAGCGGATAGGTATGAATGAATACAGCAGCATGAGATACTGTATTATTCGGATTACAAGGCACATTAAACAAAACAAGTTCATTTGGACAGATTTGTGTACCACATAAAATCAGTTCAATGTCAATAAGCACAACCAGAATTAATACATAAGGTTCACTGTCGATTTTTGAGAAAATTAAAGGATTTTAAGTGCGACTTATAGTCTGAAAAATATGGTAATCAGCAGCATGAGATAATCAGCAGCATGAGATAATCAACAACATGAGATAATCAGCAGCATGAGATCAGCAGCAGTATGAGATTAGCAGCATGGATATCAGCAGCACAGATAAGTTACATATCACCAATTAAAGTGA
This sequence comes from Nematolebias whitei, assembly GCF_014905685.2. NCBI lineage: Eukaryota > Metazoa > Chordata > Actinopteri > Cyprinodontiformes > Rivulidae > Nematolebias > Nematolebias whitei. The sequence continues at coordinate 17,344,654 of NC_056508.1, read as the reverse complement.
CATTACAGTGATTTTTGTTTTTTCTTACAGTGATTATTCTGATTAGGGATTCATGAGTCTAACAGCTTCAGGGTAGAAGCTGTTCCTCAGCCTAGTGGTTCTACACTTTTTCATTCATTCATTCAACCTTTATTTAGACAGGTTAATCTCAATGAGCCTCGAGGACTCATTTACAAGAGAGACCTGAATGCTCCTCAACCTCCTGCCTGAGGGTAACAGGGCAAAAAGTGTGTGTGCTGGGTGAGTGGGGTCCTTCTTGATGCAGGTGGCCCTCTTCCTGCATCTGGAGGTGTAGATGTCTGTGATGGTGGGGAGACTGACTCCAACATCTTCTGTGCAGCCTTCACCACTCTCTGCAAAGCTTTTCTTTCTGCAGCTGTGCAGCCTCCATGCCACACGTTGATGCTGGAGCACAGGATGCTCTCCACTGCACACCTGTAGAAGGAGGTGAAGACTGAGCTTCACAGACCAGCTCGTCTCAGCCGCCTGAGGAAAGATACATATTAGATACAAAAGATACAAGTCAAGTAAAGCTATGGTGAAAGCAAACCATTTCACTAACCAGTGGACGGATTTGAATGTAACTCTCATAAAGTAATCTTTGGGTGAACCTTTACAACTTATTACCTTTTGGAGACTTCCTCAAGATGTAATGATGTAAAGCAACAATATAAAACACAAAAATGGCTACATCTGAGTCAAATTTACAGCTATCAGGTTAATGCTCAGTGTGGTAGTAGGTGAGAATCACTCCCAGCTTCAAGTTGTAACTGATCATGCAATATTTGTTTTCAAAACATTTCCATTAACATTTGCAGTCAATTTTGTCTGTTAGCAAAATAGTTCATGAACCACTTTACATATACTAATGAAACTCTCAGACAATAATCATTGGATGTATAACTTTTGGAATCAGTTCAATCAAAAATGGCTACCACAACTAACTGATGCTAGCAAAAGCTGAAATGGCTATAGCTCAGTCAGTCAGTGAGATTCATCTTTAACTCATACTCTGTCTAAGAGTTAACACAGCTCATGTGATCCTGCATGGAGATTCCACCCGTCATTTACATGAGTTGAACAAAATGGTCAAAACGTTGGCTCTTCTCATCATAGAATATTTGTTTCCAGTAAAATTTTGGCACAACAAGTAATATGTTCTTCCCAAGAATGCTAGGCCTTTATGTATGCGTGTGTTTCCCATGCCCACAAGTTGAGCTGATTTAGTGGAGAGGTTGGAGTCCACGCAGAAGTGACGCACGGGTCCAGCTTGGCAGTATGGAGAAAAAAAATCTTGGACATTAATTTATTGGTCAAGAGTTAGAAGTTTGTGAGAATGTCTCAATAATATACTATTACCCTGCTCACAAATAGGTAACATGTTTTCTATGTTTTCAAACATCAAAATGGCTGCACACAGTCTTTTGCATCACAAATCATTTTATTATTTCACATTGAAAGCTTTCCTTTTACTTCCAGAAGCAGCATGCATTGTTGTTTTTTCCCTCTAAAGCTCTGAATAACAAATGGGTTATTGGCGTTTTGCCACAAAATCTTTACGAGGCGATATTAGTGTCTGTACAGCTTGTACTTGAGCCCAGATGCTTGAAAGGTAAAGCCGCTATGTTGTCCCAGTATGCTTCCTTTTAAACTCTTCTGTGAGAGCTAAAGCAAAAGTTTAGATCTTTAATAGCTGGGTTCTATGGAAAGATTATAAATAAATAAATAAAACATCTTACCTCTTTTATGAATGACATCTGTTTGCTAAATCAAGGGTTTTATTTTGAACATGTTGTAGAGCTGATGGTTAGTCACAACAAGGTCAACACAAAACTGCTGTCTTAAAACAGCACCGGTCTCAAAAACTTCACAGCAGTTTATGAGAATGGTTCTTATTACTGGAGACTGCCTAGTAAGGCAGCACCTATTATTATCCACCTGACTTGAGTTTCTTAACTTTATCTTACTCTTCCATCAACTTTAATGTGGCCCAAACCCATAGGCATCGCAACCATTATATGTGAAGGGGACATGTCCCCCCTACATAAAAAAAAAATTTAATTTGGACCCCCCCCATTTTTACTATGAAACATTAGTTTAGTCAGCACAGTTTCTCTTTCTTCGTGAACAAATCCATTCCACTTGATCAACAGGAGAATACTCAAACTACTAAAACTCCACTCCAGGTTTTCCTGGTTACCTCCAACTGACACAGCAGCTTGCTGCTCGCAGTGCTTCTCGTCTACGTCTCCTCCTGCCTCGACAGAAACCACGAACAGGTGGAGGAGATGGAGACACTTCTGTGTTGCTCGCTCGCCACTTTAGCGAGCTTAGTGCGGGCAGTTGTTGACCGGGGGGGGTTGATCATAAACATATATTCATGTTAGGAGGAGAGAAGTGGAGCGCTACGTCTGTAGCATGTTAGCTTAGCAGTAGCTGTGACGCTGTAAGATGCTGCAGGTGTAAGAGACGCTGTGTGTTCAGGTGCATTAAAGTTGAAATGTCTTTAAAACCCCACACCTTATTGTCCTCAAGCTTCGTGAGAAACATCGTTTAGATGAGTCGTGTTGAACACAAGTAAAAAAGTCTAGTGGTGTTTTTTTATTTCTCTATAAAGACAAATAGTGACGACCTGACACTTTGTGTTAAAGTGTATTAAAGTTAAAATGTCTTTAAAACCCACAGTTAAATTTACACAAACTTGGTGAGAAACATGCTTTAAATGTGTGGAATTAAAGGAAATCTAGGTGAAATGTTGCTTTTTTGTTCACTAGTATACAGTTTTTTTACGTGTGCACACGCACACACACACACCTACACACATCATTGTGGCCCCCCCCATATTACGGATGCTTCTGACACCCTTGCCCGAACCACAATGTGTATTCCCATAAATGTTATATCAAAACGACCGGTTCGGCCCCGTGATGTGCGCTATTATTTTTATTGGTGCTTCGAGTTACCATGGCAACATAATTTGCAAACAAAGATGCCGTTTTTCTCATGCAAAACGCGTGATGGAACTCCACAGCTTCTGACTGCTTTTAACTGCTATAACTTTGAGATATTGAGCTGAAATTTTCTCTGGTCGTAGCTGAGCGCGCGTTTTCATACATTGCTAAGACAAATAAAAAATCCAAGATGGCCGCCTGAGATAAAAGGGAAAAAATAGGGAAAACCAACTGTTTTTAGAGCTATTCGCTTAAATTTGGTGTGTTGGTAGCTGAGAGAAGTGCCCATTAAATACTTAATTCAAATGTATCCCTCTCTCTCTCCTCTATTCCTATCTCCTTTACATTTTAACTCTTCTCTCACTTTTCTGCTTATCTTCTTTGTTTTCCGTCCCCGTGTCCATTACATCTGGAACAAACCCAAAGCATATTCTAATAAAATTTAATTTATATATTAAGCAGAGCAAGCAGGCCCCTGGTTCAAACCCCGGTCCAGGGGCCTTTCTGGGTGGAGTTTGCATGTTCTCTCCGTGCATGCGTGGGTTTTCTCCGGGTACTCAAGTTTCCTCCCACAGACCAAAAACATGCATGTTAGACTGATTGGTAACTCTAAATTGTCCCTAGGTGTGAGTGAGAGAGTGAATGGTTGTTTGTCTCGTTTGTCTCTATGTGGCCCTGTGATGGACTTGCGACCCGTCCAGGGTGTACCCCGCCCCTCGCACAGTGATTGCTGGACATGGGCACCGGTGACCCCCGTGACCCAAAATGGAACAAACGGGTAAAGATAATGGATGGATATTAAGCAGAGCATTAAGGCCAGCCATAATGCTCTGCTTGTGAAAGTAAATCTGTTGGGCATCACTTTGACACTCAAACAATAATTCTAAGTGTCACAATGCCGAACAGGACAAGGGGAAATTTTTTTTTTTTAATTATAATAATAATTAAATGGCTTTAAACATCTGCTAAGTTCATGGCATAAACCAACACAGACATGTTCCTGGTTGTAGTATTTTACATTGATTTATAACGTAGCTGTTTTTTGTTGTTGTTTTTAATATAATTTTCTTATAATTTTCAAATCATATGTTTTTTTTATGATTGTCTACTGTTGTACTGATAAATATCTCCTGGAGGGTAAACTATATCTTGGCTGCAAGTATGAAGCTGTGAAACCCTTCATTTTCTACAACTGATAGTGGTTGGTCATTAATTACGATAAAGTTTAGCAGCTTCTCTGTAAACATTTGAGCTCCGGGGCTTCAGCTGTGTGCTCCTCTGATTCAATCTGCCCCTCCTCCAAGACGGGCAGACTGAGTGGGGCGGATTGGGCGTGGCTGGCCGGGGTCGGGCTATCTGTTTCAGGTTCAGTGAGAGGAGCAGACCGCTGAAGCCACTGAGCTCGAATGTCCAACATAAAACTAACTTTACCACGACAAAGTCCATGCTGAATAATCCAGGTATACAATCCAACATTTTTCAGTCTGTTCATCTGGACAGTTTCTTTTTTTTTTTTTGTGCTGAAACGTTTCACCTTTGATCCGGAAGGTTTCATCAGTCAAGGAAACACACAACAAAACTGATTCCTCTCCCAACAGCTTACTTCAAAGTGGAACAAACTAGTTTTGTTGGTGCTAAGATGGTCTCTTTGGTACGCCCCCTCCTCCATTGCCGGCCCTCTTCCTTGTTGACAGTCGTGTCAAACTGGTTGAAAACAACAAAGTCCACGCTCAATAATCCAGGTATACAATCTAACATTTTTCTGTCAGGTCATCTGGACCGATTCTTTTTTGGGGCTGAAACGTTTTGCCTTCGATCTGGAAGGCTTCATCAGTCAAGGAAACGCAAAACAAAACTGATTCTTACCCCAACAGCTTACTCCAAAGTGGAACTTTATCATGGTTTAATGTGGTGCTATGGCTCTGCAGACATTGCACGTTGCTGCATTGCTTTGTGGTGTTTCTAGTGTAAAATACTTCCACACAGCGGACATGTTTAGATGAAACGTTGGTTAGCCATTAGTCACAGTGTTACTGCACGTTTCAGTTGGCTGCAAACTATGAAATGGATTTCTTGAATGTGAGGCAGTTCTTCCAATCTCTGTCTGTGAGGCTGAGACATTATCCAGTTTTAAAACTGGGCTTAAGACTTTCCTTTTTGCTAAATCCTATAGTTAGGGTCGGCTTGGGTTTCCTGACCTGTCCTTTAGTTATGCTGCTATAGGCTTAGACTGCTGGAGGACAAACTGACCACAATTTTCACTCTGCTGCTGTCTTACTTACTCTGCTCAACCTGTTTTGTATTTATAATTATTTTTTCTATCATTAACATGTTTTTTGTCTTTCAGATACACCTGGACCTATGCCAGGACCTACCATTCTGTGTTCGTCTGTCTCTCCTGCCTGTCCTCTCAAACCAGCCAGTCAAAGCAGATGGCCGCTTGTCCTGAGACTGGTTCTGCTGGAGGTTTCTTCCTTTTAAAAGTGAGTTTTTCTTTCCACTGTTGCCACTGTGCTTGCTCAGGATGGGAGACTGCAACAAAGCCAAGATTCAACTTGTCTGCTGGATTCCTTAGATAGAGAACTTTACTAATTGGTTTTTATGTATGTGAATGTTCCTGTAAAGTGCCCTGAGACAACTTTGTTGTGATTTGGTGCTATATAAATAAACTGAGTTGAATTGAAATTGAATGTATTACTCTGGGCTCATAAGACACGCCTCCTTTCAGGAAATCCATTCCATAGTTTGAAGCCATCGTGCACAGCAGCTGGCAGGGAATCGCATGAAGAGAAGTTTCAACAGACACAAACATGCATCATGGATCGGAAATCTCTGCAGGTTGGATCGGAAAAATCCGATACGTAAATTATGCTGGTATCGGAAGCCAATACGGATACCGGATCGGATCAGCCCATCCGTAGTTGTAGCTGAGAACGTTCTCCATCACATACTGAATCCAAATCAAAAATCCAAGAAGGCTGACATAGCTAAAAGGGAAAAAAAATATGATAATTCAGCCATTATTAGAGCTATTCAGCTGAAATTTGGCATACAGCTGTGAGTGAACCCCAACATATAGTACTGTCAAAAGCTTTTTTTAAATAGGCAGAAACGTGGCAGTCCCTGTCAACGTTTCTCCGGGAACTTTCTAGTATAAATTATTTTATCACGGTCATTTGTCTCTAGGTGTGAATGCGAGAGTGAATGGTTGTTTCAACGCAATTGACAAAATCTTTTCAACAAAGCAACAAGGTTCTAGAGAGTCCTCATGCCCCGCTGAGACTCACATGGCAGGATACGTCATGGATCTGTGGGGAGTTTGGGTTCTGATGTGTCTTTCTGTTTTGTCTCAGGAGGCCACCAAAGATGTTTATTTAATTGGAAACATGATAGCAGGGTTTCTGCTTTTTGGCAACAGTGGATTGCTATGTTATCGGCTATTACAGAAGACGGCGGCAGCAGTATCGGCCATGGCAAAACTGCTGAGTCTGTGTGAAGGTTTGGTTCGTGCTTCAAGTACTCAAAATCAGCTGATTTACGAGCTAAACCATAACATGGAAGCGATTTGTGTGCTTCTGCGGCTTCGGGGACTCGCCAGCATGTGAGAGATATCCTTGGAGGGGGCTTATTAGCCTGGACCAGTGGAATACTCACAAATCTGGCTATTTTGGGAATCTAAAGTACCAGCAGGACCCAAGGCTGACAAGAAAGAAAAAAAAAACAGTCTGCCTGAAGAAAATCAACAATTGTGGCTTATCTGAATCTGACTCCCCTGTTTGGCCTCAAAAGCAGGACAACTTATCAAATTTCTCCTGGGATATGTGTAAACTAAGGAAAAGCTATGTCTAACACCCCCCTCCCTCCCCCCGTGAAGTCTTATCAGAGCTGCACCGGCTGACACCAACATCTTTTCAGGACTATGGTCTATCTGGAAGTGCTCCTTGGACAAACCTCATGGACTTGTCGTCAGATGCATATGTAATGGGCTTGCTGGTAGATTTTTTTTTTTTTTTTATGTCTTAAATCATGTCCTGATAAGGATCAGATGTGAAGAGATTGTTTTTGTAATACCACTATCTATCCTCATGGCCTTTTCCCTTTTTCTATCTAAAAAGTATTCTGAAAAAAGTATAAGGGGCCACACTCTCAAGGAGCAGCAGCAACGTGCACTCTGCCCATCTTTCGGATGACTGTACGAACATAATCTCACTGTATTTTGGTACAATGATAATAAAACTTATTCTGATTCTTGTTTATCTCGTTTGTCTCTATGTGTCTTTGTGATGGCCTGGAGACCTGTCCAGGGTGTACTCCTCCCCTCGCACAGTGACTGCTGGATATGGGCACCAATGGCCCCTGTGACTCGAGAAGGAAGAAGCGGGTAAAGATAATGGATGGATGGAAGGATGGAATTTTGCAGTGTATTGTTATTTACATATTATTCTTTGGTTATGAGAAAAAAGCCAATTGCAGCAGCAGCTAATTGTAGCACATCCAGTACAGCCTGGTCTGCTTCTAGTAGAAACATCATCACATTTCTGCTTGACGGATTTTGTAATAGAAAAATTAGGGTGGTGTAAAAGTTAATAAATTAGAGTTCATGTGATTTCAATTTCATGTTAAATTTTTTCGTAGTTTGGGTATTTCTTTTTGATTATCATGGTTTGTTATTTTTTGTGTGCTTAGTTCAGTATCTATTTGGGGACTGCCCTAAGACAGACACCTATTATTATCCACCTCAAAAGAGTCTTTCTTATCTATCAACTTTAATGTGGCCTGAACTGCAACGTGTACCCCCACAAACGTTATATCAAAATGACCGGCTCAGCACCGCGATGTGTGCTGTTACTTTTATTGGTGTTTTGGGTTACCATGGTGATATAATTTACAAACAAAGATGCCAATTTTCTTGTTGAAAAACACCAAATGACTTTGAGTGGAGAGGTCTCTGAACAAAACACTGTTTAACTTTTGGAGCCATTTTGGTTCAAGATGGCTGCCACATCTACCTTAGAACACTCAAAATTGGCTGTAACTCAGTCATTCTTTGAGATATTGAGCTGAAATTTGGTTTGGTCGTAGCTAAGAGAGAGTTGTTATACTTTCCTAATGTAAATTGCAAATCCAAGATAGCTGCATTAGCTAAAAACAAAAAAAACTATGATAACTCATCTATTATAAAAGATATTGAGCTGAAATTTGGTGTGGTGGTATATGAGAGTAATGCCATTTAAATACCAAATTTAAGAAAATCAAGATGTTTACCTTTTACACATACAGAGCTGAAATTTGATGTGGTTATAGCTAGGCCTGTCACGATAACAAATTTTGCTGGGCAATGAATTTTCTCAGAAAACATTGCGATAAACAATAACATTGTTTGAAATTTGACAATAATTACTAATTGTCAAATTTAAGAAGAAATATTGGTTAATTTTGTGTGTAGTACATTTTTTGACCACTGGATGGGAGTATAAGATTGTTTGAACCAAAAAATGGATAGCAAGGGAGTGAGCAGTGTGTCTCTTTAAGAAAAATGGGAGGGAGGCCCCTTGACAGGACATGGGCTGTCTCTTGTTCCTGTTTTTTGGTTCTCAAAATGGCAGATGCTCGTGTGTTTTGAGCTCTTTAGCGCAGCATTTTTCACGCAAAGTCTTTAATAAAAAAATCAGTAAACAATTTCTCAGCTTCTTTTTGCAGGAAAAACCCCAGCTTTTTAGACAAAGGCATGGGTTTTAATCTGAATTTTGGAAATTTGACAAGACAGACTTTTTTTTCCCAATGTTGGCCTGGTAGCTTAGCTCGTAGCTTAGCTTCTCAGCTTAACTGCTTTTAACCATCCAAAAATGTGATTTTGGATGGTTAAAACAGATTTTAAAGAAAAAAGAGAAAGGAAGGGGTCAGTGAAGAACACCGGAGTTGAGAATTTTGTCATCCAGTGTCTTCAGTAGAAAGAGAGAGACATGAAAAAAACATAAAGCCGATAAATGAAAAAGAGGTCGATAATTTTCATTTATCATGCGATTAATTGATTTATTGTTTATCACGACAGGCCTAGTTATAGCTGAGAACATTCCCCATCACATACTGAATCCATATCAAAAATCCAAGATGGCCACCATAGCTTAAAAGAAAAAAAAATGACTATAACACATTGATGTTTGCCATGTTGAGCTGAAATTTGATCTACTGGTAGGTGAGAGTGAACCCCAACACACAGTACTGCCAAGTCAAAAATTTAAAAAGGCAGTGCCCGTCATCATTTCTCAAGGAACTTTCTAGTTTCTATTTATCAGTTAGTTTCTACTCCTTGCCACACCCTTCTTACCTGTTCCTTGCTCCCATCATTTCACCTGTCTCCATTCTCCTCATCAGCCCCAGGTTATTTAGTCTTCCAGTGTTTACTTCACCTGCGCACCTCCAGGCTGGCATTGGGCCTCTATGCCCCGCATGGCACTCATTTGTGTCTACTTGACATTGTTTGTTTTATTTAGTTTTTGTTGTCGCTGCCACACCAGCCTTTTGTTTTTCGTATTTATTTTCTCTAATAAATCTTCAAATTTCAAGTGTCTTCATGGTTGTCTGAATTGTTTGGTTAGACTTATGCAAGTCATGACACACAGAAGCTTGAAATTAGAGTAGTTTTAAGACAGCAGCAATGAACGTTTGTCTTGTTATAAAACATCAAACTCTTGCACCATCTGCTTGCTGTGTGCATAAAGATGACAAATTTCTCTCATATCTCCTTCCACAGGGAATAATTTAGTGATTCATCTTTAACCTTTGTGATGGCTGCCTGACATGAACCTCCACGTTTCTCCTGGCTCAGCTGGGTGGTTTGTCAACTGTCCAGCCCGTCCTGGCAGAGCACTTACTGTGGGAGTCCTCCGTGACGCTTAACGGGGGGAGACCGGATGACTTGGTATTAAGCCTTGTTGAGCCTCAGCACAGAAGTGAGAGGTGCAAATGAAAACACTCTGCGCTGCCAATTCCCTCTCTGCAGCGAAACACATTCAATATGAGCTCTGCCTCTTGCCAGCGGGTTTTATCTAAGATTTTGATTTCGACACGCAGATGTGTTTTGTTCTTCTCACGTTGCTTTTCATTTAAAAAATATCAGCCAAGGTTTGGTGCTCAAGCTGCAAAAAAAATAGTGTAGACATGTCTGCTCTGTGGACAAAAACTCTGGAGTGTTGGAAAAAGAGGCCAACTAAATTCAGCTTCATCCAAACTGCCTGAAGTCATGGCAATCTGACCTTGTTTGTCACAGATTCAGCATCAGTTCATGCAGCGTTTGACTCAAGAGGGAAATCCTGATTTGTGTTTAGATTGTTTTTGTCCTGCTGAGCTGTCAGAGGAAATGACAGCTTCATCTAAACCACCACGTTTGCTCTTGGACACAGCTAAATTCAAAATGCTAAAAAAAAAAGAACATACAATTCAAATCACAATGAACAAAAACAAGATCATTTTATGATAAGAAGGAACAGAGTTGTAGCTGTTTCTGTCACATCCTGAAACAGCCGTGTGTGTGTGGACTCATGCAATATTACATGAGGTCATGCTGAGAGTGTATGTTGCAAATATCTGAGCTACTATCACATCAAATTTTAGCTCAAGATCTGTAAACAGAGAAACAAGGTTGATGCCTATAATTAGTGCAAAAGTTCAAAGTCAGTATGTTGTGCAGTGCATCCATTGGGGTTGACTCAACTAATGTCTCACCCAATTTTACATCACTATTTGTATAGTTGACTGAATTGTGGCCAGATCTGTGTTTTCTGAGGTCAGCTGGTTGTGACAGCAACTTCAATCGTGTTAGCGCCATAAGTTAATTACCGTACTTTCCGCCGGACACGTTGCACCTCCATAAAAGTCGCATCAGTCCACAAATGTCTAATAAAGTGGAAAAAAAAACATAAATACATAGCTTCGCCGTATACACTACATTGCATCTATTATGTCACCGCTGACAACCTGGAAATGTGGGCCGGTGCTGTGCCAAAAGTCGATTGGCTGCCAAATAGCGGCCGCGAGAACGTGCACGAGAGGACTTTAACAAGAATTTAACAAGATTAACACTTAAAAACAATTATTTGTTCGCTTGAAATTATAGCAAAAGTGTGTCTCAGTTTAACTTTTCATTAATAAATGCACTTTGACTGTCAAATCAGCTGCATTTCAGAAATCAATTCACAGCTGCAGGAGCGTGCGGAGGCAGGGCCGGCCCAAGGCATTAACAAACAAGCAGCTTAGGGCTCCAGGGCCACTAGGGCCCCCTCAGTGAATTTTTGCATAATTTAATTTATTTTTATGCATCTAAGTTATTTTATCTGTTTGTTGTTGATCTTGCACTACAAAGTATTTTGAACATTACTGTTGCAGTTCTTTGGAACCAAAGATAATAAACCAGATGACACTTATGCTGTAAAATACAGTGCATACTGGTGTTTTTGTTTTTTTGTAGAGTTTCAATGCATTTATGTTAGGTGAGCGATTGATCTGATCATCTGACTGTTGACTGCAGTAATCCATAATATTAGCAGAAATGGAGGGCCCCAAACCAAATTTAGCTTAGGGCCCTATGGAGGCTTGGGCTGGCACTGTACAGAGAGACGAGTCGCTGTGCATTTTTTCAAAATTGAACAAGATTAACACCTAAAAACAATTATTTATTTGCTCGACTTTATAAAGGTGTGTCTTAGTTGAACTTTTCCTTAATTAATGCACTTTAATGGTCAAATCAGGCAGCACGGTGGCGCAACTGGTAGAGCTGCTGCCTCTCAGCGAGCAGGTCCCTGGTTCAAACCCCGGTCCAGGGGCCTTTCTGGGTGGAGTTTGCATGTTCTCTCCGTGCATGCGTGGGTTTTCTCCGGGTACTCCGGTTTCCTCCCACAGTCCAAAAACATGCATGTTAGGCTGATTGGTAACTCTAAAATGTCCCTAGGTGTGAGTGAGAGAGTGAATGGTTGTTTGTCTCGTTTGTCTCTATGTGGCCCTGTGATGGACTTGCGACCCGTCCAGGGTGTACCCCGCCCCTCGCACAGTGATTGCTGGACATGGGCACCAGCGACCCCCGTGACCCAAAATGGAATAAGCGGGTAAAGAAAATGGATGGATGGATGGATGGATGGTCAAATCAGCTGCATTTCTCCTGAGTGTGAATGCAGCTGATTTGACGTTTGCTCCAGGAGTTCCGGAGTGAGACGAAAGTGGCTCAGTATGGCAAGCCAAGTGTCTCATTAATAGCCACTTTTTCAATGAAACACTTGGCTTGCCATATTACTCGAGGGTCCTCTAGTGGCTGAAAATGTTAGTGTTCAATGTGTATTTTGCATGTCAGAATGAATGAAATCGTCAGATCTCAGCCAAAAACTTGGTTTTAAATATGAGGGGAAAATGTAAAGAAGTCGCTTTGCCATATATATTGTAGGGCATGCAATTTATTCAAAAATGTGCGACTTATATGGTGAAAAGTATGGTACTTGTAGATCAACATCCAATAAATATTTCTTGAAACTTTCAATAAAACCTGATTTTTGGTTCCTCAGATCTTTGATAAATAGTTAACAATAAAACTTTAAACAAAATTTCAGGGAGTCTGTATTTGTTGGGGATCAGTATCAGCTACTACCTCGTCAAATGTTCTGTTTCAGAAAGAAGGAGCAGCTGGATGAGCCGATGGGCGAGCAGCCCTTCAGGCTGAACACACTTCTGCAGCATCTGTGTCTGAGGTGGATCCGATCACTAAAACTGGAATTTTCCTGGAAGTCCCACAACTGTTTGACAGCTGCACCCACATAAGGTGAGTTTAGCAGATTAAAGTGCTGCAGCATTCTTCTTTAACCATTTTACTCACATTTGAGTCCAGCAGTTGATCTGACCTGGCAGCCCACAGCATCTTTCATCTCTCCGGAACGTTCTCACAGCCTGAAGAGAAGGTGTCACAGCTCATTGACGTCAGCAGATACAAACCTCCAAACACAACCTCTCTGTCCTGCAGTGGTTTTCAACAGGTCAGAGTTTAGATGTCTCCATGGGACATATTTATCACAGGAGGGGGGTGTGGATGATGACGAGTGGGATGAAGGCTTGAAGGGGAAGAAGGGTAAACTCTACAATCAGTGACTGATTTGTAAGAACATGGTAAAGGGGACAGGGTATAAAAAGAGCTGAGGGAGGGAAGCATATTTTACAAACTTGGATTTATTAAACCTGGACCCACACAGAATCAGGAGCACATAGAAACCACATCATAGGTCTATATTTTCTGTTACAGGCGTCGCCATGACTCCACTGCCAAATTATTGGATGTTTCTGGTTGCTCTATCACTGAGGATGACCGCGAGCCACGGTTTAAGAAGGTACAAACCGTACTCCTCTTTTATTTATATGATGTTATATGAGATATGTGTATTGTCATCATTGTATACAATAAGGGAATTTGTCCGCTGCTTTGGACCATCACATGGAAAGCAGGCAGCAGCTATGTTAGTGTGGGAGCTGGGAGTAGTTATGTAATAAGGGTCTTGCTCAACCACAATGTATGAGCAAAGCTAGAGTACATCTAGAATGAAGAAAGGGAAACAAATGTATTTATTGGTTTATGCAAAAGCCAGGGATTTTTTTTTTTTTTTTTTGAACTAGCCTAGCACGTATTTCTATAATTTTTCATTTTTCTGGCCACGCGCTTGAAGCAAGGCACATATGTGATTTATTACCGGCTCCTTCTCATGATGGGATCATGACCAAGCAGGTGTCAAATAGGTGAAATATTTATCTCACATATCTTTTCCAACAATATCTCTGTCTTCACGTCTATTGTTCTTTTTGTGTTTGTCTCCTTTTTCCCCTGTTTTTGCCTGTTGTGCTTTTAGAATCGCCCTGAAGAAAATGCCATCCATCAGAGAGACGCTGCAGGAGATGGGGGCTTCTGCTGAGAAGGTGCTGTCTGAACTGGCTCAGATGAGCAGTGCTGATACCAACCACAGGGCTGTTCCCACACCTCTAACCAACTACTTGGATGTGAGACATTTCATGTATCGTTATCCTGCATTAAATGTTTCTTTTCTCGGGGCGTTTTCTGAACTTCATCATGGTGTTTTGTTAGAGGTTCTGCAAGTGATAAGAAATCAACACGTTAACTTGAATGCATCTGGATTTGCTTCTTGAGCTTTAGACAAGAAACAGACTTTAGTCTTCAGGGTTAAAGGGGCCCACACATCTGAGCCTTCATTGGCGCTCTTGAACAAATGTAGAAACAAGTAAAACAGCAGATCCATTTACCTTTAAACTGGACCTTTGTGTCACTCACAGTCCTAATGGCATTCCCTCAAACTACCTGTTGCATGTGGGAAAATGCTTTGTATAAATAACTGAGATGTATTTTTTTTAAAACCACAGTAGTGTTTGTTGTTCAACAGACTCAGTATTATGGAGAAATCAGCATCGGCTCTCCGGCCCAGATGTTCAATGTGGTGTTTGACACCGGTTCAGCCAACCTGTGGGTGCCCTCCCAGAGCTGCTCACCGTTCTCCACCGCCTGTTGTAAGTGTTCACACTGAAAACTGCAAACACAAATATATCTTAGAGAAAATTTGATCTGTTGTAGACAGTCTTTTCAAAGACAGAGTTGAATTCTGAATAGGTTAACAAGCTAACAGCTAGTCTGAGGAGAATTAAGACCAAACATCTTGTTTTACCCCCAAATCATTTTGACCAAGAGGCAGCAGGGGTTTAAAAGAACTCTTCCAAAACTGAAGAGGATTTTAACTTTTTAGTCATGAAAATGTCCAAAAAGGGAGTGGTGGCGCAGAGGTTAGAGAAGGTGGACCTGTGATTGGAAGGTTGCCTGTTCAACTCCCCGTACCGACAACACCAAAATGTGGCAGGATAGGAGAAGCACCCACACCTGCCTCCACTCTAATTTGCCCCACTCTGGGCCCTTAAGCAAGGCCCTTAACCCCCACCATCTGCTCCCCGGGCACCCTAGATAACAGCCCTCTGCTCCACACAGAGGCTGTGGTAGCTCGGTGGTACTCTGTAGTTGCATCAGGAAGGACATCCAACATAAAAATAATTGCCAAGTCTTCATGTGAGTTAGTTCACTGTGGTGACGTCTGAAGAGGGGAATAACAGCCAAACGAAGATGTCATGAAAATGTCACATTTACTTACATGGAGAGAATAAGTTTT
>NC_056508.1:17298884-17314509 GCF_014905685.2 Nematolebias whitei | reverse complement strand
ATCCATCCATCCATCCATCCATCCATCCATCCATCCATCCATCCATCCATCCATCCATCCATCCATCATCTTTTACCCGCTTCTTCCTTTTCAGGTTGCGGGGGTCTCTGGTGCCCATATCCAGCTCTGGCTGTGTGAGAGGTGAGGACACTCTGGACAGGTCTCCAGTCCATCACAGGGACACAAAGACAAATGAGACAAAGAGATAGTTTTTTTTTTTTATGACTCCTCAGATTGAAGAAGTCCTTTGGATGAAGGACAAAATGTGTCAGCAAAAAAGAAAGCATCCAGAAGACCTGACTGCAAATAGTTGGAGACAAACAACCATTCACTCTCTCATTCACACCTAGGGACAATTTAGAGTTATCAATCAGTCTAACATGCATGTTTTTGGTCTGTGGGAGGAAACTGGAGTACCTGGAGAAAACCCATGCATGCATGGAGAGAACATGCAAACTCCACCCAGAAAGGCCCCGGTCCGAGGTTTGAACCAGGGTAACCTGCTCGCTGAGAGGCAGCAGCTCTACCAACTGCACCACCGTGCTGCCTGTCTTCATTTAAAATTAAAGATTTTGTTTGCCTTTTTTTTTTTTTTCTTCTGACGAGTTTTAAAGAAAATTCTTATTTTAACTTGATTTTTGTTTGGAAACACTCTAAAATCAACACAGAAAATCAGCTCATTTTTTGGAATAGTCAGTTCTGGATGGCCCCAGAAAAGAAATGTAGAATTTTGCATGTTTTTATTTCACCCAAACTTTTCTGAACACACATTCATAATTTCTATAGCATGATGTTTTACGTTGCTATTAGAATAGAACAACATAATAAGCTGAAGCCACAAATGAACAGTTTTAGATGTACCATTCATCTAATGTGTTGCGGCGCTGCACACAAACACTGAAAGAACAAGTCAAACATGTTGAGCAGACTGGCTAATGGTAGCACACCCAGAGAGCTGGCCTGGCCATTAAAGCAATAGTTCAACTCTTTTGAAGTAGGGTTCCATGAAAAGCTCATGAACAGTCAATATCTTACCTGCTGTAGATGGCTTTTGAACAACCTGTTTGGTGAAATGGTCTGAGTTAATGGCCAGGCTGAGTGGGGTGAAGTAAACGTGGATTCCAACTCCAATCTGAAATACTTTGTAGCTATTCATGTGTTCACTCATTTTAAGTCTTTACATTCAAAGGATTCAAAGATATGTGCATAACTGGAAACATGTTTCCCTGAGTAATGAAATTCTTACTTTGCTGTCCACATCTTCTACTGCTTCTCTGCAGTTGAGTCATGGAGGCAACATGTCCAGGAGAGAAACTCAGACATCCCTCTCCCCAGCAACACTTTCCAATTTGTTCTGGGGACGCTGAGGCGTTTTCATTCAACCTTTATTTAGACAGGTAAATCCCATTGAGCCTCGAGGACTCATTTACAAGAGAGACCCGATTTAACAAAGAATGATGACAACAATGGACAACAGCGACAACAATAAACAATTATAAAAAGTCATACTGCAGTTTTTTTTTGTTTTTTTTTTACAAATAGGATGGCTAAAAGAAAAAGGTAACAACAACAAAAAAAAAAAAACAGCTAGATTCTAAGGCAAATGTAGAAACTAAAAACAGGAACATAACTGAGTTGGTCCCTGCCAGGAGTCCTACAGATTTTTAAAGCCACTTGGAGAGGTCAAGGTTGAGAGCTTCAAATCTTTTTGTAAGGTATTCCAGGAAACCGGAGCGAAGTAGGAGAAGACCCTTTTGCCTAGTTCAGTCCTCATTGAGGGAACACTGCAGGTAATAATGTCCTGAGAGCGCACGCTGTAGCTGCACTCACGCAGAGACATGTAGGAGGAGATGTATGAAGGCAGCAGACCAAGAAGTGATTTAAAGATGAAAATGTACCAATGAGAGAGTCTGCGTGAAGTTAATGATGTCCAGTTAACCAGTGAATACAGGGTGCAGTGATGGGTACGATGATCACAGCCAGTTATGAATCTTAGTGCACCATGATAGACAACATCCAACATCTGCAGGGTTCTTGTATGAGCGTTCATGTAAATAATGTCACCGTAATCAATGGAGGTAAGGAAAGTCACAGATACAAGGCGTTTCCTACAAGGCGTTCCCAGGCCAGAGAAGATACACCATCCCTCCAGCGACTTCTGGGTCTTCCCCGGGGCCTCCAGTGGGACGTGCTCAGAAAACCTCTTAAGGGAGGCATCCATGAGGCGTCCTAATCTGATGCCCGAACCACCTCAACTGACTCCTTTCGATGAAGAGGAGCAGCGACTCTACTCTGAGCTCCATCCGGATGACGGAGCTCCTCATCTTATCTCTAAGGCTGAGCCCGGCCACCCCGACAGCCGCCATGAATGCCAAGCAGAAAAACAAAAATAATTACAGATAAGAGAAAATCAAATGTACCAACAACGAAAAAAGTGCAAAATGTAAAATAAGACAAAAAGGTGCAAATGTGCAAAGAGGTTCAGTTGAGTGAAATGAACATCCAGTTGTTTAAAAGTCTAAAGGTGCTCGGAAAGAAGACATCAACTTAATCTAATTATTAACATAGGAGTTTATGACAATTTGCTAATAAGAGCGACTGTAGCACTTCCAGTTCATCAGGGGACACTTCAAGCAACAAAATCACATCTGTGCTGGAATAGCCATATAATGTAAATGTATCTGTGTTGCAAAAGTAAAAAATGTGTGTCTGCTTAAACAAATACATGTATATGTCTTGTTTCAGATCAGAGTTGTCTTAAGAACACCCATTGTTCTCGTCTCTGCTCAGATGAGCTGTTAACTCATCAGTCTGCTCAATAAAAACTATTTCTCCAAACGGAGGTCATTCAAAGAACTATCTCTGAAGATATTTAACGTTGTTGGGAGTTTATTTTACACAGAACCCCCTTCAGTGGATCTGAGCTGTCCTGTTCATCCTAATGTGTCTTTCTGCATTGCTCATGGTGCTCTGCTCACGTCACTGAAGGTTGCGAGTCCTTCCTGTTAAAGTGGTCCTCACTTGGGACCCTCTTAGATCTTATTACTGTTTTTCTTGTACATTTTATACTTTTGCTGGATGTAACTAGGACCCCGTGTACACAATTTCATTCCACCACATGTACCACGTGTATGACAAATAAAGAAACTTGGACTTGGACTTATTATCAGTCTTCACCGCACAGCATTTCACAAAACATGGTTCTAAACAGACCACCGTTCCGAACGTTTATTACCATAATGATTGAAATAAAAAGTGTTTTAATTCTTTTTAAGACTTCCTTGATAATATCAAACAACCTAATATATAATCAATAGTTGGTACTCACAGACAGAATGTTAACCATATAAAGAAGAGTGGAGAAATTTATGTCTAGGTGTAAAAAAATATGTTAAAATCATAAAAACATCAGTTAATTAAGGTCAAAGTTACCAAGGTGTTTACAATTTAAAGTATGCCAAACCATTTAGCTCATAAAATTTTCAATAACTATTTTTTATCAGACCTCATTTGATCTTTATCTCCAATAAAGCTTTACTAACATGTCAACATAATCTGATAACCTCTAATGTAATTACGTTTGCCTCCACACTGGATCACATGAGATAATGGAAAGTGATGCGTCGCTCCCTGTTGGTTCTCATTTTCAAGCTCTGCAGTGTCTCCGTGTGCAAGTTCGGAGAAAACCTTGTGAAGTTTTGCCTCCAGTTTTACTTTCTGATTGCATGTGCGAGGAAGAATGCCAGTTTGTTTATGAATTTGGAAACAGACCTCACCATTTAAAACACGCTCTGTGAAAGACTGCACCGTTCTCGTTTGAAAAGGCTTTTAAAATCCAGATGTACCAAGATAATTTAGACTCTTAATAACACACATAAAATCATAGGTTTTAAAACGGATTAAGCAAATTACCATGTTCTTTTGGAATTAGTGATTAAAAATAAGTGCTTAATTATGAAAAGTGAGATTTTGCAGACATCTTTTTTAGTCTTGTCGTATTTTTGGAAAAGCTGTTTTTGATTTTTTTTTTTTTCCACATGGCCAGCGCCCATCAAGCTTGTTCTGTAATTTAATTTGGTTTGAGATCATCATACATTTTTAAAAGTTGTTTTAAGGGTTAGAGTCTCAAAAACAAAAATAAAACAGATCTTAAAACACCTCTGAAGTTCACAGTGTCCTTCAAAAGACCTTTCATTAAAAAAAAAAAAAATTAAAAAACAATCTCACATGACCAGTCTGCAGCCATAAACCAGTTTACCACTCCGCATCCTTAAAGCCTGGAGTACCTTGTCAAAGCTGCAGAGATGGGAGGTGTTAAAGAGGGCTGTCTGTCAGCTGAAACAGTCAGTCTGAGCTTGATCTCACTGAAAGGAGGAGCACATCATCTAACACTTTGAAAGGCAGCGCCACATGACGGAGTGTCACATTTACTGAACAACAAGTTCGTTTCTGTGGAGTGGACACGGATATATGACAACGACCTCTTTGCTTCAATGTTTGTGACAGAGGAGTGTGGTGTTTTCCATTGTCAAACACATACCAGATGACCATCCCTGTGTCAACCCTGAGTCAGAGCAAAGCTAAGGTAGGTGAGAGCTCTTGACTTATCAGTGCTATGACAAACTGATGCTAATAATTCATCGTGCTGCTCGTCACTAAACGTGTCATAATCCTTGATCCACAGGGCCGTTTAGGACCTAAGGATCAAAAATGTGCAACAAAATATGTGATGTGTGATATTTGAATCATGTGGCCCTGCGTTTGTTACATTCCAGTAACATAGTTTTATTATATTTAATTGATCTGCTTTTGTACCATCTTTAGGCATTAAGTGGATTTCCAGTAGTATTCCAATGTGAGGGGTTTTCTTTGAGGTGAACCTCTTTTCACATCTCTGGTTCAAATTATATAAAGTATTGTTATAGTTTCTTTTTTAAGTTAAAGCCTTGACGACATGAGACTTTTTTTTTCCCGCTCCAGACAGTGGTCCTTTATGAAACTTTAACTGGTCGAAGTGTTTTGCATTAACTTATTACATACATTTCTTGTGCAAAAGTCGAACTGCACAGTCAAGAGGGAACAACCAAGAAACCATTAAAAACAAACAATTAAAACGTTTTTTTTTTTATGCTTGCAGCTCTCTAAGAAAGTTTTTTTTCTTCTTCTTCTTCTCTTAATCCATGTGTGGAGTGCAAAACATTATGTTCCTTTGATTTAATTGAATGTCTTGCTTTGCATCTGTTTTGCATTCGTGAAAGGATCACTGCAAATGTGAAGTCAAATAAATTATGGTGAGGATTGCCCCCCACTGCCACCCCCAACCCCCTCAAAAAATCTTCAGAGTTAAGATTTTTCCTCGCAGTGTAAAGAACGCACGTTTGTCACCAGGTTGTCAGTCCATCTGGACTCCATTTTGACCTTATAATTGCCAAAAGGTGCTTGGTAACATTTATCAGGAGCTACAGGAGGAGTCCACCTGCTGATTTCTGTAGCCGAGTTTCTGTGGCGCAAATAAATTAAAAGACCAGAAGTAAATTTTGTTTCGAAGGGTTGAAAGTTTCTTTAGGGTAATGTGCAGAATTGGCAAAAAGAAGGTGCAGCTTCTCTTATCTGACACTGGAATTTGGGTAGAAATTCAAGTATTGGTGCCATTCCAGTTGTGAAATTGTTGTACAACAGTTTGGTTGAAATTCCATTGTGGTAGGCTTTGAACTCCTTTTTTACCTTTTAAAATGATTTATAAGATTTTCCTGCCCATATCTGGCTCTGGAAGGTACCACATAAACAGAGAATGTGATGATCAAGTTGAAAAGTCAGCAAAGCACATTGGATTTTATTTTGTTATCGCTGAGATAAGTTGGTAATTTCATTGTATTTGTTTAGTGTTTTCTAACACGTTTAATTCAAGAAAAAGCATTTGGATGCATTTTTCCGTTGGCATTATATGTGCTCATCATGTCAGTTGCAGGTAAAGTGTCTGTGTGTGCTAATGTTCCTGAGCTTCCCTCTCACAATGACTGAGATCCCTGGTCCATGCAGACACTCGATTACTAGAGAGCACCTGCTGACTGTGAGGCAGCTGGTAGGTGTTAGAGCAACATCAGAATGACCAGATTATGTGTACCCGGTCTGAGAGCTGCCTGTTGTTGTTTCTGCAGATGGACAACCAGTTGAGAAGTGGCTGTTCGATAACCTACACATTCATAGAACGGAGAACGCTGGTAAGGCAGCTCGTGTTGAATGAGTTGGTTTATCACTCACTGCTGAAGGAGAGAGGCGAAAATCTTTATGCCTCTGTCTGTGCATGTGTGTGGAGTCAACCTAATGCAAGATGGCTGACAGCTAGATGACATTAGACATCGCAAAAATGGCTATAGCTCAGCCAGTTTTACAGATATTGTGCTAAAATTCAATGCCGTAGTAACTGAAAATCATTCTCAACACGCTATCAGCTTGAGCACAAAATCATAAAATCATGTATAATGTCATTTACAAGGTTTGCTCCAGTGATGTAGTCTATGTGATCTATGTGATATGCAGGCATACGGAGTCTATCCACTAGATAAGCTTGGAAATTTCAGTATACCCACTTAAAAGTGCCCAATAATACAAGCCCATGTCAATGATATATGACATGGGCTTGTGTCATTGTCAACACATTTGGAACATTTTATACACACAATGAGTTGGTTCAACGTGTTTTTTTTATAATTAATACTTCCGTACTTACTGCTTAATACTTGAACATGTTTTGCTTTCATACTGTTTTATAAATTTTGTAACATGTTTTTAATACAAAGCCAACTGTTGTACAAAGTTTGTTGTACATTTATTCAAATAAAAGCGTCAGATAAATTTTGAAATGTTCAATATGCTTAAAAATCAAAATAAACTGATGATTACAGTGTTGTAACTGGTGTGCTTTGGTTTCTAAGCACAGTGTACCCACTATAAAAAGTAGACTGCATCACGGGTTTGCTCTCATTTCTCAGTATCAGATGATCTCAGTCTAAACTTCAGGAATAAAAGGCAGCTGGCAAAATGAAATCTTTCAAGGAATGCTCCACCTTTAATTCGACGTAAAACGTAAAGCTTGCACTGTTTACCTTTTCTACAGAGCAAATGCTGCTTTGTGAAAGCTGCCTTGCCGTGGATACTGGAGCTGCTCACCACCCACTTCAAGTACAACCGGGGTTCAGTAAATGATGGCTATGTTCAGACCCTGAGAGCGCTCATCCTTAACATTTATTCTCAGAGGTGTGTGCCTGAGATTAATGAAGAACTCGAGGTGAGTTGTGGAGAATAACGTAATATCTGTTAGATGAGAAATCCCCAAGCGTGCACAGATACATTTTCTTCTGCCTCTTGGGATCTGTTGCAGGATAAGCCCGAGAGTTTTGAAATGGTCCACCGTGGGTCTCCTTTAGACGCCCTGCGGAAAGCGTCAGAGGTGCTGTCTGTTTACTGGGAGCTGGTGACGACCAGTGACTCACCAGTCGACTGGAGATGCCAGTATGAATACTCAGACACCTTCAGTTCCACCACAGAAGAGCTTCCTGCTGAGTCCACTGCAGAGTATTTTACAGGTGTGTAATCTAATCTGCTGGGAATGCTGTGAGATGGATGAGAACCACAGATGTCTGAGAACTCTGTGATCACCGAACATATGGGTTTTTCTCTAGACAGTTATGGAAGGAACTCAGCAAAGACTTCGCAGAGAAGACCGAGCAAAGATTTGTTCAAACTTGGTTTCATCATTACATCCATCTGCGGAGGACTGCTAATTATATTTACTCTCTACTGTCTCATCATACACAAGGTACTAATATTTTTATTTAGTAAACCTAAAAACCACACGTGTAAATGCTGTTTAGCCTGGCATTCCACTCTGTTTGTAATAACAGCAGGCCTTGGCAGCAAGGCGTGGCTCTGAATCCTCCAGAAGTCGTTACATAACACGGTGGAAGCTAGCCTCATTCTTCACGACAACATTAAAAACATCTAAAACTTACAAGTGCTTTTTTATGTTCTTATTCCTTTATTAAGAAGATTTTTTTTTTCTTGTTGGCTTTTATTTGAAGAAAAAAAATTGTAGAGCACATTCTGAAGCTTAAGAGCTACATAAAATTTTACACACAGCACAACTTAATGAGGCCAACACTGAGCTGAACAGATTTTCCTCATTTCACAATCACTCCTGCAGAACAGAAATAATATAACCATGATATTAAAGAGGCAAGTGACAGGAAAGTTATCTCCCTCTTCACAGTTGTTTGTAAAGAAAACAGCACAAATCTAGTTGCTGTTTAAAGAAGCTGAATATTTTTGGATGGAAAAACTAGAAAGTTTGTATAAATGGGATTAATGGACCGCAGCACGGTGGCACAACTGGTAGAGCTGCTGCCTCTCAGCGAACAGGTCCCTGGTTCAAACCCCGGTTCAGGGGCCTTTCTGGGTGGAGTTTGCATGTTCTCTCCGTGCATGCGTGGGTTTTCTCCGGGTATTCCGGTTTCCTCCCACAGACCAAAAACATGCATGTTAGGCTGATTGGTAACTCTAAATTGTCCCTAGGTGTGAGTGAGAGAGTGAATGGTTGTTTGTCTCGTTTGTCTCTATGTGGCCCTGTGATGGACTTGAGACCTGTCCAGGGTGTACCCCGCCCCTCGCACAGTGATTGCTGGACATGGGCACCAGCGACCCCCGTGACCCAAAATGGAACAAACGGGTAAAGATAATGGATGGATGGATGGATTAATGGACCACTTCAGACAAATTATTTGAGAATCAGGCTGAATTCTGAGTTGTCCGAGCAGTACAGGAGTATTCCTGAGGTGGCTCATTGTAACGTGTCAGACACACAGGCACTACCTTTTTATGAGGCAGAAAAGGTGAAACTATTTGTTTAGTCAAGATCAATCAAATTTAAAACCACTTCCATCTTTTGATCTGATGGATGCTGTTTTACTTTCTGTTCCTCGCTGACTTCCTGGATATCTATACAGTATAAAGGACAAGCATTTTATTTATTGTTTTTGTGACGTCTGTGTTTGCCTCTTAACAAAATGTCTCATGAAGCGCTTGCTGAATTTTACTGAAACTAGTTGAATATAATCATCGAATGTTCATTTACAACTGAATACCTTTACCAGTCAACCCCATTCAAGATGGCTGCCACAGCTCACCAAACTTGAAACTAAAAATGTAAGTTTTGCAGATATTAACTTAAAATTACACTTTATTGTTGTTGTGCATTTATGAGTCTATATATTGGTTTATTATGGCTATAACAGTAACGTTGTTAATAATAGTAAGAGTTAATATAGTTATTATAGTAAAGCAAAACATTGTGTGGGGTATAATTATATCACTATGTAAAGTTAGAGGACCTAGTTTAGGAAAAAATGGGAAAAGGATCAAAGGAGAGGAAAAACAAAACCCACTGTGATGTTGCAGTGGTTGGTAGCTCTGCTCTCTGCTTCTAATGACGTTATATTAAGGAAGACAGACATGTAGCTTCAAATATTTTAACAGAATCCCCTCTTTCCCGTCATCTGCGTGTAGTTACCAGCTCCACACAACTAAAGGCCAAGCAGGAAGCAAATGGTTTTGTTTAAGCAGAGCTGCCATGAGAATCTTCTCAGTGCACGGATTATTTCTGGACACAATTTTGTTCCCCACACTAATGCAATTAGATAAACTTAGAGGACATTGTTGCTCTTAAATGTGATCATTAAAATCAGGTTTTATGTTTTTTCTAACACTACTGTACTTTTAGCCTTGGAAAATTATGCAATATTATCTCATTTACAAAGACACTTTTGTTCTGTGCTGACAGACACGGAGACAGTTATTTTCAATTCAACCTTTATTTCTACAGGTTAGTCTCATTGATCCTCGGGGACTCATTTACAAGAGAGACCTGTTTTAAGCAAAGAACACAGATGACAACAATAGACAAGTGTATAAAAAGCATCCATCCATCCATTTTCTATACCCGTTTATTCCATTTTTGGGTCACGGGGGTCGCTGGTGCCCATGTCCAGCAATCACTGTGCGAGGGGCGGGGTACACCCTGGACGGGTCGCAAGTCCATCACAGGGACACATAGAGACAAACGAGACAAACAACCATTCACTCTCTCACTCACACCTAGGGACAATTTAGAGTTACCAATCAGCCTAACATGCATGTTTTTTGGTCTGTGGGAGGAAACCGGAGCACCTGGAGAAAACCCACGCATGCACGGAGAGAACATGCAAACTCCACCCAGAAAGGCCCCTGGACCGGGGTTTGAACCAGGGACCTTCTCGCTGAGAGGCAGCAGCTCTACCAGTTGTGCCACCGTGCTGCCCATATAAAAAGCATATAAATTGAAAAATAAATGGAAGAAAATTAAATTGAAAAACAAACCAAAAACAGCCAGATTATAAGGCGGTGTGGAAAACTAAAAACAGGAGCATGTCTGCATTGGTTTTTGCCATGAACTTAGCAGATGTTTAAAGCCACTTAGAGAGGTCAAGGTCGAGATCTTTAGATCTTTTGTCAAGATATTCCAGGAAAAAGGAGCGGAGTAGGAGAAGGCCCTTTTGCCAAGTTCAGTCCACACTGAGGGAACACTGCAGGTAATAATGTCCTGAGAGTGCACGCTGTAGCTGCACTCATGCAGAGACATGTAGGAGGAGATGTATGAAGGCAGCAGACCAAGAAGTGATTTAAAGATGAAAATGTACCAGTGGGAGAGTCTGCGTGAAGTTAAGATGACCAGTTAACCAGTGAATACAGGGTGCAGTGGTGGGTACGGTAGTTACAGCCAGTTATGAATCTTAATGCATCATGATCAACATCATCCAACATCTACAAGGTGCTTGTAGGAGCGTTCATGTAAATAATGTCACCGTAGTCAATGCGGGAAGGAAAGTCGCAGTTACAAGGTGTTTCCTAGCATTCAGAGTTAAACATGATCTATTTCTGAAAAAGAAACCCAGTTTTTGTCAGTTTCATTACCAAGTTTTTGACATGAGGCTTAAAAGAGAGATGCAAATCGACCAAAATACCCAAGTATTTGTAAGAATTTACAAACTCAATAGGAGCACCATTTGTAGATAAGATAGAAGGAAGGACTGCTGGTTTCATTCCTTTGGTTTTGTCGGCGTTTAGCACCAGTTTGAGACGGAACAAATCTGACTGGATGATGTCGAAAGTAGACTGTAAAAGCTGTATGAACTTAAAGAATGTAGAAAATGTAAATGATGTACTTGTTCAGCTGAAATGATACCGAAGCACAACATACTGTACTCTATAGATTGGTTTGCACAAGTTTTATAACAGCCCAGGATTGTTATAAGATTCTTAGTAATTATGTATATTTATTAACATAAAATCAGGCAAATAGCCTCAAATAATACATTTATAAATCCAACCAAGGACTGGGTTTGCAAATTAGCCTGTGGCTAGAAAACCTTCGTACAAAACAAACGGTTTCTTCGTTTTTAACATGTAACATTGTTTAACGTGCTGTCCTTGTTCAAATAAACTTGAATGAATGAATGAACCTGTTTTGCTTAACAAGAAGATTGTTGAACTCCTCATAAAACAAATGTTTGGTTTTAAAGTTCTGCCTGAGATGCTGACTCAGATCTCACTTAGTTTTTCCACATTATATTTTATGCTGTAATTTAAAGTTCTGCTGGAATCAGTCAATGGTTTGAAGGGAGACCTTTGATCTAATTTAAGCTAACATATTCTGTAAGCTCATAATATTTTATTTTGAGGACTATTAAAATTATAGCAAATTAAATGTATGCACAGGATTAATTTAAGGAACATTTCTATAAACTTCAGTTTTGAGTTTACTTTGTAAATAAAACATTGAAGCATTTAAATTCAAAAAGAAAAAAATTGAAAAAGTCAACACCACCCCCACTCTGGACTTCTCTGTGGAGGATTTCATATGATTCTGCATTTTTACTGGCCTTTTGAACCCTGCAGGGCTTTTGTTAAATACTTGGCTTACACCAAATGACTGTGGAGAAAGCAGGAAAATATGTTATCACTGGGGTCATCTTTAATCTCAGAGAAACAATGGACACATAATTCAACTCATTTTAATCTGTTGATGTTTCTGCTGCCTCTCTGAAGAAACCACAAAATCCTAACTACCCTAAAAGGAAAAAAAAATGTGACCCCAACCAAAACAATTCTGCTGAAACAAAAGTAAATAAAAACCAAAAGCTGCTGACACAGCAAAAAATTAGACTGCTGTTAAAAACACCAAATGAACTAAAGAAATGTATTTTCTGTGAAAATGCTACGTGAAGGCTGAGCTATCATAAATTTAGCTAAAGTAGCTGTAACTAAGTTGTTCAAGCAAAAAGAGGGACAATAGCTAAAATTGTCAAAACAAACCAACAAACAAACAATAGCTAAACATGTCAAAATCCAGGCCAAGTGTAACAGAACAGCAGCTAATTCACACAAGAGGAAAAAATAGAGTCCTGCTAAAACCAAGTTCAAAAAGAAAAAATGTTTCTGAAGAAGCTCTCTGAAGAGTTATCAGTGATGAGGATTGCGTTTTTGGATTTGAGCAAGACGCTGAACAGGAATGGTTTAAAAGTTTTATTAAGAAACAGCTGCTGGTGGAGGTCAGAGTGCTGGAACGAGCCCGATCTGCAGAGATATGAAGGGTTAGTGGGTGTATAGGTCCAGAAAGGCAGATTGGTACCATGATCAGGACGATATAGTAACAGGCAAGGAGCAGGCAGGTCGATAATCCAAAAGACGGGTGTGGGGCCAAGACAAGACGATCAGAGAGGGCTGTGACTAGAATGCTAGATATCTACTTCCACAATGGGTTTGATAATCTGGCAGAGAGTTCTTCTTCTTCTTCTTCTTGGGTTTTATGGTGGGTGGCGTCCAACGTTGAGATGCAGTATTACTATCTACTGTGCTGGAGTGTGGGTCAGAGTATTTTTCTTACCCACTCACTCTATATTCTTGTATATAATTTTGTTTCCTTTAGAAATTTAATAAATGCTTTATTTATCTTGTCATGTTTAACCCCCTATCCACTCAATGTCTCCACGTCATGTTTCCTTAATTCTTGTTTTAATTTTTCTCTACTCACCTTATATTGTTCACATTGAATATGACTTAATGTGTTCTACTGTCTCCATGCCCATGCCACACTCACATTTACCTGTTGGATGTTTATCTATCAAATGTAAATGTTTTATTTAATCCTGTATGTCTGAGCCGTAATCTTGTCATCACTACTTGTCCCTTTCGACTTCCACCAATTATTTCCATCTCCGTACTATCTTCTGTATTTGAAACAAATGATGTTCCTTCCTCCAAGAGTCACTGCCATTCAGATTTAACTTGGTTCTTAATAATATATTTTTTTATTTCTGATTTACTAAATGCAGTTTCCAAAATTCTATCTTGTTGTAAAGATAATTTAGCTACATGATCTGCCACTTCATTCCCCTCTATATCTTTATGAGCAGTTATCCACATAAACATAACCTTTACTTGAGATTGTGTAAGTCTAAATATAATTTCATGAATCAATTCCAGATGGCTTTCAGATGAGAAATTTAAAATGGACATTAATGATGACAATGAATCTGAACGTGTAAGTACTTTTTCTATGCTATCTGTAACGCCATTTCTGTTCAGTGCCCTGAGATGACTTCTGTTGTGACTTGGCACTATATAAATAAACTGATTTGAATTTAATTGAAAAGTCACTAACATTTCCGCTATATAGACAGCAGATGTTCTTTGCTTCATAATTATATTTAGCTCAGGAATAACATAAGCATATCCTGTTTTACCTGAATTTAAATCCTTTGAGCCATCTGTACAAGTGAGGATCTATATGTATTCTTAATTATATCTGCTACAAAATCTACACAGTTTTTATCTTTATTAATCTGTAATTCTTTATAGACCTCTAGATATTCACATTTGGAAACAGCCAAAAAGGCGTAACTGAATATGGCAGAGCAGCACAATATCAATTTTCCTGTATTTCCCTGAATTTCTATAGCACATTTACATATTTGCTGCCCAAGCAAAGCAGTCTACTTTAGCCTTTCCACTTTCCCAGCATGGCTTCAAAATTTGTACTGCTGGATGGTGCTCTTCCTTATGTCCCTGTAAGCTTACCCAATAATTCATCATAATTTGCTTATGTCTTAAATGTAGCGGGAGCTCCCCCATTTCCACCTGCACTGCCAACGATAGAGAGGTATTCACGGCTCCATAGCATAATCTTAGAGCTTGATTCTGAACAACCTCTAATTTATTCCATCCATCCATTCATCTTCCGCTTATTCTGAAGTCGGGTCGCGGGGGCAGCAGCTTGAGCATGGAGGCCCACACATCTCTTTCCACGGCCACCTCTTCCAGCTCTTCTGGGAGGATTCCAAGGTGTTCCTAGGCCAACCAAGAGACATAGTCTCTCCAGCGTGTCCTGGGTCTTCCCTGGGGTCTCCTCCAAGTCAGACATGCCCGAACCACTTCCCTAGGGAGGCGCCCAGGGGGCATCATTACGAGATGCGCGAACCACCTCAACTGGCTCTTCTCACCGTGGAGGAGAAGTGGTTCTACTCTGAGTCTCTCCCAGATAACTGAACTTCTCACTCTATCTCTAAGGGAGAGTCCAGCTACCCTGCGGAGGAAACTCATTTCAACTGCCTGTATCTGCGAGCTCATCCTTTCGGTCACTACCCAGAGTTCGTGACCATAGGTGAGGGTAGGGACATGACCAGTAAACAGAGAGCTTTGCCTTACAGCTCAGCTCTCACTTCACCACAACAGACCGGTACAGAGTCCACAATACTGCAGACACTGCACCAATCCGTCTGTCAATCTCATGCTCCATTCTTCCCTCACTCGTGAACAAAACCCCGAGATACTTGAACTCCTCCACTTGAGGCAGAACCTCACCCTTGACCCAAAGGGAGCAACCCACCCTTTTCTGGTTGAGGACCATGACCTCAGATTTGGAGGTGCTGATGTATTAATAGTCATTTTTTCAGCCTGCTATACTATGCATCCATAATCCATCACTGATCTTATCAGAGCAACATAAATCTTTTAAGATTGATTTTACCTGCCACAATATAATCCTGTTAAACACCTCATCATATTCACAACTTTTTTACATTTTCCCTCAATATATTTGACATGATCATCCCATAGAAGTTTTGATTCAAACATGATTCTCAAGAAAATTTACTTACTTTTTCTATTTTTCCCCATACATTTTTAAATCAATTTCCTCAATCTTATTTCTACTAAATACAACCATCTTTGTTTTATCTACTGAGAATTTAACCCCCAGTTATAAGCCCAACTTTCAACAAATTTAATGGCATTTTGTATTGTCTCATGCACTAATCTTTCATTTCTTCCTCTTCTCCACAAGGCTCCATAATCTGCAAATAAAGACCGCATGACATCCTCTCCTATTCCTGAGAAAACAACATTAACCATAATTGAAAATAATAAGGGACTTATAATACTGCCCTGTGGAGTTCCATAATCAACGTCATATTTATTCAATCTTGCTACTCCCATCTGTACCTGTACGACTCTACCAATATATATATATATATAT
>NC_056508.1:17273920-17288884 GCF_014905685.2 Nematolebias whitei | reverse complement strand
CTTTGATTCTGAAAATAAATGACCGCATTCATTTTGATGGGTCAAAGGTAAATAACGTCTCTCGTTACATTTCTGTTAAATTCAATGCACGGCATTACACAGTCAGAAAGATGAGGAACTCGTGAATATTGTATCAATATATATCTCATATATTGTCATACTACATTGCTTCACTACACTCTTGTGTCCACCATGGTCCCGCTTTCTTTTTCAGCTTACCTTTGTTTACAGGAAATGTTATTTTTGCTGCCTTCAAAATAACATACCTAATCTTTTCCTCTGCATCTTCTACAGTATATCTTATTTAAATTAGCTTCCTCAATGTGTTTCTCACATACGGTATTTAAACACATCCCACTTTGCCTTGCCAAATATCCATCTTTCCCACCTTTCCACCACCTCCATCTCTTTAATGCTTTGGATTTTACAAAAAATTGAAAAATGGTCACTTCCTATTGTTGTCTCCTGCTCTATCTCTCATTGCCATAATCCAGCAAAATCTCTGGACACTAGTGTTAAATCTATAGCTGAGCAATGTCCTGTGTGAACGTCTATTCTTGTTCCCCTCCCATTGTTCATACACACCAAGTGATTTTCTTCCAAAAAATTGTACTATTATATCTCCATTTCTATCAGTCCGCTGTCCTCCCCATAAATTGCTGAGCATTAAAATCCCCCACCACATAACTTTATTTCTTTTCTGTTCCTGAAGTTCCTTTAATTTATCCAGATCTAATCTTTTACATGGATTATAATTTATTATAATCAATGGTTCTGCGTTTATCTATACCTCCACTACAACAAATTCATCTTTGTTTCTTTTCTTTACCACTCTAAAAGGCAGGTTCTCCCTGACAAAAGTGGCACAACCACTATCATTGCCTTCTACCGATCATATCTAACAGAAGTAGAATTTGAAATTCTGAAATCTAATTGAGGTTTTAACCAGGTTTCTTGTACACAAACTTCTGGATTCTCTTCGAATTTATCTATAAAGGGTTTTAATTCCTCTCCATTTGATATTAAACTTATTGCATTCCAGTGAAGAATCATGACCATAATACATTTGTTATCCTACCCATGCTGCTTCTTGATTGGCCTAAGCACTGAGATCATCCCTCACTTTTTCCCATGATAGTTTGTTAATATTAAGATGATTTGCTGCTGCTTTCACTATTATTTGAATTATCTCTGTTTTTGACTTTTTTCCCCATTGTTGCATTTATAACCCCTACAATGAATGTCACAAAGCTTTTTTAAATCCACACACACTTTATTTTCTCTTGTTTGGTTTAACCCTGCATCCATCCTGTTTTCCATCTCAACAATCTTTCTTTGCTTTACCACTTTGACAGCTTCTGCTAGGACACTTTTAGGCCTTTTGCACTGCTTCTACTCAGCCCCAACTCTGCTCAGCCCGCCACAGAAAGATCCCTTCTGCACCAGTACTTTTTAGTTGATTCTGGACCTGTTTTTGTCTTTGCTTCTCTGGTGGGACCGAGCGAGCTGAGTCAGGACCGAAACATGAATGCAGGACACTGATTGGTCAGGGGGAGGAGTCACTGGATCTCAGAAACTTTTCACCGATCCACCATTTGCAATCTCTCGGAATGCGGAGCAGCGGCTGGATCTATTTTTTAAGATTGTAAAAACAATAATGCTAAAGCGCAGGCGTTTTGTATGTTTGGTGACTGACGACAAAACTTGAGAGAGCTGAGTCACCGTGGAGGATCATACGAGCTACCGACCCATTGAACAAGGCCGGATTAACCATTTGGGCAACTGGGCAACTGCCCAGGGGCCCATGATCTCTAAGGGGCCCAGGGCAGTGAGGGCACAAGCAGAATATCTGGTCATCTCCTGCTTGACTTGGAGCCCTGCGCTGCACTGAGACACTGCTGCACTTCCACTGCATGTGTGCAGCCCTGCCTCCTCCCAGCAGCTGCTGCAGCTTTCTTTTTGCTTTTGTTTCTTTCAATCGGATCCTTGCGACCTGTCAATCAACCCAGAAGGTGTGTCAGTAACAGACCAATCAACAACCTCAATTTGTCCCGACGGTAAACGCCCCTGACCTGCTGACAAGCTCATACGTTTTTTTTTTCTTGAGATACATGGTTTTAATTAAAACAATGTTTGTACCTGCTGTGAGATGATTTTAGCAGTTTAGCAGATTTTTAATCTACTTCATGAAGAATAGTATGACTTAAAATCATTCATAAAACAGGAAGGAGGACTTATTATCTCTCCTCTTACTACAGTGAATGTGGTACTTTGCTATAAGTACAACTATATTTATGGCATCAGAGAAAGCTGAGCTTAAGTTATCCACATGAAGTAAAATGGCATCAGCATGAAAAGAAGGAATGTTCAGTTTGAGATTAATCCAGTTTCTGATGTCTGACCAAACACTTTGTACTGACATTTAAAAAAAATTGCTCGAGGGATTCATCTTGTGATTTACAAAAGACACACAAATCAACATCAAACTTAAATATTCTTTGCAGAAACATGGCTACAGGATATATCTTAATTATTATTTTAAAATGATTCTCCTTCACTTTAAGAGATTTAGACCATTTGACAAGTTTAGAATGAGCAGAAGTCATACTGGTTTTATGATTTATATTGGGAGGTTTCTTGAAGGAATCTTTGTTATACTCAGTAAATCCTTTGTCGCAAACATTCATTGATAATCTTATTTCATTTGAAGTCAACTAAGTTACAGCATTTAATTTTAATGTGGGCATCAAATCGTCACCTTTGAATATATAATATTTTTAATTATTGAATCAGCTGTTGGTCAGGTTACTTCTTGTTGTGCCATTAGCTCTAAAATATTTACTGAATCAAGTGTTTCCTTCCATCCATCCGTGGGGGTAGCAGCCTAAGTAGGGAGGCCCAGACTTCCCTCTCCACAGCCACTTGGACCAGCTCCTGCAGGGGAATCCCAAGGTGTTCCAAGTGTTTACTTGTGTAGGTAAAACTAGATGTTAAGCAACCATTAAAATACACCAGAAGGCAGGAAATGACATCTACTTTATTCAAAATTTTCTGGGGAGGACCCCCAAACACACATTATAAATGCTTCTGACACCAGTGGCCAACACGTTACTAAAAGAGTACACATATGGTGTCATGTGGTGTTCAAAGTACTTTCAACTTAATTTAGTCTTGAGGATTTGTATTTATGAGCATTTGGAGTTTTATACATAAAAATACACTTGATAGTTAGAATTTTAAGTATATTTACTGTATATTATGGTCATTTATTCTGTATATTGCCAGATTATGGTGATTCTGGGGTCGTGATGATGGGGCCCTTGAAGATTGTTGCCCAGGGTACAGTGAAGTGTTAATCTGGCCCTGCCATTAAAGCACGCAAGGCCAAACCCCGAGCCCCGGCCTCGCGTGCTCACAAAGGCCAGATTCCGAGCCCAGGCAGACGTGAGGACTGGGAGTCCAGGACGGAGGGTGGAAACATTTTTTTTTTAAACATTTTATGTATAAAAAATAATGTTGGCTTTTTTTTTTTTATCAGTGAAGAATAAAAATAAATAAACGGTGCTGGCTTTATCATGAAATCCTGTTTACACTTTGACTTTATTAATAATCTGTTAATTAAAGTTAACTCAGCTGAAAAATCATAAAAAAACAAAATTATTGGATCTCTCAGGAATATTTCCCTCAAACATGTTTAAAGAAGAGCCTTTGGTTCAACTTTATTCTACCCCTCAGACGTACAAATCACAAAACAAGAATTACACTTTAAATCACTAATAAAATTTAATCTGTATACAAGAAAGTCGTTCCACACTCTTGGAGCAGCAACAGAAAAAGCTTTGTCCCCTCTGAGCCTCCGTTTGGACCTCGGCACCTCCTGGAGCAGCTGATCAGCTGATCTGAGGCACCGAGCAGGAGAGTATTCAAAATAAAAATGTAACATTATTTATCTGAGGAGCAGACTGCTTTGAGTTTAACTCATCACAGAACTCTCACTCAGTGAACTAAAGTTCATTAAAAGTTCATTAGCAGGATTTTAGATTCTGGACAGGACTCCAGAACCGGTCCTGAAGTGCGGTGGAAATCCAGGCTGATGTGAGCAGAGCTGAGCAGAGGCTGAGTAGGAGTGGTGCAAAAGGACATTTACATAGACAGCTTTATTTGTCCCCGTAGGGAAATTAGTTTGCAGCATTGTTAGCAGGCAGTTACATAAAGGACATACATAAACAAACATGACATTAACATCCATCACTACAGCAAAGACGTTTGAGCTCAATAATTCATGATACCTTTTTATGATATAATGATTTAATTCCTTGTGGTATGAAAGAAAATTTTGTCCCGTTTCTTGAGAATAAAGGAAGGCAGAACCTTCGCCCTGAATGAAGCAACTCAAATGAGGATCTTAGGGGATGTGTCTTGTCTGCTATAATCTTGTTTGCCTTCCTCATAATTCTGTCCATGTATATGTTTTCCATGCTAGGCAGAGTGGTCCCTAACAGTTTACTGGCTGTGGTTACTATACTTCTCAAGGATTTCTTCTGAGCCTCTGTAGTGCCTGTAGTTGTTTTATCAGAGAGCGTTGAACATACTCTGACCTGCTGGGCCCTACCTGTTAAAAAGGCTGTAATCCATAAAATCAAGCTATGTGAGATTAAAAACTATTTTGTTAAGATTTCTGTTAAAATCATTGGCTGAATGATATTTAAAGCTGATGAGAAATCCACAAATAAAATTTTTACATGGGCTTTTGGTCTTTCAAGGTGGGAATAGAGTAGGTGCAGCATATAGAACACAAACATGCACAGCAGACAGGAAAACATAAAATAGAAATACAGATACAAATAGCAGCAGAAGCTAACTAAAATGGCCAACAGAGTAAAGAACAGACCGGGCCAAAACAAATCACACCGTGTTAAAGGCAAGCGAATAAAAGTGGGTCTTCAAGCGAGACTTAAAGACTGAGAGTGTGGGAGCCTGCCGGACACTCAGTGGCAACTCATTCCACAGTCGTGGACCTGCAACAGAGAAAGCCCTGTCACCCCTGAGCTTACGACGGGTTTCTGGGACTGAGAGAAGCATCTGGTCTGCTGACCTCAGAGAGCGCGGTGGGACATATGGCTGCAGAAGATCAGTGAGATAGGATGGGGCGGAACTGTTCAGTGATTTAAAAACATACATGAGAATTTTGAAATGGATCCGAAGGTGAATGGGTAGCCAGTGCAGGGAGGCCAAAACTGGCGTGATGTGCTCTCTATAGCCTGTACCAGTTAAAAATCGGGCTGCAGCATTTTGGACCAGTTGTAGACGAGCAATGGAGGACTGACTGATTCCAAACAGAAGTGAATTGCAGTAATCAAGCCTAGATGTTATGAAGGCGTGGATCACTGTCTCAAGGTTCTTTTTGGAGAGTATAGGCTTCAGCTTAGACAGCCGTCTCAGCTGAAAAAAACAGGATTTTACCATCATGTTTACGTGACTGTTGAGTTTTAAGGATGGGTCCATTATCACCCCCAGATTAGTGACCTTTTGTTTCTCTAGCGGGGCTAGAGAGAAAAGGTCAATGTCATGGTTCATGAGTGAGCCACTGGGATGGAACAGCATGACTTCAGACTTCTTCTCATTGAAGCTTAAGAAGTTTAAAGCCATCCAGTCCCGGATGTCAGCCAGGCAGTCAAGAAGAGGCTGAATAGAGCGTGTGCCTCTGTGCCTCAGGGGGAAGTAAATTTGGCAATCATCGGCGTAGAAATGAAAGGGTATGTCGTGTTTGCGGAAGATAGCACCTAGTGGCAGCAGGTATAAAGAAAAGAGAAGGGGACCGAGGATGGACCCCTGCGGTACCCCCCACTGGAGCGCTGTCGATGCCGAACTAGAATCTTTGATATTGACACAGAAGGTTCTGTCAGATAGGTAGGACCCAAACCATTTAAGGGCTGACCCTGTGATGCCCACCCACTGCTCCAGTCTAGAAATGAGGATGTTGTGGTCGATGGTGTCAAAAGCAGATGTAAGGTCCAATAGGACCAACAGCACAGAATCACCTGCGTCTGTGGAAATGAAAATGTCGTTAAAAACCTTCAGTAGAGCAGTTTCAGTGCTATGGCGAGATTTGAAGCCAGATTGGAATAACTCTAGGATAGCGTGATCCCCCAAAAACTGTTTCAACTGAGACTCCACAATTTTTTCCAGTAGTTTAAAGGTGAATGGGAGTCTGAATGGGAGTCTGGAGACAGGCCGGAAGTCGCATAGTCAGAACAGCATCATCCACCCCTCTAGAGGGCTGATATGCAAACTGTAGGGGGTCTAGAAGATGTTGTGTTTGAGAGAGAAGGACTTTTTTAATTATACACACAAAGCTCTTCATCCCCAGAGATGTCAGTGCAATGAGATGGAAATCATTTAACTCTGATGGCCTTTGAACTTTAGGCACCGGCACAATTATGGATGTTTTCCATAATAAAAGAACTATATGGTGGCTTACAGAATAGTTAAAATATTTGTGAAAGCTGGTGCTAGTTGTGAGGCACAATTTTTAAGAACCTCGCCAGAGATATTGTCAGGTCCAGGACTTTTTCGAGGGTTACAGGTTCCAAACATATGTTCAACCTCTGACACTTTTATGGTAAGTGGAGGCACTGGGGGGCATATCCTGCTCGCTCCTCAGATGAGCGCTGTCCTTGCAGTTGTCTTCAAACCTGCAGAAGAAATTATTAAGCTGATTTTCCAACTCTGCTCTTCTAATTTTAGGCAAATA
Source organism: Nematolebias whitei (assembly GCF_014905685.2). Classification (NCBI taxonomy): domain Eukaryota; kingdom Metazoa; phylum Chordata; class Actinopteri; order Cyprinodontiformes; family Rivulidae; genus Nematolebias; species Nematolebias whitei. Next base: position 17,282,130 of record NC_056508.1, on the reverse strand, counting down.
TTGATTTGATGGCCCTTTACCCTTGTGTTGAATGCTAGTCATAGTCTTTACTCCCTGCCATGCCTGTCTACAGTTTCCAGATGCCAGAGATGCATCTATTTTCTGTTTGTATTTGTGTTTATCAAGTTGTATCTGCCTTTTTATTTGTCTTTGCAGGGCCCTTCGAGCTGTTTCATCCAGACTGTTATAGGCTTTTCTCCTCTTGACCAGAAGGTCTTTTAGTACATTTGATATCCAAGGCTTATCATTTGGGTATAATTTGAAACATTTAGAAGGGATTACAGAATCTGCACAAAAGTTAATGTAGTCTGACACCGCTGTAACTTGATCATCAATATCGGGGGAACTAAAAACTTTCCATGTTGTGCAGTCAAAATATCTTTGTAGGGCCATTATGCAATCGTTGTTCCACACCTTGACAGTTTTGAACTGAGGCTTCTCTCTCTGTACCAGCCTCCTATATGTGGGGAGTGGTGGCGCAGAGGTTAGAGAGGTGGGCCTGTGATCCGAAGATCGCCGGTTCACGACCCGGCCCCGACAACATCAAAATTGTGGGTGGGGTAGGTGAAACACCCACACTTGCCCCCACCCTCATTCGCCCCTCTCTGGGCCCATGAGCAAGGCCCTTAACCCCCACCATGTGCTCCCTAAACTGGTCTCTCTTGAAAATGAGTTCTCGTGGCTCAAAAAGACTACCTGTATAAATAAAGGCTAAATGAAAATTTTAAAAAAATGAAAAAATATATTGGGCTCCTATTGTTGCATACTCTGACCTGTTGGACCTGTACGTCCTCTTCATCACTTCACAGCCCCCATACGCCACGCTGTGACTGCCACCACAACTGCAGCATTTTGGTTGCCTGCTCTTGTTGCACTTTTCATTTTCGTGATCTTCTCCACAACGTGCACACCTTCTCTTCCTTTTGCATGTCTGAGCTGTATGGCTAAATCTTTGGCAATTATATTACCTAAGAGGTCGTGGGACATATTCTCTCACATTGTACTGTGGGCCATAAACCATAAATAGACTTTTCCTGGAAGTCTTTCCTCATCAAATTCTAGCAAAACACTTTCACTGTTCCTTTTCCCTCCATTTTTAAAAGAAGTCTTCTTACATTTTTAACTCTCCCCGCTCTAAGATTTTATTTTATTTCCTCAACTGAGACCTCCCCCAGGATCCCCCAAGTCACTTCTTTCTTCCACCTACTCCCTTCTTGTCCAAGGCTCACACTTGTCACGTTACACTTTCCCAGCTCTCTCATCCTACATGCTCTGTCTTTTTGTTCTTCTGTAATAATAATTAAAATAATCAACAAGTTTCCATCTCAGAATTTTAGCAGTAGTAATGTCCCCCACTTGATTCTTTAAAATAGTGGATAGCTTAACTGGGTTGATTAATTGCCATCCCTTCTCCTCATTGACTCTAACAATTACTTTGAACTTCTTTACCTCTCTCTCCATTTCTTCTTCAGACTCATTCCAGTTTGTCACCACCCTTCCCTTCTTTCCTGCACCTGCCACTGCCGAAGAATTTCCTCTTTTTGAACTCATCCTTCCACCTGAAGTACCACTACTCCCCTCACTCTCATTACCTACACTATTTTGCCACCCTGGCCCATTCACAGCACAGCTGTGCCTCTCTGTCGTAGTCTTTATCCAGAGTTCCTTCACCAGTTCACAGGATTTCCCGATAGCGTCCTGGGTGTTCCCTCTACATCCACTTCCAGATGCCCGAAAAGTCTTTATTTCTTTATCTACCTCTTCTTCTATTTCCGTTCTCAATTTCAAATTTTTAACCATTCAGCTGGATCTGCAGCAAAATCAGGACTTTGAAAACGACTCTGATCAAAAGTGTCAAGTCCCACTTCCAGTTCAAACTCGAGCAAAGATACTCACATTTTTCCAGCCACCACTGACAACAATCCTGACAGCGAGTAAGGGTGGAAAGAGCTCTTTAGTAGGGCCAGGCACAGGTCTATGTCATGAGCTTAATTACCATACCATTTTATTTATAGAGCACTTAAAACAGCAACAAGGCCAACCAAAGTGCTGTATAGAACAACAGGCAACACACAAAGCAAAATACAAAATGAAGTAAATCAGAAATATAGACATAAAAACGATGCAGATAATGACGACTAACCAGTTTGGAGCGTACAGGTTCAAAACACAGATCATCTGGTGTTGAAAGCCACCGAATAGTAGTGAGTTTTTTGATTAGGCAGAGGTGCAGAGTAAGGGTTGAACGACTACATATATTTAAAACTCAACATTAACATGATAATAGTTGAGTCAGCGTCGACTAGTTGATGACGTCATAGGAACTTAAGATGCTTTAAAAAAAATTCACAAAAAAGCAATTTATTATTTACAAAAAAAAGAACAACAAAACATCAGGAGAGTATATATTTATGCTCCTACCATTTATCATACTGCAAATAAGTAACAGGAAAACCAAAACTATTATTAAGCTGAAAAAGTTAGTTTTACTTTATTTAATCCACTAAATAAAATAAACCACTGCAGCAGGGGTGACAGTGATGGATTCTCCACCGGTGGTGGTGGTGCGCAGTGCACACCGGCAATGGTGCGTGCTGGATTCTGCAGTGGTGTGCATCCCTGTTTTTATTTTTATTTTATTCAGTGGATTAAATAAAATAAAAATAAAAACTATCCACCACTGCAGTGGTGAATTCTCCGGTGGAGCCACCCCTGTTTTTTTTTTTTTTATTATTTTATTTGGTGGATTAAATAAAATAAAAATAAAAACGGTAGGCGGACAGTGGTGGGATTCCACCTTGGATTAAATAAAATAAAAATAAAAACAACATCATCTTTAGTGAAATTCTTCCACACTGCTGATGAATTTCTACCTGTTTGGGAAGACTTGGTCTGCTCCTCGCCTTCATCTGCTTGGAATAATCAGAGCCCGGCACTGATCATGTGACATGTGACACCATCACTGACTGTGACTAGTTGATGTCAAATAAAAAAACTCACGAGAGTCACTATCAATCAACTAGTCGACTAGTCTATTCAACCCCTAGTGCAGAGTACGCATGGCTGGAAGGCAAGACCTGAGATCAGAGCATGACAGGGCAAAAAATGTGACAGTGTAGTTTTAAAGTAAAATACCTTTAAATCAAGTTAAATATTTTGAAAAGCATAAATTTACAAAAAACAAAAGTTAGAGCACTTCTCTCTGGCATGAATTGCACATTTTATCTATGAATGGCTTAAAACAAACAAACTATAGGAGCACAATTAATATACTGAAAATTAAAAACATGAGAAAACACATTTATTTCTTGAAGCAATAGATTAAGCTCAAGTTTTACAAAAAGATCATTTTATGATGAACAAGAACTGAGTAATAGATTATTTTGTCAAACCTTACAGTATGCACAAACTTGTGTGATATGAAGATAAGAAGATAGAACTTTACTGATCCTGAAGGAAATTGTTGTGCCAGAGTTTCAATACAAAGGGACATGCACAAGGAATAACATAATATATATATATATATAGAACAGAATATAAAAATACCAACAATTAAGGTCTGAAACAAGTCAGATGCAGACAGAAACATTAAAGTGTTTATTGTGGTGCAGGATTAATTTTATTGTCCTGTGTGTAGAAAGGGGGCGGAGTTGAAAAGTTTGATAGCTGCATGCAGGAAGGACTTCCTGTGGCAATACCTTCCTGATATTGAGAGCTTTAATGAAACTTGTTTTTATATTTGTGATGGTCAGTGACTGCCAAGTCAAATTTTAGCTGAATATTTGTAAAACTAGATTTTAGCTACTTTTGCTACATTCAAAAGCTGTGGCTGACATCTTGAATTGGGCTGACCTCAAAGCTAGATACATCCAATGGTTATTTTCTGAAAGTTTCCCCTCACAGAGCTGTGGAGAGGAGGGTGGCTGGTGGGGACCTCATGGTTGCATTTTTCATGTGGTTTTATTGATGTTCTCGACCGGAGTGGCAGCTGAGAAGAGAGGTGGTCCTTCAGAGCTGAGGGAAAATCTTTGTGTTAGATGTGCCCCAAGCAGAGAAGTTCAAGCAGCTTGGAGTTTTGGTGAAAGTTGGATCATGATCAAACAAGAGGCTGATTTGTTTGCACTAATGGGGTGCTGCTCCAGTCTAGTGATTTTACTGCAGCAAGCCCCTTCAAAGGACATTTAGAATATTTGAGGTATAATATCACATTTCCTTTTAATAATTGAAGAAGTAACACATTTCCCTCAGAATTAGTATGTTTTAAACCTCATAAGTACCTCGTCCAACTGTCACGATCCATCCTTCACCTACCGTCTCCATCTCCCTGCTCACTCCTCATATTTGCCCTGGTCTTAAAACTTTAACAAGGTTTTGCATCTGCTCTGCATTATCACTTCGAAGAAGCAATTTAAACGTAGCCAGTATTAAATGAGATGGAAACGAGTTTAACATTGCTTCATTGTGAACTTCTGTAAGCGATGGCAGAAAATGTGAAGCCTGGGCTGCTGCTTGATTTATTGATGCTGTTGCTGCTGGTTTTTTACTGCTGCTCCATAAAAACGAAAACATTTGTCAAAGTCGATGAATATGTTTTTTTGGAAGACAGAAATCAGGTGCTAAGGATCCACCTGATTGTCCAGCGCAGTTTTTGTTATTGTGCTTTTCATGTGCCATCTTGTGCATTTTTTAAATTGTTCATTTATTTTTTTGATTTGCGTCAGGAAGGGCATCCGGAGTAAAAACAATTGCCATGTCTTTGTGCGAGTTAGTTCGCTGTGGCGACCTCTGAGGAACGGAGCAGCCAACAAAATAATATATTTTTATTTAATTTTTTTATTTTAGATTTTGTCTGTAGTTGCTATAAAACAGATTTCTATAAAGGCTCCAGGGGCAGTTAAACTAAACCGTATCCATTGCAGAGCTTCCCGCTGTGGCTCAATATCCATCAAACCTGTCCAACTTCAAAAGGCAGATTTATTTTTGGCTGAAATTCTCTCCTGAAAATGAATTGTGGCCTGGGTCACAACGACCTGCTACTTGGGAACCAGGAGATAACTTTGCAGCAAGACTAAAAACCACAAACATCATAGACTTTATAGACTTTACATCCAAAATGTGTCTTCATGCCAAAATGTTCATCTGCTATAAATCTGATACGACTGTAATTTGCTCAGTTGGAAACAGTGGAGCCTGTGGTGCAGCTCAGACTCAAAACAATGACAACGGATTCTGACAGTGTTTAAAAAAACTCTAAAGCAGAATAAAGACAAAAAATATTTTTTTTAATTCTGTGATAACACTGAACATCCAAACCATTTTTTTTGCATTGTGTTTTGGACACGTTATATTATAAATAGCACTATATTATTGTTGCACAGTTACGGTAGTTAAAATAAAAATGTACCTGTTTGCAGCCTAAGAGTAGCTAAAGACACAAAAAGCAATGTGCTGAAGACTTACCATGTAGGAGACAATGTCCTGTTGTGTAGCTCCACTCTGTCTTTAGTTTTTGTGTTGTGTTCAATTCTCATCTGTCTGTGCCACTTTACTAGGTTGATCTTTTTGTTTCTTATTTTAGTCTGACAAATGGGTTTATTCTAAACATAACATCTACACAGCAGGTTCAATGCTTCATGACATTCCTGTGTTTGAAAGGATCATGTGAGGTCTTAGAAGTGGCCTCCTCAGTGAGCTAAAACAAGCAGAATGCGTCCATGGAGCAGACTTGTTTTTACTCCAGGGAGACTCTGTTGGTTTTGCCTGCTGTTCTGATCCCTGCCAACAGACAAAATGATGCAGCCACTGATGAATGTGGGGGCTGATATGTCCCGCCCCACAACTGCAAATAAGCAAAAACTGAGAATCATTTACCAAACACCATTTTCACCATCCTGCTGCCCTTGGGTTAAATTGACCACATAGGCACAGTTTTAAAAGTGAGGCCTTTGAAAAGGAGGGGAAATACTTACACAAACTGGCAACTGAGCAGTCAACCCTGTTTTCTAAGGATTCATAAGGTTCATGCTCAATAATCCAGGTACAAAATCCAACAATGTTCAGTCAGGTCGTCTGAACAGTTTCTTATTTTGAGAGAGAGAGATGTTTTGCCCTCCATCCGAAGGACTTCATCAGTCTGAGAAGTTACAAACAAACTGTTTTCCCCATTAAGTGTAAGGATGGTACCATTTGCTGGCTCTGTTTGTGTCTGTGTTTCCCTAGTGTTTCCTCTTCAGTTTAATTGGTGCCACCCTTGTCTCGTCACAGCTGTTTGTAATCACGTCTCGTCTTGTCCCTGTATATAAGCTGTCTGTTTAGTCTGTTTCCTTGTTGCGTCATATTCGTTGGATATCCTATGTTCTCCTGCGAGCTTCCTGAGTCCCTTTGAGTTTTCCCGAGTCTTCTAGTTTATGTAAGTTTTGCTGCCACGTCAGCTGTTTATTTTGTCATTTTATTCATCATTAAAGTAGTTAGTTTTGTAATCTGCCGAGTTGAGTCCTGTCTGCACTACTGGGTTCGTTCCTGTCCACCAAATCCTGACATTAAGCAGTACAGTGAACCCTCGCTATAACACGGTTCACCTTTCACGGTCTCGCTGCTTCATGGATTTGCATTGTGCATTGTGTTCTGCATTCTGATTGGCTAAACAGTCTCTCCAGTACAGTAGTTATTTGTAAAAAAAAACGTTTATACAGTACTTTTATTTGTTAAACAAATGCTTGGGCCTGTAAAAAAGGTTTTGTTCTTTGGTTTGAATGTATCATGGAGTATTTCAATGTATAATAATTGTAAAAAAAAATAAAGGTTACTACTTCACGGATTTGGCGTATCAAGGGTTCTTTTTGGAACGTAACCCCAGTGAAAAACGAGGGTTCACTGTCCACTCCTACAGTGGACCAACCAGTATGCTGGTGATAAAATGGTTTCTGGGGGCTATCCTCTCCCCCGTCAACTCCTCCCAGGCAGCCACAGCCAAAGTGGTTCAAGACATCAAAGTTCATGCTCAATAATTCAGGTGCAAGGTTTTGAAGGACCATCCAAAGGGTGAAACCTTCGGATGGAGGGCAAAACATTTCTCAACAAAAAAAAGAAACTGTCCAGATGACCTGACTGAACATTGTCAGAGTCAGAGAGATTTATTTGTCATGTGCATCTCATGTGGTACATGTGGTGGAACAAGATTATGTACACAGGGTCCCAGTTACATCCAACAATAAAATGTAAAAGAAAAGTTATCCTGATGCATGCTCAATAATCCAGGTAGAAAAATCTAAAAAAGTTAAATCTGGTCCTCTGGACATTCAAAAAACAAAACAAAGAAAAAATGTAGAAACGTTTCCTCTTTCATCCGAGAGACTTCCTCAGTCTGAGGAGCTGTATTCAGCTCAGTCTCTTAAATAGCACCGTCTCAGAGTGGATCAACCAGTTTGCTGCTGACAACCAAAACCAGCTGATCACATGATCAAGAAGGACCATCAGCCTATCAATGGATCATTAGCACACTGATGGCTGTTTACTGTTCACAGAGGGCTGAGTGATACTAGCAATCACAGCATTGTAAGAGGGGGACAGTTGAACCCGGAGGCCTCCACCCCTGTTTAATGATGGACGATTTCTTTTCACAAAGATGGCCTCCTTTACTCCTCTCTCAAACCATCGTTCCTCTCTGTCCAGGATGTGAACATCTTCATCCCTGAAAGAGTGACCGCTGGCCTGGAGATGAGTGTAGACCGCAGAATCCTGGCCTGATGATGTTGATCTTCTGTGCTGGTCCATCCTTTTGGCCAGTGGCTGTTTAGTTTCCCCGATATAAGACTGATCACAGCCCTCCTGACACTGAACAACATACACAACATTACTCTGTTTGTGCCGGGGGACTGGATCTTTGGGATGAACCAGTTTTTGCCGTAATGTATTTTGGGGTTTAAAAGCCACTGGGACGTTATGTTTAGAAAATAAACATCTCAGTTTCTCTGATACTCCCTCAACATACGGAATGACCACTGGTCTGGGTCTGGGTTCCTCCTTTTCACCTGTTGGCTGACTGGAGTCCTGTTTGGGTTTCTTCTCTGCTTTTAGGAAGGCCCAGTTAGGATATCCACATTGCTCTAGAGCCTGTCTTGTGTGGTATTTCTCCTTCTGCCTGGCTCCTGAGCTAGTGGGGACGCTGTCTGCTCTGTGATACAGAGTCCTGATGACTCCTAACTTGTGCT
>NC_056508.1:17262534-17273910 GCF_014905685.2 Nematolebias whitei | reverse complement strand
GGTTGGCAACAATAGGAGAAACTGGAGACCCCATAGCACACCCATGTTTCTGCCTATAATATTGCTCCCCATATGTGAAGTAGGTTGACTGCAGGCACAGTTTCAAGAGTTGACACAGTTGTTCTGTGGAAAGCGTGGTCCTGCTGCTCAGAGTGGTGTCTGATTTTAATCTTAAACTGACCACCTCTACTGCATCATCAACAGGAATGCACGTAAAGAGTGATGTGACATCAAAAGAGACCATTGTTTCATCAGTCTCCATGATGACATCCCTCACCTTATCCACAAAGTCCATGGTGTTCTGTATGTGGTGTTCTGAGCTGCCAACTAAAGGGATGAGTACAGACGCCAGATATTTGGAAACATTGTAAGTGACAGAGTTAATCATGCTAACAATAGGTCTTAAAGGTACACCTTGTTTGTGGATTTTAGGTAAACCATACAGACTAGGTGTGGCCTCCCCTGGGTACAGTCTGTGGTACAGAAAACGGTCAATAGCCTTGTCCTGCTCCAAATTTTTCAGGCTATCTATTAACTTCTTCTTGTAACCACTTCCTGGATCTCTTTTCAGAGGTTCATAAGTGGTTAAGTCACTAAGGAGTGTCATAACTTTCTCATGATAGTCTTTCTGGTTCAAAATCACTGTGCACCTTCCTTTGTCTGCTGGGAGAATGATGATGTTTTTGCCTTCAAGGACAAAAACATCATCATTCTCCCAGCAGAAGATCAACATCATCAGGCCAGGATTCTGCGGTCTACACTCATCTCCAGGCCAGCGGTCACTCTTTCAAGAATGAAGATGTTCACATCCTGGACAGAGAGGAACGATGGTTTGAGAGAGGAGTAAAGGAGGCCATCTTTGTGAAAAGAAACCGTCCATCATTAAACAGGGGTGGAGGCCTCCGGGTTCAACTGTCCCCCTCTTACAATGCTGTGATTGCTAGTATCACTCAACCCTCTGTGAACAGTAAACAGCCATCAGTGTGCTAATGACCCATTGTTAGGCTGATGGTCCTTCTTGAGCATGTGATCAGCTGGTTTTGGTTGTCAGCAGCAAACTGGTTGATCCACTCTAAGAAGGTGCTATTTAAGAGACTGAGCTGAAAACAGCACCTCAGAATGAGGAAGTCTCTTGGATGAGAGACGAAACGTTTCTAGATTTTTTTGCTTTGCTTTGTTTTTTGTTTTTTTTGAATGTCCAGAGGACCAGATTGAACTTTTTTGGATTTTTCTACCTGGATTATTGAGCATGCATCAGGATATACTCAACCAAGTACTGAATACATTTTTTTAAACATTGTGGTTATAAAAAATGCAAATAAAACAATTTTGAGAAAAAAAAAAGTATTGGTCCAATCCCTAAACCCTGAGGAAAACCATGACTAACTTTGGTATATGAAGAAGATTAATTATTTACATTTACAAGCTGGATAATAAATATGAATATGGGTGAATATGAAATATGAATATGAAATAAATATGATTTAAACCATTTTAGAGTAATTCCTGTAACACCAATATCATATTCAAGCCTCTGTAGTAGGATATTGTGATCAACTGTATCAAATGCAGTAATGGGGTCTAACAGGACATAAGCCCATTGTCAGAGGCTATGAGAAAATCATTAGTAACTTTCACCAGTGCTTTTTTTGTACTATGATGAGCTCTAAACCCTGATTGAAACTCCTCAAACAGATTATTACTGTTCAGGTGTTCGTGCAACTGACCTGCAACTATTTTCTCAAGGATTTTTTAGATGAATGTTAGATTAGATGTAGGTCTATAACTGGCCATAATCCCTGAATCAAGATCAGGTTTATTAAGTAAAGGTTTCATTACAGCAAACTTAAAGCACTGTGGTACATAAACGTAAATTAGAGACAAATTAAGCAGATCCAAAATGTGGACATTAATTATGGGAAATACCTCTTTAAACAGTATGGTTGGCATAGGATCTAGCAGACATGTTGATGGTTTGGATGAAGCTATTATTGTTAACAATTCAGAGAGCTCAACAGGACAATAACGGTCCAAACATAAATCAGGTTCTAGTGACATTTCCAAAGCTGCCTCATCTGACAGGTAATCGGAGGCAGTAGTAGGAAAGATGATTTGAATTTTTTTCTTTTTCTTTTTTTTTTTTTTTTTTTGAGCTCAGTTTAAGTGTAGAAACATTGTGAAGTGTTTCAATGAACTTATCATCATCGCTCATTTTTTTAAAGGAAGAAGAAAGAAGGAGAGAAAAAAATAAATAAATAAAAGAGAAATACATAAAACGAGAGACCACCACGACAAAACAACATGCACAGCACAATGCCACCCACAATATCACCATGAACAGCGTTTCCGTCCACATTTAATCATTCAAGGCACGAGAGTACCCAGTCCAGAAAAATGAAAGAATCCGTTTAAATTATGAATAATATCAGACACAGGTATCATTCATTACACCACTCATTACCCAAGTAGCCCACAATAACCCCACGTGGGGCCCACCTATGCATGCTTGCTGGGTCTTCGTTATTTCTTAAAATCCTGTTGTTTTTTATACAGTATCTTGTGTGCTTCCTTGTGTATGTTCCTTTGTACTGAAACTCGAGCATAACATTGTTCTGTAGGATCAATAAAATTCTATTTTATCTTATTTTAAACCCAATAGACTATTAAATTATTATATGATATGCTTAAGCTATCACTTTCAACATCTATATGAATATTGAAATCCCCCATTATTATTACTTTATCAGTATTAAGTAAGATGTCAGACAAGAAAAATCTGAGAATTCAGACAAAAACTGAGAATAAGTGTCTGGTGGACGATATACATAAATAACAACAAGTAAAAGGGGCTTTTCTGATTTCCATTTTGAATGAGAAAGACTGAGGTACAAAAACTAAAAAAATATATAACTAATAATTGGTTTAGCATTAATCAATAATCCTGACTGAAAAATAGCAGCTACTACTCCACCTCGACATGTTGTTCTAGAAAAATGAAAATGTAAATAATTAGCATGAGTTGATTTATTTATATTACTGAAATCCTCCTGTTCTAGCTAGATTTCTGTCAAACAGAATAAATGAATATGATGATCAGTTATCAGATCATTAACTACCAGACACGTAGAGGAAAGAGATCTGTTTTTCAATAATCCACATTTAATGATTTTATTCTTTTGGTCTGGTAAAGTTAAAGTGCTAATTTTTTTCATCAGTATTTTTATTTTTTTTTATTTTTCAGAACACACACACAAATCACACAGCAAAATCCCCTCCCACCCTACGCCTCCCATACCGGATCAGCCAAAAGACAAATCTCCTTGCTAGAAGAGAGTCAAAAGTAATCATATTCCTTTCTCACTTGCTAAAGGATGCATCCACAGGGGCCACCCCAAACAATGAAATGAATGGTGACAGGTGCACAGTTTTTCCACATATCCCAGAGAAAGTGTCAAAATTGCCAATAGCACCGCCACTGTATGGATAAGTCCAGAATGTGTGTAAGAGCGTAGCTGGGGTTTGTTTACAGTGGTTGCATGCAGGATTCAGGTCAGTTTTAATAATAGACAGTTTGTCTTTGGACAAATGCAGATGGTGCACCAGCTTGAATTGAATCACAGCGTGTCTCAGAAAGATAGATAATGAGTAAATGCTCTGAACGAGCTTTTGTCTGATATGAATCCAAGTCCATTTCCCGTTTCAGTCCAGAGAGTCCAAGCTGGTCTCATGGTATGAACTGAGCAGTGTGTAAATCTTGCTGAGGGTCACTTTAGTGTCAGACCTGTACTGCAAAATCTTGACCACAAAATGTTTAGACAGGTACAAAGGAAAACAATCAGAGTTAGACCTGACAAAATGCCTCAATTTCAGATATCTAAAGAACTGTGACTTGTGGATATTAAACTTCTGTACCAGCTGCTCAAAAGAGGCAAACTTATCAACATTGAGATCACAAAGTGAATGTACTCCATTCAAGTCCCAGGCATCAAAAGCTGTATCAGTTAATGGGGGAGAAAATGTGATTATTTGACGCCGGTGCCACAATTATGTAGAGCTAAATGTCCTCCTGAACTGATTCCAGATCTTGACTGTCCAGATGTACAATTGGGTTATAAGTACAGTATAAGTTATTAGTAAAAGTAGAGTATATAAGAAGGAAAAGGAAAGAAAAGCTTTGCAGAAAGTGGTGAAGGCTACACAGAAGACTGTTGGAGTCAGCCTGCCCACCATCACAGACATCTACATCTCCAGATGCAGGAAGAGGGCTACCTGCATCATGAAGAACTCCACTCACCCAGCACACAGACTTTTTGCCCCACTCCCCTCAGGCAGGAGGTTGAGGAGCATTAAGTGCAGAACCACTAGGCTGAGGAACAGCTTCTACACAGAAGCTGTTAGACTCATGAATCCATAATCAGGATTATCACTATGAAAATAATTACTGTAATGCCACTTTGATTGATATCTGCTGCTGATATCATGCTGTGATTATTTCATGCTGCTGTATTCATTCGGTCATACTCATCTACTCCCACAGACTCGTTCGTGCTGCTGTTGTTTGGTGTATTGTTTCTTTTTATTGTATTCTAAGTTTAGCATATTTCTTAGTTTACATCTTAGATCCTTAATACGTTTTTTTTTTTACAATTTATATTCTTCCTGTTGTCGGATGTAACTGGGACCCTGTATACACAATTTTGTTTCGCCTCATGTACCACATGCGATGCAAATGACAATAAAGAACCTGAAATTGGCTGTTTAAAAGGCAACTGAGAGCAAAGTAATGCAGAGGGGGAACTGGATCTAGTTTAGGCTCTCCCCAAAGCCACCCAACTGGGAGCAGGAGTATCCTTTCTTAACCAATATAATAGAGTTCTGATATTAGCTGCCCAGTAATAGTGCATGAAATTAGGATTTGACATGCCTCCAAGACAACCGAGCAGATGCAAAATCTTCCTGGAAATCTATGCATGCTTTTTAGTCAAAACAAACCTTGATAGCTACGGTTGAGCATCGAGGATTGAGAATCAATTGGAACCAAGACTAACAGTCTGGTTTTCCCAGAATCATTGTAAATATTTATTTTTGATTCCTACTTTCGATGCCTAGTCCGCCAACCGGAAGTAGAAACCTCCCGCCGAACACCAACAAAAAAGCCATCCATCAATCCATTTTCTTCCGCTTATCTGGGGTCGGGTTGCGGGGGTAGCAGCCTAAGTAGGGAGGCCCAGACTTCCCTCTCCCCAGCCACTTGGGCCAGCTCTCGGAATCCCGAGGCGTTCCCAGGCCAGCCAAGAAACATAGTCCCTCTAGCGTGTCCTGGCTCTTCCTCTGGGCCTCCTTCCGGTGGGACGTGTCCGGAACATCTCACCAGGGAGGTACCCAGGAGGCATCCTAAACAGATGCCCAAGCCACCTCAATTGGCTCCTCTCGACGTGGAGAAGCAGCGGCTCTACTCTGAGTCCCTCCCGGATGATCAAGCTTCTCACCCTATCTCTAAGGGAGAGCCCAGACACCTTGCGGAGAAAACTCATTTCGGCCGCTTGTATCCGAGATCTCATTCTTTCGGTCACAACCCAAAGCTCGTGACCATAGATGAGGGTAGGAACGTAGATCGATCGGTAAATTGAGAGCTTTGACTTTTGACTCAGCTCTCTCTTCACCACGACAGACCTGTACAGCGCCTGAAACAAAGAAGCCGCCCACCAAAAACCAACGAAGAAGAATCCACCGGAAGTGTTCCCATACATGGAGAGGTGAGCGGCTGCAATCAAAAGCGTGGCTTAACTTTAATAAAATGACCAGTCGGCTCAGTGCAACACTTGCAATAATTTTATATCGTAAAAAGGAGGGTGTAGAAGTAACAGAGTGGCCCGTCTTTGAAGTGCTCCGCCGGATTATTTTCACTGCCTCCTCCTTCGGGTCCGACCCTCAGAATCAGGTAAATAAAATTATAAACTACGTCTCATACAAACATTAAGGCAGCTAACAAGTTATACTCGACTTAAAGCGGTAGGTCAACTCAAATACAAACACCATGCTAACGTTAGCTCTTGTATTTTTTCATAGACAAACGACCTGAAATGGCTAATAATGTTAGCCAGGTTCCACGATGTGCTACTCTGTTCATCATAGCATCCAAGGGAAATACGTCACTGCAACTACCATAACTGAATGAAAAGTGCCACCGAACGGGTACAGCATATATTGTGAAAAGATTGTGCCCCTTTTCAGTTGTGGAGTCACCAACATTTAGGTTAGTTAGGCAATAACAATAGAGCTAAGCTAATCAATAGCCCATCCTAAGCTAACGTTACAGTAACAGTGACATGTTTGTTTGCATGTTTGCAGGGACATGGTAAAAACTATCAACCCAAGTACACACCACCTATCATGGACCACTTCTCAAATAAGTTAATCCAATCTTGTTATAAGGTGGAGAAGAGCTGCTCTGCGCTTTAAACAGAAGATGGATGACGGTGTCTGGGAACAGATACAGAGAAAGCTGATGAGCAGGTGAAATGTCATTCATGCACAACTGTCCTTTTATGCTATTAAAATGTGAAATCTAAATACTAGTAATGTTCTTTGTGGTCAACAGAGGAAGACTATGGAGATGATGGGGTCACATGCAGTCTGAGGAAAGGCCTGAGAAAGAAGGAGTGGAGGATGAGGATGACAGTGTAAGTGTATGATAGCTGAAATTATTTAAATTCTCAATCTTAATAATGATCATGCCTTTGATGATCCCGTTTTAGTGATAATACTGATGAACCTGTTGTTTGTTTAGGAACCGCCTCCCTGCAATCTGTCCAGAAAGTCTCCACTGGAGGAGCTTTTTGCTGAGGAAGAGGCACAACGTAATGTCACAGCTCCATGTCCATGAAGAAACAAGTGGAGAGAGGGCTGCAGATGTACCAAGACATTCCACCAGCTGTTCTGTCTGAGGACCTGCTGCTGGTGGTGGAACCAACACAAGACTTATCATTTGCTGTCAGATCTTGCTTTCTTGTATTTATGTGTTCAAGCTTCTTCCACACCCAGCAAACATGTTCTCCACTGCAGGAGACACTGTCTGTCCAGAACGCTCACACATACTGCCTGAGAAGCAGATATGATCATTTTCCTCAACAAGAACTGTTTCTGATTTTATACAGTGCCTGCTGCTAATCTGGACTGGGTTGTACAAGTTGTTCTTTTTTATAATAATAATAATTTTGTTAATATTCTGCAGCAGGTTAGCCCATCAGTGGGAGCTCAGTAACATGGCTGCAGCATCACACACTGGACATGTGGAAATGTGTTTCCATGAGGTTTTCAAACATAAAGCTCTCTTGTGAAAGTGTACCCCTGTGAAAAGAAAATTCATAACATATTGAAGTTCATAAGTTTGATATTTATATACTGCTTGAAAATAGCCCTGTGAGAAAGTCATAGTAAAGTTTATAAAAATTAAAAAGTTCATAGAATTAAAATTCAAATAGAAGTTCAAATAATTTAATCCAGAAATAACTCTGGCTAGTTAACTCATTTATCACATGATGGAGTTAAATTCAAAGCAGTCTGCTCCTCTGATAAATAGTGTTAACTTATTATTTTTGTATGAAAGTTTCTGTTAACTTATTATTTTTATATTTGACCGTTTCTGTTCAGTGCCCTGAGACGACTTCTGTTGTGAATTGGCGCTATATAAATAAACTGAACTGAATTGAATCGACAGGTCTTTTTTTTAATCCTTCCTCAGCCCCTTAAAAAGAACCGGAATTGGGAATCGATAAGAACCGGAATCTAAACAAAGAATCAGAATCAGAATTGTTCAAATTCAAGCGATGCCCAACCCTATTGATTTATGAAATAATGTGGGTTTCATAACCTGACAAATTAAAAGGTTTTATCTTATAACAGAGCAACAAGCAGACATATTTTTCTACATTTATGCAAATATATAATATTTGTAAATTGAAGATGTAAAAAAACAAGAGTTATTTAACATTAAAGAGTAGCTGCATTGATTTTACATTACATTTAGTAAAATTTAGCTACATTTATACTGTCTTACAGTTACACCTGGCCCTTTGAGGGCAGCCATTATGCTGATGTGGCCCTTGATGGAAATGAGTTTGACACCCCTGATCTAGAGCAATGTGGATATCCTAACTGGGCCTTTCTGAAAGCAGAGAAGAAACCAAAACAGGACTCCAGTCAGCCATCAGGTGAAAAGGATGCTGTTCAGTGTGAGGAGGGCTGTGATCAGTCTTACATAGGGGAAGTAAACAGCCACTGGCCAAAAGGATGGCCCAGCACAGAAGATCAACATCATATCACATCAGGACTCTGCGGTCTACACTCATCTCCAGGCCAGCGGTCACTCTTCCAGGGATGAAGATGTTCACATCCTGGACAGAGAGGAACGATGGTTTGAGAGAGGAGTAAAGGAGGACATCTTTGTGAAAAGAAACCACCCATTGTTAAAACAGTGTGGAGGCCTCCGTGTTCAACTGTCCCCCTCTTACAATACTGTTATTGCTAGTATCGCTCAGTCCCCTGTGAATAGCAAGCAGCTTAATCACATCCAATTTAAGGTCCGGTCCGCTTAGCAATTGAGTCTGGGTGCTCGAGACATGGAACAAACCTTCAAATATGGCGGGCAGCCTGACCAGGTCCAAATTGGCTGCAGCCATCTTCTTTGTATGTTGATAAAACAGAAACCAGTTGATTCCAAAAAGCAGGAAACCTGTTATCATAAATCCTATTATATATGCATCGTTGACATCTGCGATCGACAGCAGAGATAGACATTACATTCCACTCCCCCCAGAGCCATATCCAGCTTGTTGTCAGGACAGTTTGGCTCGCATGAAGCTTGTCTCATTGTTGAGAAAATTTTATCAATTGTGTTGAGACCAACTGACCAGATCCATAACAAAATTACGGTTCGGAAGATATGTAGAGGGAGGCTCAGAAGCAGTTTCATAGATGGGACAGAGCAGCAAAGCAAAGCGGAGGAGAGGAGAGGAGGAAAAGAGGCATCCGCCATCAACAAGAGCAAGTGGTGAAGTGAAGTTTTTACATGTATTTTATTTATAAAATTTAAAGTTGTAAAATGTTTGTGAAAAATAAAAAATGCTAATATTCAAACAAACCCTGAAATATTAAAATATATATTCCTAGAAGTTCTAGAAGCTGTTAAAATAAGTTTTCAGCAACACTGTATTATTTCTGCATTGCAGGCCTTTCAGTGTGAGGTCCGCGCTCTTTTCTTTGGGCACATTGGTGTTCTCCTATGAATCAGGTGTTTTAAGTTAACTTGGCATTTAAATTAATCTTAAAAGGGATTATGAGTCAATGTTTTGTCTGTGTGTGTTTTTGTTTTGTTTTGTCTCTAATTTAAAGGGTGGGACTTCTGCTCAGGTATCTAGGGAGTTCTAACTTCTAAAGTAGCACAAACCCACTTCAGAAAGGCAACATGGCAGTACCTGTAATCAGAATATTAGGGGTTCATTTTTGTACATCAGAAGGAAGTGGATCACTTTATTGTTTGTTTCTCAGACTCCATTTTGCCACTGTAATTGACTTAACAACCTGGTCATGGTGTACCTTAATGCTTGCCAACTCCTGGACTGCACCAGTGACATGCATTAAAACTAGACTTTAAAAGGAACACCCCATAAGATGAAGTACAAGTTTAAAGTCCTGATGCTTCCACAAAAACCTTCGGGACGTTGTCCTAAGTTAACACGTTTACATATTCCAACAGGTAACACATTTAGCTGTAATCAGTTATTTTGTGTTTAAAAGAAAGAGTATGAAACGTCATGAATATCTGTGACATAAATTTCTACACCTCTAGTAAACAGACTCTGGATCATAAACCACAGCATGGCAGCTTCCATAAACCAGATCCTTCTGGCTTCAATTCCGGACATCTAGAAAGGTTTGGCACATTTGGTTTACAGTTTTTCTCAGTTGCTTTGGTGCATTTCTCACATCACTTTAACATTAGCACAAAAGTGAGTGCATTTCTCTAAACAAGTAGTACATGTTGCAAAACCTAGGTGATAAGCTGCAAAAGTGTGTCATGCTCAAAATGGATAGTTCATTCCTCGAAAGCAAGTATTCATGTCACATTCAATGAATGTGTCAGTGTCATTAAAATGGAAAGTCCTGACAACACTGTTTATGAAGAACATGACTTTGTCATGTTGACAGTTCACTCTTTAGGTGTTTTCCCATGCAAAAAAGTCAGATGTTTTAAATTAAAGTGTTATGTGTTGCCATTATTTTATGTTATTCAATGGTGAAATTGGCTCTCTGCATTTAACCCATCGCACATGGGATGCACCCAGGTGGAACATTGTGCACCTATGTAGGTGCCCGGGGAACAATTGGGGATTAGGTGTCTTTCTCAGAGACACCATGACATGTGGGAATGGCTGGGGACCTGGGACTTTCGGGTCCCAAGTTGGCTAACCAGCCTCTACCCCGTCTCAGCCCCATCTTATTTTGTGGACGCTACCTGAAAATGCTCAAGGCAGCACTGTAAAATATTTGCACAGCCATTTGAAATCTATAGTTAAGTTACACATTGCTTTATATAGCGAGGTAAGACAGTGAATTTTTCACATTTTTACAGTAAATGCTCTTTGCTGTTCTAATTTGTTCACAGTGTTGTGCAAAAGCAACATACAAACATTTACTACAAACATAAGAAACACCCTTTGGGTAGAGCTGTGCATAACTTTAAACAAAATTGCAGTAAATATTGGAGCTGAATTGGAACATACAACGTACACAATCCTGTAAATCCATCCAGACGTTCCTGTCTGTCTGGCCACATATTTTCATTGGCATCACAGAGAATATCATCCCTGGCAATGCAGCAAAGAAAGTATCTCCTTGAGTACCAAATTCACCCTCTGCAGAACTCTGCTGTAATGGCATCACATGCTGCATCCATAGCTGCTAACCGAGCCATTTGGGTATGTGGATGCCAGTTATATACCTTCCACCTCCAGGCAGAGGGAAAAAAAAATCTCTATTGGATTAAAGAGTTGGAGGTATAGAAGGAGAGCACCATCAGCATCCTTTAATGTGCCGCAAACCATTATCTGACCTTATCAGAGTGGTGAAAACACACATTATCCCATACAACAACATATTTGCTCAGATGGTCTCTATTTAGGCCCCTCTCATTCACCCTCATATGGGTGAAGGTGCTGTTTTTTGAGATGACTGCACACATTGTAATTTTCCCTCCTTGCTGACCTGTGTCATTAATTATTGCTCTCTGAGCAATGTGATTTCTTCCACGCATTCTACCTGTTGCCAGTGTAGTGGACTAGGCCTACGTCGAAACTAAGTCTAAGGTCAAAACTC
>NC_056508.1:17259554-17262524 GCF_014905685.2 Nematolebias whitei | reverse complement strand
AAAAGTGAACGGGGAAAGAGTCTTTAAAATGTCAGTACTTCCTGGTCTAGTCAGAGCAAAAGTTCTGATGGAGTCTAAGAGTTCTGGAGTTCAGTAGTTGCTAGAGTTCTGTGGGAGTTCTGTAAACTACACAAGTTCTGCTGAGTTCTGATGGAGTGCTGTTGGAGTTCCTGACATGACAACAAAGCTCTTCCGAGTTCCATGGGATTATAACATTTTCCACTGAGGTGAATATGTGTCGAACAGAGCCTCGCCATTACTTCGGACGAGTAACAGCATCCTACTGAGACGCTGAAAGGGTGTGTTAAACGGAATCTCACCTGAGACATCTCCAGGTAAAGGAGCCGATTTCATCACCTAAGTGTACTGTAAGGAAAAGCTGAAGAAAGCCGGAGAGTGTCGATTCTGGTGAACACTTAATTTCTCTCACACACCATCTTACTCCCTCTGTCCTTCTTTCCATCTTTAAACTTTTCTATCAAGTAGAAATTCTTCCAGATATTTAGAAATGTCTGTGTAAAGTGCTTATTCACATTCATGTGGGTAAAAGATCATAGTTGTACAGTTTTATAAATGTCTGTGGTGCAGCAACGGAAAAATCATGGCCGTATGATTTTTCCTGATTGATTGCTTATGTTGTTATTTTCATAATTTGCCAAATTAATGTAAATGTTTGATGTTAAATTTTGATTCTGTAAATAAATGACCGCATTCATTTTGATGGGTCAAATATAAATGACGTCTCACGTTACATTTCCTTAAATTCAATGCACGTTTTATTCAGTCCAGAAAAATGAGGAATCCGCGTTAAATGATGAATATATCCCAGCATCTGTTCATCTACACCAGATTGAAACCTGCCTCGTTATTGCATACTGTATATATGCACCAGTGGCCTCCAGCTCCAGTACATGTTTTAACCCAGAAGAGGGAGAGAAAGAAAAGCTATATAACTTTTCCTCTCTATCATAATGCATTTTGGAAAATACGTTGTACAGTATGAACTGCCATGTTATGTGTACTGCATGGCATCACATAAAGTAACCTTTTTACAGCACAAATCTTTAGAGTATGCATTGAATGCAAATGTTTTACTTGTACATTCTGGTGACAGATCTCCTTCACTCTGTTGCTATTCCATTCAAATAGCACATTGTAGATCAGTCATACACATTTTATTTCTTCGGAGCACTCTGTCTATTGCAGTGATTGAAACTGATTCAATGTTCCCAAGACATTGCCATCTCTATAATAGTGTTTTGTTTGCCTCAAAATCATATGAAATTGTTTCATCATTGCACAAAAGGCTTCCTCTTGTTGCGGAGTATAATGTGTCCCTCTTCCATCTCTGCGAGGTTGTCCTGCAATTATATGTGGCGCAGAGTAAAGTTGTGATTATGTACAGTAAACATACTATACTGCTCTATACTGCTTTAACTCATATTGTTGTACTGCAGTGTAGAATAACAGTGCTTCCCTTTTGTAAAATGCTTCAGTACAGTATCGTACTGTAAATGCGGCAAATCTTTACTGTAACACTACTTTACACTACAATTCAGTACATTTGTGATGTAATAAAGCTGTAAGTCTAAAAGTAAAAAGTGTCAAGTTCTTGTAAGCTTCATGTATGATACAATGACAGTGGTGCAGTGCAGATTGTGTGCTGAATTACTGTCCAATATATACATGCACACCTGTTCGCCAGAAAATAATGTTTGAATAATTGGATTTATAGTGGTTCTCCCAACATTTGGCTGCGCCCTTTGACCAGCCTCAGTCATTGTGAGGCTGTTATTGACAACATGGTCCACAATTCCATTCATCCATCTATAATCTTCTGCTTGTTCTGAAGTAGGGTCGTGGGGCAGCAGCTTGATCAGAGAGGCCCAGACAACTCTTTCCACAGCCACCTCTTTCAGCTCTTCCACTGTGGATCTGGTACATAATTGTAGCCCTAATTTCATCAGAAATCTGCTTATGTACTTGGCCTCTTCTTCCTCTTCCCCGGTTTTGTCCCCCTTTGTTATCCTTCCTCCACGTATCCTCATCCTTCTTCCACGATGCCGATCTTCCATTTCAATGCCACAGTATTGCTGAAATGGCAAACTGTCCTGTTTGGTTTATATATGCTTGTCAATTGAGAGTTCATGGGATTCAGCTCTGTCACTGTGCAAAAGTAACTTTTAATTGGTTTCAAGTAATTCTTCACCACTCCTCAGCATCAGTGAATTGAGATTCACCTGAAAGAAATTGTTCAATTTGGGACACATTTTCAGGACAAAAATAGAGAGAAAGGAATGTAAAAAATTGACAGATTTTGACAACTTGTCAACATTTTTGCATGTAGTGATTCAAGCAATGACATGCAAACTATTAGTTATATAGGGAATGAATATTCAGCATTCATAACTATAGTTCATTTTCACTGACATGACATAAGCAAATGAACATGTTAGAAATCAATAGAGAATTGAATGGAAGTAATGGATGCATGTCCAAAAGAATTTGCAATTTGTTAGAAGGAATGATAAACTGCTACTATGATGTGCACAAATGACTAAATGTTCAGTTCAGTTCAGTTTATTTATATACAGTGCCTTGTGAAAGTATTCAGCCCCCTTGAACTTTTCAACCTTTTTCCACATTTCAGGCTTAAAACATAAAGATATAAAATTTTGATTATTTGTGAAGAATCAACAACAAGTGGGACACAATCGTGAAGTGGAATGAAATTTATTGGATGTGTCAAACTTTATTAACAAATAAAAAACTGAAAAGTGGGACGTGCAATATTATTGGGCCCCCTTGCGTTAATAGTTTGTAGCTCCGCCTTTTGCTGCAGTTCCAGCTGCAAGTCTCTTGGGGTTTGTCTCTATCAGTTTTGAACATGGAGAGACAGAAATTCTTGCCCATTCTTCTTTGCAAAACAGCTCGAGCTCAGTGAGGTTGGATGGAGAGCGTTTGTGAACA
>NC_056508.1:17233240-17254554 GCF_014905685.2 Nematolebias whitei | reverse complement strand
CTCAGGTATCTAGGGAGTTCTAACTTCTAAAGTAGCACAAACCCACTCCAGAAAAGCAACATGGCATTACCTGTAATCAGAATATTAGGGGTTCGTTTTTGTACATTCATTCAACCTTTATTTAGACATCATGAGGTTGAGGAACACTTTATGTCTACCGGTATTTGTTTAGTAGATTCTGTTAATGTACCTGTAATAGAATTAACAACCTGGCCAGTGTGTACCTTAATGCTTGCCAACTCCTGGACTGCACCAGTGACATGCATTAAAACTAGACTTTATAAGGAACGCCCCACAGGATGGACTCAGTAAAAGTTTAAAGTCCTGACACTTAAAAAGAAATGTTCATGACATTACCTCAAGATAACACATGTACACAGTCCAACAGCTAACACATTTAGCTGTAATCAGTAATTTCATGCCTAAAAGAAAGAGCATGAAACATCATAATTTTGTGGGACATACATTTCTACACCTCTAGTTAACCTCTGGATCATAAACCACAGCATGGCAGCTTCCATAAACCAGATCCTGCTCGCTTCAATTCCTGACAACTAGAGAAGTTTGGCACATTTCGTCTACAGTTTTTCTCAGTTGCTTTGGTGCATTTCTCACATCACTTTAACATTTGCACAAAAGTGAGTGCATTTCTTTAAACAAAAAGTACAGTTTGCAAAACATAGTTGGTAAGCTGCAAAAGTGTGTCATGTTCAAAATGGATAGTTCATTCCTTGAAAGCCAGTATTCATGTCAATGAACGTGTCAGTGGCATTAAAATGGAAAGTCTGGACAAAACTGTTTATGAAGAACATGACTTTGTCATGTTTCCATTATCAGAGTCAGAGCAGAGAGATTTATTTGTCATTCGCATCTCATGTGGTACAGGTGGTGGAACGAAATTATGTACACAGGGTCCCAGTTACATCCAACAATAAAATGTAAAAGAAAAACAGTAACAAGATCTAAGATATTAACTAAGAAAAACATCAGCTAAGTAAAATACTAAGCACTAATAGCATAAAAACATTACGTTGAACAGCAGCTTGAATATGAGTCTGCGTGAGCAGATGAGAACGCATGAACACAGCAACATGAAACAGATCAGCAGCAACATGAAACAGATCAGCAGCAACATGATGTGATTTTTTTCACAGTGATTATTCTGGTTAGATATTCATGAGTCTAACAGCCTCAGGGTAGAAGCTGTTCCTCAATCTAGGGGTTCTACACTTAATGCTCCTTAACCTCCTTCCTAAGGGGAGCGGGGCATAAAGTGTGTGTGCTGGGTGAGTGGGGTCCTTCATGATGCAGGTGGCCCTCTTCCTACATCTAGAGGTGTAGATGTCTGTGATGGTGGGGAGACTGACTCCAACAGACTTCTGTTATTATTATTATTATGACAGTTTAAACACTCTTTAGATGTTTTCCCATGACAAAAAAAAGACAGAGCTTGTTGACACTACCTGAAAATGCTCAAGGCAGCATTAAAAATTATTTGCACAGTGATTTGAAATCTACAGTTAAGTTACACATTACTTTATTTAGTGAGGTAAATGAGTACAAGACGATGAATATGTATTTTTTCACATTTTTACAGTATATGCTCTTTGCAGTTCTAATTTGTTCACAGAATTGTGCAAAAGCAACATACAAACATTTACAGCAAACCTAAGAAACACACTTTGGGTAGAGCTGTGCACAACTGTAAACAATATTGCAGTAAATATTGGAACTGAATTTGAACATACAACTTACACAATACTACAGTCTTAGGACCCACCCTCTTTACAATCTACATACATAATGTAGGTAAAAACATCCCTAATGCATCCATACATTTCTTTGCTGATGACACAGTTGTTTATTGTCGAGCTAAAACTGTTGAAAAGGCTTTCCAGCTTTTGAAATCTGCATTCAACAACATCCAGTCAGATTTGTTCTGTCTCAAACTTGTCCTAAATGCCGACAAAACCAAAGGGATGCTTTTTTCAAATAGGAAATTGGTCCCAGCAGTTCTTCCTCTGATCTCATCCTCAAATGATGTCCCCATTGAGTTTGTCAATTCCTATAAATATTTGGGTATCTTGGTCGACTCACATCTCTCTTTTAAGCTCCATGTGGAAAACTTGGTAAAGAAACAAAAAGTTAAACTGGGTTTCTTTTTCAGAAACAGATCCTGTCTAACCCTGAATGCTAGGAAACGCCTTGTGTCTGTGACTTTCCTTCCCTCCATTGACTACGGTGACATTATTTACATGAACGCTCCTACAAGAACCCTGCAGATGTTGGATGCTGCAGATGTTGGATGTTGTCTATCATGGTGCACTAAGATTCATAACTGGCTGTGATTATCGTACCCACCACTGCACCCTGTATTCACTGGTTAGCTGGACATCATTAATGTCACACAGACTCTCTCACTGATACATTTTCATCTTTAAATCACTTCTTGGTCTGCTGCCTTCATACATCTCCTCCTACGTGTCTCTGCGTGAGTGCAGCTACAGCGTGCGCTCTCAGGACATTATTACCTGCAGTGTTCCCTCAGTGCAAACTGAACTAGGCAAAAGGGCCTTCTCCTACTCTGCTCCTGTTTCCTGGAATATCTTACAAAAAGATCTGAAGCTCTCGACCTTGACCTCTCTAAGTGTCTTTAAGAATCTGTTGGACTCCTGGCAGGGACCCATGCAGTCCCGTTCCTGTTTTTAGTTTTCTACATTCGCCTTAGAATCTAGCTGTTTTTTGTTACTTTTCTTTTCTTTTTACTTTACCGTTTTTCTTTTACATTTTATTGTTGGATGTAACTGGTACCCTGTGTACAAAATTTCACTCCACCACATGTACCACATGTGGTGTGAATGACAAATAAAGAATCTCTGACTGAACATTAGCGTATGCACTAAACATAAATGTTTTACATGTATATTCTGGTGACGGATCTCCTTCATTGTGTCACTGTTCCATTCAAATGGAACATTGTACAATTGTTTCATGCATGTTTCATATGTTTAATTTGTTCTGAGTACTCTGTCAATTGTAGCGATTGAGATTGATTCAATATTCCCAAAGATACTGTCTTCCTCTATAACAGTGCTTTGTATGTCTCTCAACCATATGGCATTGTTTGACCATTGCACAAATGGCTTCTTCTTGTTGTGGGGTAATATATGGCCCTCTTCCATCTCTGTGAAGTTGTCTTGCAATTCTATGTGATGCAGAGTAAAATGAAAGTACTGTAATGTACAGTAAACATGAGATATACTGCTTTAACCCATATTACTGTAGTTTAGAATAATCATGCTTCCCATGTGTAAAATGCTGCAGTACAGTACCATACTGTAAATATGGCAAATCCTTACTGTAACACCACTTCACACTACAATTCAGTAAATGTGTGTTGTAATAAAGTTGTAAGTCTGAGGGATTTCTAGGTTTGCCAGCCACACTAATTTTCTCCATAGCTGCTGCAAATCACAATCAGTCACCACTCCACACCTGCTCCTTATTTGCAGGACTACTCTGCTTCGGTATAAAAGCCTCAGCCAGACATTTCTCCAGTGCAGGGACATTATCATCAGTGGTGTATTCTATGTGATACACTGGTATATGCTGTATACCCACTAGAAAAGCTTGGGAATGTCTTTATCCACTTAAAAGTGTCAAATGATATGTGACAACAAGGGCATCAGAAGCTTCTTTAATGTGGGGGGGGACACAAAGATGTGTGTAAGTGTATGTGAGTGCGTGCACGTGTACAAAAGTGTGCACTAATACAAAAAAAGCAGCATTTCACATAGATTTGCTTTAATTCCACACATTTAAAGCATGTTTTTCACCAAGTTGATGTAAATTCAGCTGTGGGTTTTTAAAGACATTTTAACTTTAATACACTTTAATACAGAGCGTCAGGTCGACACATTGTGTTTATGGAGAAATAAAAAAACATCAACGCTAGACTTTTGTACTAGTGTTCAACACTACTCATCTAAATGATGTTTCTCACGAAGCTTGAGGACAATAAGGTGTGGGGTTTTAAAGACATTTCAACTTTAATGCACCTGAACACACAGCGTCTCTTACACCTGCAGCGTTTTACAGCGTCACAGTTACTGCTAAGCTAACATGCTACAGATGTAGCGCTCCTCTCAAACATCCTCCTAACCATATATATATGTTTATGATCAATCCCCTGGTCAACAACTGCTCGCACGAAGCTTGCTAAACTAGTGAGCGAACAACACAGAGGTGTCTCCATCTCCTCCACCTGTGCGCATTTTCTGCCGAGGCAGGAGACTCAGAGTTGGAGGTAACCAGGAAAACCTGGAGTGGAGTTTTAGTGGCTTGAGTATTCTCCTACTAAAGTTGAATGGATTCATTCACGAAGAAAGAGAAACTGTGCCACCTGAACTTGTGTTTAATAGTGTGTGTGTGTGTGGGTGGGGGGGGGGGGGGGGGTCCAAATGAAAATTTTTTTAATGTGGGGGAGACATGTCCCCTTCACATATAATGGTTGTGATGCCTATGCTTGACATATCAATAGGCATCTGGTCTGTTTGTATTCCGCAGGCACGTGTGCCACCGTGAGCTGCTCCAGCTACATGAAGCTAGTGGGAGTGATGCAGAGCGTCGCTGAAACATGGGCGAGGGGGTTTTCAGAATAAAAGTTTAAACCGGATATTTATATTTTGTCATGTCAAAAGTATTAGCAAAGTTTGAAGTCGCCAGCGTGATGTTTTGAGAGCAATAAACAGAAAAACCCTTATTAAACAACGATTCTTGGTCACATTACATTAAAAAGAAATGTTTCTAAACAACACAAATTATTCAAAGAAAAGCACTTCATTTAAAACATACATATTTACATGTGCCACTTTAAGCCTGAAGAACTTTCATATTTTGTACAATTTACTTTGGAAGTCTGAATTAAAAAGAAAATACCTTATAATAATAAATATGATAAAATGCATGTGTGTGTGTAGGGGTGTGTGTAACATATATCCATCAATTCATCCATTATCTTCCACTTGCTCCGAAGTCAGGTCTCGAGGAGCAGCATCAGAGCAGGGAGGTCCAGACATTTCTTGCTGCAGTCACTTCTTCTAGCTCTTCTGGGAAGACTACAAGGTGTTCCCAGGCTATCAGAGCGATATAGGCTCTCCAGTGTGTCCTGGGTCTTCCCCGGGGTCTCCTCCCAGCTGGACATGCCCGAACCACCTCAACTGGCTCCTCTCAAAGTGGAGGGGCAGCGGTTCTACTCTGAGTCGCTCCTGGATAACTAAATTTCTCACTCTGTCTCTAATGGAGAGTCCAACTATCTTGCGGAGGAAACTAATTTCAACCACCTGTATCCAAAATCCCATTCTTTTGGTCACTACGCAGAGCTCGTGACCATAGGTGAGTGTAGGAACATAGACTGACTGGTGAACAGAGAGCTTTGCCTTACAGCTCAGCTCCCTCTTCACCACAACAGATTGGCACAGAGTCCACAATACTGCAGATGCTGCACCAGACCATCTGTCCATCTCACGTTCCGTTCTTCCCTCACTCGTGAACAAAACCCCAAGATTTTTGAACTCCACTTGAGGCAGAACCTCACCCTCAAACCGCAGAGAGCAATCTACCCTTTTCCGGTTGAGGACCATGGCCTCACATTTGGAGGTGCTGATTCTCATCCCAGCTGCTTTACACTCAGCTACGAAACGCTCCAGTGAGAGCTGAAGATCCCCGCAAGATGACACCAATAGGACCACATGAACTTAATGAAAGTTACTTAATTGGTTACACACAGCAAATGTTATCTATCACCCTGGCATCACATGCATGCTGCATCTCACGAAGGAACATTTTTGGTGTCCCAACATGTCCAAAGATGTGAAGGACTTTGTTTCTGCCTGTCCAACTTGTCCACATAACAAAAATAATAACAAACCCCTTGCAGATCTTCTTCTTCCACTACCATCCCCCAGTCGTCCATGGTCTCATATCCCTTTGGACTTCATCACCAACCTACCTCTGTCTGAAGGTAACTCTGACTTCTACACAGTTATTGATCGATTCTCTAAGGCTACTCATTTTATCCCCCTGACCAAGCTCCTTTCTGCAATAGAAACAGCATAATAATGCTAAATCATGTTTTCCGCCTCCATAGCATTCCTTTAGCTATTGTTTCAGACAGGGGACCCCAGTTCATCTCCCAAATATGGAAGTCTTTTTGCCAAGCCTTGGGTGCAACCTCCAGCTTGACGTCTGGCTATCATCCCGAATCTAATGGTCAAACAGAGAGCTGCAACCAAGAACTGGAAGCTTCATTAAGGTGATTAAGTAAGGTTAATGATCAATAGTAACCCATCCACTTAGAGTCAACATCTGCCTTGGGTCAAGTACACCCATAATTCTCAAACCTCCTCAGCAACAGGTTAGTCTCCTTTTGAGGCATCAATGGGGTATTCTCCCCCACTGTTTCCCTCTCAGGACTTTAATATTTCTGTCCCTTCTGTCCAGCACCATGTCAGAAGATGCCACGGAGTTTGGCATCAAAACAGAGAAACACTACTCAGAACGGAAGAACAAAATAAGAAGTGTGCTGACAGCCGCCGATCTATGGCCCCTAGTTACCAGGTTGGCCAAAATATATGGCTCTCCACTAAAGGCATGTCTCTCAAAGACACACACAGAAAACTCGACCCCAGATACATCGGACAATTTCAAATAACCAAAATAATCAATCCATCTGCTGTCCGCTTACAACTTACTCTGTCCATGAAAATTCACCCTATGTTCCACGTATCCCATTTCAAGCCTGTGAAAACCAGCCCCACCGAGACCTCCGACCAACCTAAAAGTCTAACAAATAGTATTTTTACACCAAAAACACAATTATGTAAAAAGCTAGCAAAATATTGGCATATACTGGCATGAGTTGGTCTATAAAAATTTTATTTAAAAATAACTAATGGAGGATCAATAATGATATAGCAGGCTTAAAAACCTTTCCATAGCAGATTAACTGTATGTAATAAAGCTGAGATTTTCAAGCTGCACACTGGCTTGATCACAAATGAAATACAAACATCAGGAGGCCGATAAAGTAATTGACTCTTTTTAGGTCTGTTTCATAAGAAAAGTAATGTTTACAAAAAAAATTGCAATCATGACTGTCAGTGTTACGATTTTTGTGCTGGGAACGAAGAAAAGCTTTGTTAAAATTTGATCCACAACAAAAAAATAATGAGGAAAGCATCTGATTGACAATCACTTTTATGTTGTTGTTTTTTTTTGCTTAAAGAAATAAGGAACAACACAGGGGAAAACTTGTTTAATAATGTTACAAAATGTTTATTTTGTATAGTATATTTACTCTTGTCTACTTTGCATCCTCTGTGCCATTTTAGTTGCAATCACAAAAAAGCAAACCATTTTAGTTGAAGTCTGACTTTTATTTGTGTCTCCAAAAGGTAATCAGTTGTAGACGTACAGTATAATCAAAAACTACTTTATGAGTTTCATTAAAGTACTGTATTTCCATTTATGTTTGTATATGCCGCCAAGAAAAATATCCAGCAGTAAAAATAAAGTGCACTCCTAGAAGGTGAAGGCTTGAATGGTAACACTTTAATTATACATTTGCCACAGTGACATTCATATTCAGAAAATTAAAAGGTGGAAGTAGTTTGTGATTATTCCAGACAGCTCGATGGACAGATAGATTTGGATAACACAGATGCACGTTTGAAAATGCACATTTTCTCAGTTACACACGAGCACTGTGGACGCAGACAAACCAAACCATACAGTTTTAATGGGAACAATGGACCAATCAAACTATCAGTGAATTAATGGATATTGAAAATGTGCTGAAAAGGCCCTCTTTAATAGATGCAAAGCAGGGTGGCTTGATTTAAAGTTTGGTCATGTACAACACGGTGGATGAAATGATCCAAATCAAATTGCTCACAGATGATTCAGTTCTTTTCTCGTAAGTTGTGTCATCAGTAATCCATATTCATGTGTTGTCTCCCTGAAGATTTGGACTTATTATTCTAATGACAGTTTAAAGGTATTAGTCATGTAGGCTTTGTCAGTCTCTGTTTTCCATGTGCCTACCATCTGGACATTGAATTATACAACCATGGTATTTCCTGTTGACTAACACTGGAACTGTTAAACATTAAGAAAATTATTGTTTAGTATGAGCTCTTAAACTTTACTCAATCACAAAATGTTGTGCAAGGTAAATACAAGCGTTAACGATGGAGACATGTCATCGAGGAAGAACAGGAAGCTTTAGACATCAATGAAAGCAACGTGCCGCAAACAATAGGCAGCTTCGGCAGGAATGTCTCTGGCACGGATCTCATTGGCGTCCAAACGCAGTACCCTCAGCTTGGAAAAGTTTGTCACGTCGATGGTGCCGCAGAAACTGCTCAGGGAAAACTCTGAAAGGAAAATCAGACATGAAAACAGATTAAACCTTTATTGCCTACGTCTTAAAATTCACTAAAATGTCCAGATGTAACTGTCAGAGACAGTTTGCACATTTCTGTATTACAAGCTGTACGGAGCTCAGCAAATGCCAGATGTTGAAACTAAAACTGCAAGTCAGGACAATCTGTTTCTATCAGGTTAGGAAAATGTGAACATAAACTTGATAATAGATGTACATTTAAAAAACAAGCAATAGATCTTTTTTTTATTTGATTATTATTATTGTTGAAAAGTTAAACAGATTCTTACTTCTAGGAAGAATTTCTAAACAGTGCTGTTAAATCACAATTTTCACTTCCCTTCAACAGTCAAGCAGAAAAGTATTTATACTACAACCTAATTTTCTTTAAATTTAACTAAAAAACTTGAAAAATTCCTGAAGAAATTTTGGTGGAGTGATCACTTTAGAACATGTCTAAACTAAAAAGTCATAAACTGGAAAGTGTCATTACCAAACACAGGTATAGTGTAAATCAGATTTCAGCAAATATTATATTTTGAGTATTTCATCATGTGGGTACTAGAGTAATATGTTATTAACAGTAGGTGGGACTGTGTAGAGCATTTGTGAGTACTGTCACTGCTTTGATAGCGTGGAATCATCTCCCAACTGAACTCAAAAGATCAGATCTCTTTTTTTAATTGTTTAGATAATATCCTAGAAAAAAGCAACAGGAATCCATTAAAAATGGCCTCAGTTGAGGAAATGAAAAATGAATGGGCTGTAAAAATAAAAAGAACAAACTGTAATCATTACCTAATAAAATATGTTGGGTTTTTTTACATTCCATTACATAAATAACTAACTCAAGCCATGTTCAAAGAACAAAAACTGCCAGATTATTTCAAATTTCCATCTCTTTTATGCACATTTTGTGTTTTGAGATCAGAATATTGCTGTTAGTTGAGGTCATAATGGGCTGTGTATTCACAGCGAGTTGCAGAAGCTGGTCAGGAAACTATGACGGGTTTTTAATTTTATTTTTTTATTGTGCTGGTGTTCAATGTTTGACAATACATTTTTCTACATCTTTTACCTCTATGATATTTGTCATATTTGTAATGATTATTTATGATATTTTTAAATTTGTATATACATCATTTGCCTGATTAAACAAAAAAAACAAAGCAACTGAACTTCTGTTCTGTAGATGAAGATGTTTTTCATCCCATTTCATCCTCAGAGCTTTCTCATTTCAAAACTAATAAAAAGCCCAAGACTTTCAGGGACTTGGGTTACAACTTAGTTTTCATACCTTTGATCTTATTGGCTTGTAAGTAGAGGTTCTCCAGGTTCCTATTGATAAGAGGGATCTTTTCCAGTTTGTTAAAGGACAGGTCGAGCTCAACGAGTGAGCTGGTGTTGAAGACATGAGATGGAAGTCCTTTATCAGTCAGGGTGTTGTGAGCCAACCGGACAAACTGCAGATTGGGATGTGTGGTGAGGAAACCAGCTGGCACCTCCTCAATGTTATTAAACTCTAGGTAGAGCTGCTGTAGCCTCTCAGGGAGGGTTTCTGGGATTTTTCTCAGCTTGTTTTTTCTCATGTCCAGCATGGTCAAAGACTTTAGTCCCTTAAAGCCACCTTCTATGTCTTCTATGACATTTCCCTGCAGCTCAAGGGTGGTCAGGTTGGTCATTCCCTTGAACGTGTTGGAAAGAACTTTTGCGATCTTGTTGTGAGCAAGCCTCAGGTCTGTGACAGACTTGGGTAATTTATCAGGCACACTGGTAAGTTCATTGTGATCCAGGTAGAGCCGATCCAGATTTTCTAACTTTGTAAAGACACTGCTGCTGATTTTGTCCGAGGTGAGCTTGTTATGAGACAATACTACCCAAGCTAGGTTAGTAGCGTTGTCAAACACCCCATTCTGGATGCCCGTGATCTGGTTCCGCTGCAGATACACATACTTTACATGCGACGGAACGTAAGGGATGTGCTGAAGGTTGCGGCTGTGGCAGTACATGGCTGTGGGGTAAGATGCAGGGCAGTCGCACTCCAGGGGGCAGTCTATGCCCTCAGCCTGCCAACCTGCATTCTGCCACCGTCTTCGTAGCTGGGACAGCCACTGGAACGAGCTGTGATGCTGGCTAAGGTTCACATCCACAATTCCTAATATCAGAAGCGCCACCAACATCCGCATGATCACTGTTACAAAACAAAACGAAAAACTGGTCAAAATTGTGTCATTTAAATGCAACAGGAAGCAAAGCACTTATTACAAAAACCTACAAGAGCTGAATTCTGCCAATCTAGAACATCTTATGGTTTGTGTTTAAAACATGCAGAAGCTGCAACATACCTGCTGGTTGCTTGATCTTTGACAATGCCTCCTTCGTATCTCTCCTCGCCTGTGTTTGTCTTTAACTGAGAGGATGATGTTGCTGGTAAAGAATAAATACCACTAGCCTCTGCAGCTGTAGCTCCAACCACTCTGTCTCATTAGTGCACATGCATGTTTCCTCTTTCATGTAATATGCACTGTAACATATAGCCTCCAGCTATGTAAAGATCAATACCAGCTGTAAACCGTCCAGAACATCTGCTCTTGCACAATGTAGTTTTCCATGACTGCATTATACCTTGTTATTAGCCTCGTCTCTAGAAGTCTACACTTTTTGCTGTGTCATGATGAAGAAAATGTGGGGGGCATATTGGCATTGAACATTTAATGATCTATACAAGATGCAGAAATCAGAGCTGTTGTTTCCAAGGCTGTGTATGAAACTAAGAAGCAACTTAAAATCTTATCCCGAAGTGTTAATGTACTTTTTTTTCAGTATATACATTATGTGCCAGGAAAGGTTGCCAAACCCTGTTATTAGTCCAAGATTCTTGCACATGTTTCTCTTTTTCTGCGTGCTTCAGAGTCTACTTTCTGTCAATTATAGTATTCAAGCCGTAGAGAAAGTTAACATATGGTTGTACTGGTGCCATGTACAAAGGAGAACCATAATTATCCTGCAAATATATATATATTTTTTTTTTTTCAGAATATGCCTTGCCACTTACATCCTCCTTAGTTGCAGGAAAATTAGATGCAGATTGTAAAGGATTAGGTTAATTCTCACGTCCTCAAAAGGATTTGTTTTAAGACCCTGCTGAGGAAGTGAAGTACAGCATGGAGATTTGAAAAGGACTTTGTTCAAAGCATATTAGACAAAGCAAACCCTCTTTCAGTTTTAAGTTGTTGTTTTTTTTTTGGCTAGTCCTTATACATCTTAAAGTTGGGTTGACAGAAATCATTATAGTGTGTTACCAGTGTTTTCTTTGTTGTTGTTTTTTTTAACTAAGGCAAAAGGCAGAAGACGTGTGGGGGAAAAAAAAATCACTATTTCTCCATTGATTTTATTTATTTCAAGGGCATAAGTAGCAACCAGATGCTGCAAATGAAAGACTGAGCAACAGTGAGTGCTTCTATGAAAAAGAGACTAATCAGGAACATTCATGTGGGTTTGACTAAATGCCAAGGAGGAAGAACATCAGCAATGGGGCAGCAGGTCCATGCATGCTCTATATTTAGGGGATTTTAAACAAAATAGCATAGTTCTAATAGACCAAAAGTTTATGTTTTCACTGAACCTTTATGATAAAGATTGGGCATAAAACAACTGCAACAACACATTAATGTTTTTTTCTTCACTTTTTGGGTGGAATTGGAGCAAAAATCTAATTTAGATCAGAAGGGGTTCATGTTAGACGTAGTCAAATACTTTGTACTGTTAACACTGAAAATGAGTTGAAATGCCTCTAAAAAAATCACTATGTAGATTTTATTTGCAAACTAAGTGTTGTACGTTTGAAAAAATAAAGACTAATACGTACTTTTGTCTATTTATGTTCTATTTATTTACAACATTGCAACTATCCTTTCTACAACTCATAAGGAAGATATTTAAATCTGTTAGTATTTGCTGAGTAAAAGTTTTTTTCCGCATCTGTTTATCTAAAATAACAATAAACCATCAGTTACCAATTATTATCTAAACAACATTCTTTTTTATTTAGTCATATTATACTTTCTTCATGAACATTGGACGTTTTCACAGTTTGCAAATGAAAGATCACAATCTCAAACAAGTACACATTGTTTTGACCTTATCATGAACACTTTATGTAAACTAAAACAATTTAAGCTTTCACCAAAGTTCATGCTCAGTAATCCATGTATAAAATCCAACAATGTTCAGTCAGGTCATCTGGATGGTTTCAAAAAAAGAAACCGTCCAGGTGACCTGACTGAACATTGTTGGATTTTATTCCTGGATTATTGAGCATGAACTTTGGTGTTTTGAACCACTTTTGCTTGACTCTCTCAGACGAGTTGACGGGGGAGAGGGTGAGCCCCGGAGGCCATCTTAGCACCAGAAAACTGTTTTTTTTTTCCACTATGGAGTATGCTGTTTGTGGAAATCAGTTTTGTTTGGTGGATCCTCAGATTGATGACGATTTATTATAAAATATGTAAAATGTAAAGCAAGCTTTAATAAAGTACTTTTACTGCCATTTATACTGTTTATTAATGACATCATCTCAAGTCAGCAGGAGCACCATCATCACCATCACAACAACACAACAACAAAGTGAGAGCTGTAAATTTAATCTGCACAAACATTTTCAATCAGGGCTCAAAATGTTTAACTGTCAAAGAAATGTGCAAGAAAATAAACTAATGTCACTCTACAGGCACATTTAGAGAGAGGACAGTTCACAGAGACACAGTGAGGACATGTGAGACTGAGACACAGTGAGG
Organism: Nematolebias whitei; assembly: GCF_014905685.2. Taxonomy (NCBI): domain Eukaryota; kingdom Metazoa; phylum Chordata; class Actinopteri; order Cyprinodontiformes; family Rivulidae; genus Nematolebias; species Nematolebias whitei. The sequence goes on along the minus strand of NC_056508.1, from coordinate 17,241,315 downwards.
ACGTGTGAGACTGAAGGAGGTTCAACCAGTTCATGGACCAGAACCAGATGAGAAGAACAGCAGAACTTCCACTGACCAGTGACCTGACCAGTGATCTGACCAGTGACCTGACCAGTGATCTGACCAGTGATCACACATGTTGTTCTAAATTAAACTTTGGTACGAGCAGTGTTACAATAAGACATGTCATATTTTTATTGAACAATAATCTTCATTCTAACAGTGACGTTGTAATTTCAGAGACTGAGGAAGAAACAGAAATGAGGCGAGTGAGATGAGGGACAGATGAAAATGTGTCCTCAGAGGACGGGGACAAGTCAGGATCTGATGATCCAGGATCAACAGGACCAGGAGGATGGATCAACAGGCAGTCAGGGAACAGAGATGAACAACCTGAGGAACAATTAGAACACAAAAAATACATAAGCAGGACAGAAGAAACTCACAGACAAGAAAATTAACTCAGTCCTGTGAAGAAAAATGTTAATGGAAAATAAATTGACATATTTTTACAAAAGATCAGATGAAGACAACTGGCATGAAGAATAACTTCCAGCTCCATCTCAATGTACCTGTGATAGTTTAATAAGTTGTTTTGTTACTGTCCTACAGTTTATTGATGCTGATATATTCTTGTAATAATTCTTATTTCTTGTTCTGTCTTGAAAGAGTCTCATCTCAACTTGACCCATGATTACCAAACACTAAACTAATAATATAAAACTAATGTAAATGAACAGTCCTGCAGTAAATACCAACTTTGTGAAGGTTATGGTGTTAAAGTAATTTTATTCAAACATCTTGATTCAGCTGTTATTGATTAATAGAAGACAGAAAATGAGATCTTGTACCTTTGTGATACTTTGAATGCAACATTCAGTTCATGAAGTCATTCTCCTCTGGTTTACCTGGAAAACATGAAAACATTGACTCATCTCCACAATCACGTTTTACTTTAATGATAATGTCACAATTTATGCTGCAGTCTTTGACAAATGATCTATAACTTTAACTAAATTACGTCAATCTTGTTGTCATGTTGTCATCATTCTTTGTTAAATCAGGTCTCTCTTGTAGATGAGTCCTCGAGGCTCAATGGGATTTACCTGTAGAAATAAAGGTTGAATGAATCTCTCAGGAAAAAAGGCCAAATATTTTCTAGTTGAGTTCAGTAACTGGAATTACCATAAATTTAAAAAAGACCACCTTTCAAACTTTAAGCAGTAATAGATATTTTAAAACGCTGAATTAGAAATAGACCCGTTTAAACCGTCATGTTGCAGAGCAGCTGCAGTTAAAACACAACTAGTAATTTAACATGTTTCATTAACTAAAACTGGAGACATGAAGTATTAATGTTGATAAATTGTGGTACAGAACAGTCAGATAACGCTTCACAATGGAGAAAAGGTGTCGTATTTTCATCAACTTACCGGAGAAAACACGGAGAATGAACTACGTTCAATGCTGAACCGCTGCTGTTTGGAACTATTTACCGCTGCGTGACCCACGTGACTTCCGCATTCCATTCTTTCTATGGGAGTCTATAGGAGTGTCGGGACTCTCTCTTTATGGGGCTCTGGTTTCTGCCAACCATGGATATCATACATATCATAATTATATGATATCATAATTATATGATATGTATGATATCCATGGTTGGCAACGCCTCAGTAAGGACAGCATCGTTGCTGAGTGACGTCACTACATAATTTGCATAAATGCCATCGTCGACTTTCATCTGCGGTGTCTTTCATCTGCGTTGTCTTTCATCTGCGTTGACTTTCAACGTCACTAAGGCATTTCTGCGTTAGAGTCCTGACGTCACTACATAATTTGCATAAATGCCTTCGTTGTCTTTCATCTGCGTTGCTTTCAACGTCACTAAGGCGTTAGTCATGACGTCACTCAACAGAGGTTATATATATAGGTCTTGTTTGTGAACTTGCCATTCTCTGCAACCCCAAAGAAGTGTTTAGGTATTTCAAAAGTGATTGAAATAATTTTCTTCTGTTCTTTATACCATTGCAAATAAATTTGCCATGGCTTTTCAGAAAGATCGCCAAGAAGTGCCAGCGCCTCTTAATGTAACGGTGCATCTTAGAATCTCTGTAAATTCGGGTGTTTACGTTGTAAAGGAAATTCTGAGATACACAAGTTATGGAGAAATCGCCCTGTGTGAAAAGGCAGGAGCAGAGTACACTCTGAAATGTTACAGAAAAAAGTTTCATCAGACGGCTGAAGAGGAAATCGGGTTCTTTAACGTTCTCAGGAGTGTAGAAGCAGAAAATCTAGTCAGGTATTTTGAATCCTTCGAGTACGAAGATTGGATTTGTCTAGTGTTTGAAAAACTGGACGTTAGTTTGTGGGATTTTGGGAAGAGAAGTGGGTGGGCATCCATTAAACTTTCTGATATCCAACAAATTGCCCACCAGATGTTAACCACTGCCAAAGTATTGGAATCCTCTGGTTTTACACATGGAGACATAACCCCGGGAAGCGTTATGTTGACAGATGGAAATTTGCAACGGTCCAATGTAAAATTATTTAATTTTGAGGCTGCTTACAAAACATCCAGGTTGTCAGAGAAAACCCTCCCTCAGACGTGGGGCTTCACCCCACCAGAAGTTTTCTTTGACATGCCCCTGGGTGAAAATTTTCACGTATGGAGCATAGCTTGTACACTGGCTTCAGTCCTTCTTGGGAAACCATTATATTCCACAGATTGTGACTATAGCTATGTAAAAGCTATTATAAAGTTGAATGGCATGCCAGACAATCATGTCTTGGACAATGGATGTGGTGTCAGACGCTATTTTACTTCGTGCAAGAACGTTTGGAAACTTAAGACTCCAGCTGAATATTTAAAAGCAACCGGAAAAGTTGTTAACGAGATAACCACGGATTTGGATGAAATAGAGTCTTTTGACAATCTCTTAGACATCATATCAGATTTGGAAGATTTTCATGAATCTGAAGCCTTTATGGACTTTCTGGGGAAGATGCTGAAGGTCAATCCAGCTGACAGGATACGCCCTGAAGACGCTTTAAACCATGAGTTTATGACAATGAAATTGTCTGATTCAAGTCGTGGTTTGAAAAAGACAAAAGGGGATGATAAAATGTCACATCGCAGACCCAAATCTTCAGAAAAGCACAGAGATTCTTCAGTTCGATCTGACTCTAATTCTATCTCACATTGTGACTTGTCTGCAGACTCTGACAGTGGAGGTTCTTTCAAAGCGGACTCTGCTCGAAGAAATCTGTTGAACAAAATAAAAGGTGCGGCGACTATTAGCGACAAATCGAATGTTTACCATGTGGAAAAAATCATTGGACAGGGAGCATATGGGTTAGTGGCTCGATGCAGAAAAGTCGGTACAAATCAGGCAGTCGCTCTAAAAGTCATTTCAGAAAATGATGGCATTTCGGCTAAAAAAGAGACGCAGGCAATTTTGAGGCTTCGAAAATGTAATGCCGATAAAATCAACATCATGAACTGTTTTGACTTTTTTACGTGGCAGAAATGTCATTGCTTCGTTTTTGAGCTTCTTGACCAAAATCTAGCTGATTTCATGGTTCAAAGACAAAAAACTCTGAGGGCGTTTGAGATCAGAGCAGTCGCCAAACAAATGTTAATTACTCTCAGTGCATTGAAGGACCTTGGCTTGACCCACTGTGACATTAAAATTGATAACTTGATGACAGTTAATCAGAGCTCTACACCCTTTAGAGTTAAGCTGATTGACTTTGGACTTTGCGTTTCAACGTCCAAGTTAAAAAAAGAGTTATTTCAGAATCCATGGTACAGGGCTCCAGAAGTCTATCTGGGATTCCAGCCAAACGAGGCAGTCGACATGTGGGGTCTTGCTTGCACTTTGGGTGGTTTGTATCTTGGTAAGCATTTGTTTAAGAGCGAGTCAGAATATACAGTCATGAAATCAATTGTAAATCTCCTTGGTCAGCCTAATAACAATGTTCTTGACAGCGGTTATCGAGTCACAGAATTCTTTACACGTGAGAAAACTGGATCTGAAAGTATCTGGCAGTTCAAAACAGCAAAGCAATATGAAGAAGACTATTTCGAGACAGTTGAAGAAAATGACTGTTGCAATGATTTGAGCTCTTTGGATGATTTGCTAGGAAAGGCGTCATATATCAAGGATCCACTTGAATCTCAAGATATTAAAGAATTCATAGACCTTCTAAGAAAGATGCTAGCTGTGAATCCTGCAGAGCGAATTCTCCCTGCAGATGCGCTGAACCACAATTTTGTCACAATGAAGCATCTTCCAATCCGCAGCAACAACAAATATGTGAAAAAGGCGTTAGAAGTAATGTCACAGTGCAAACCCAAAAGCGCAGAAGAGTTATCGGTGAGCTGTGACAATAGAAACGCCTTGAATCCTAGTCCGGTTATGGAGACACCTTGCATTAATATTTCAAATGACCTCTCTATGGACAAAACATCAGAAATGTCCCAAAGTCATAGAGATTTGTCAGTTCACTCTGACTCTAGGTCTGGAAGTTCAGATTGGAGCGATCACTCAAACTTGAGTGATAGCAATGATTTAAGCAATCTGTTTAAAGAAATAGTAGCAGGTGTAAATATTTGTGCTGAACCAAATACATACCATGTAGAAAAAATCATTGGGCAGGGAACATTTGGGTTAGTGGCTAAATGCAGGAAAAACGGTACAGATCAAGCAGTTGCTGTAAAACTTATTGCAAAAGAGGATGGTGAGTCGGCTAAACTAGAGCTTGAAGCGATTTTAAAACTCAATAAATTGAATGCCGATAAAATCAATGTCATAAGCTGTTTGGACTTGTTTATCTGGCAGGACTTTTATTGCTTCACTTTTGAGCTTCTTGACCAAAGTCTGCAGGATTTCATGGAACAAAGAGATTGTTCACCTCTGAGGGTGACTGAGATTAGAGCGATCACTAAACAAATGTTAATTTCACTCAGTGCATTGAAAGACCTTGGCTTGACCCATACTGACATTAAACTTGACAACTTGATGATGGTTAATCAGAGCTCTATGCCCTTTAGAGTTAAGCTGATTGACTTTGGACTTTGTATTTCAACGTCCAAGTTATCAGAGGACAGTTTAATTCAGAATGCATGTTACAGGGCCCCAGAAGTCTATCTGGGATTTCAGCCAAACGAGGCGGTGGACATGTGGAGTCTTGCTTGCACGTTGGGTGGTCTGTATCTTGGTCAGCATTTGTTTGATAGTGAATCAGAATATACAATCATGAAATCAATTGTAGATCTTCTTGGTCAGCCTGATAACAATCTTCTTGACAGAGGACAGCGAGTCAGAGAGTTCTTTACACGTAAGAAAAATGGATCGGAAAGGATCTGGCAATTTAAAACAGCAAGGACATATGAAAAGGACTCTGGACTGAAAATTCCTGATGACTGGTGTAACGATTTGAGTTCTTTGGATGATTTGCTAGAAATGGGACTTTGTATCAACGATCCACTTGAATCTCGAGACGTTAAAGAATTTATAGACCTTCTGACAAAGATGCTAGCTGTGAATCCTGCAGAGCGGATTCTCCCTGCAGATGCTCTGAACCACAGTTTTATTACAATGAAGCATCTTCCAATCCGCAGCAACAACAAATATGTGAAACAGGCGTTAGAGGTTATGTCAACGTGTCAAGCCAGGAGCACAGAAGACTTATCCATGAGCTGGAACAATACAAACGTCTTGCATCCTGGTCCTGTTATGGCGACACCTGGCATTAATATTTTATATGACCTCCTTGTTACATCTGAACCTCAGCCGGAAGAGTCAGCAGAAAACACGCCAAACACAGTTTCACATGTTGTTAAGCGGAACAAGTGCTTCAGAACTTTTAGAAAATTCTGTGCCAGAGTATTCAACGTTCATCACCTCCTGTCATAAGAAATGTTATCTGGGCACCTACAGCTGACAAACTACCACTCCTATTACTTTCTCTGCATTTAGTCCCACAATATGGGTTTACTCCGGGATGCTCCGGTTTATCCCACTGAAGAAGGAAAAAAAAGTTAAACTAACTGGTGGTGCAAGTCAGGGTTTACTCCGGGATGCTCCGGTTTATCCCACTGAAGAAGGAAAAAAAAGTTTAACTAACTGGTGGTCCAAGACAGGGTTTACTCCGGGATGCTCCGGTTTTTCCCACTCCAAAAAAAAAAATCAAATAAAATCAAATCAAACATTAGACTAATAGTTATTCTAATTTGACAGTGTCCTTCCTGGTTCTGTTCTGCTTCTGTCTCGGTGTGCAAGTTATAACTTCATTTTTCACAAAGGTACATCTACAAGAGTGGCACGGTGTCTCCGTTGGTAAAGCAGGGCCTATCTGGGTGAGCTGCAAGCTCACTCCATGCACGAATGGGTTTTCGCTGGGTACTCCAGTTTCCTCCCATAAACCAAAAACAGGCATGTTAGGCTAATTGCTAACTCTAAAGTGTACCTAGGTGTGAATGAGAGCATGAATGGCTGTTTGTCCTGTCTAGTCTCTATGCGGCCTTGTGATGGACTTGCAGCCTCTTGCACACACAGTGACTGCTGGATATGGGCACCCATGACCCAAAAAAGAAGAAGCAGGAAAAGAAAGATGGCTCGGTGGTCCTCTCCGCAGAATTGCAACCTTAACGTGGTGGAGGGGTTTGAGTGTCCCTGTGATCCTGGGGGCTGTTGACTGGGAGTTAGCCCCTTGTAGGGTATCCCATGTCAAATTAGCCTCAGGGGTGGGGTCAGACTAATAGCAATTCAAAAACTTTGATAAATGACAAAATAAAATTTGGTTTATTATACCAGGTTAAAAGGTACCAAGTAAATACCAAGTATCTAGTAATTAGGTGCCAGGTAAGTGCATGGTTTCAGTTCACTATCCACAAGGTGAGCCTATCATATAGAGTACAAATCACCTTTCCATTCACAGGCAAAGAAATGCAGCCTAACCCTGACTCCTCGTTAGTACAGTGGTCAGTATGCCCGCCTATCATGCGGGAGACCGGGGTTCGATTCCCCGACGAGGAAAATAACTGTAATAGGAGGCTGCGATGGTGTAGAAGTAGGGCAGCTGACTTGGCAACAGAAAGTTGCAGGTTCAACTCTCTGCCGTGCCCACGTTATGGTGTCCTTGAGCAAGACACCGAGTCCCTAATTGCTCTCCAGATGCTTACATAGCTACACACTGCTCCACCTGGGTGTATCTCATGTGGGATGTGTTAAATGCAGAGAACTAATTTCATCATTGTATGGGAACATACAATGATGACAACACTTCACTTTAATATGGGCTGAATTTAAAATAATAGGTAGGCTTACATATAAAGCAGTGGCATAATTAAGTAGATTAACTAATTTTGTCCTTACTATCCACAGTCTAAGAAACAACCTTTAGAGAAAAAGAATCACTAGCCAATATGAAATGGTAATATAATAATCACTCCTTCTTACCTATGGCCTAGCCTACATAAAGCAATTTGATCATCATCTATCATGTTTATTAGTAGCTTAAAATATCATGTCAAATGTCAGAGACTATTAGGGATCATTCACAGCGACCAATTTGCCAACTTTCAGCTGAGTAGCTTCTATCTTTCAGTCAGGGCTATTGATTAATGCCAAACCAGTTATTAGTTATGATGCTTTTGAATCGCTGTCCCTCAGTCTTTCACATCCAAAATGGAAATCAGAAAAGCCACTTTTACTAGTTGTTATCAAGGCCAGATTAACACTTCACTGTACCCTGGGCAACAATCATCAGGGGCCCCATCATCACAACCCCAGAATCACCATAATCTGGCAAAATACAGAATAAATTACCATAATATACAGTAAATATACTTAAAATTCTAACTATCAAGTGTATTTTTATGTATAAAACTCCAAATGCTCATTGACACAAATCATCAAGACTGAATTAAGTTGAACACACTTTGAACCCCACATGGCACCATATGTGTACTCTTTTAGTAACGTGTTGGCCACTGGTGTCAGAAGCATTTATAATGTGTGTGTGGGGGACACACACTGATGGGGGGGGGGGGCCTGGGGGTCCTCCCACAG
>NC_056508.1:17201487-17233140 GCF_014905685.2 Nematolebias whitei | reverse complement strand
GGGGGTCTGGGGGTCCTCCCACAGAAAATTTTGAATAAAGTAGATGTCATTTCCTGCCTTCTGGTGTATTTTAATGGTTGCTTAACATCTAGTTTTACCTACACAAGTAAACACTTGGAACACCTTGGGATTCCCCTGGAGGAGCTGGTCCAAGTGGCTGTGGAGAGGGAAGTCTGGGCCTCCCTACTTAGGCTGCTACCCCCACGGATGGATGGAAGGAAACACTTGATTCAGTAAATATTTTAGAGCTAATGGCACAACAAGAAGTAACCTGACCAACAGCTGATTAAATAATTAAAAATATTATATATTCAAAGGTGACGATTTGATGCCCAAATTAAAACTAAATGCTGTAACTTAGTTGACTTCAAATGAAATAAGATTATCAATGAATGTTTGCGACAAAGGATTTACTGAGTATAACAAATATTCCTTCAAGAAACCTCCCAATATAAATCATAAAACCAGTATGAATTCTGCACATTATAAACTTGTCAAATGACCTAAATCTCTTAAAGTGAAGGAGAATCATTTTAAAATAATAATTAAGATATATCCTGTAGCCATGTTTCTGCAAAGAATATTTAAGTTTGATGTTGATTTGTGTGTCTTTTGTAAATCACAAGATGAATCCCTCGAGCAATTTTTTAATAATGTCAGTACAAAGTGTTTGGTCAGACATCAGAAACTGGATTAATCTCAAACTGAACATTCCTTCTTTTCATGCTGATGCCATTTTACTTCATGTGGATAACTTAAGCTCAGCTTTCTCTGATGCCATAAATATAGTTGTACTTATAGCAAAGTACCACATTCACTGTAGTAAGAGGAGGGATAATCAATCAACCTTTATTTAGACAGGTAAATCCCATTGAGCCTCGAGGACTCATTTACAAGAGAGACCTGATTTCAACAAAGAAAGATGACAACAATGGAAAACAGCAACAACAATAAACAATTATAAAAAGTCATACTGCAGGGTTTTTTTTTTTTTTGTTGTTGGTTTTTTTTACAAATAGGATGGCTAAAAGGAAAAGGTAACAAAAAAACAGCTAGATTCTAAGGCGAATGTAGAAAACTAAAAACAGGAACATGTCTGCATTGGGCCCTGCCAGGAGTCCAACAGATTCTTAAAGACACTTAGAGAGGTCAAGGTCGAGAGATTCAAATCTTTTTGTAAGATATTCCAGGAAACAGGAGCGGAAAAGGAGAAGGCCCTTTTGCCTAGTTCAGTCCTCATTGAGGGAACACTACAGGTAATAATGTCCTGAGAGCGCACGCTGTAGCTGCACTCACGTAGAGACATGTAGGAGGAGATGTATGAAGGCAGCAGACCAATAAGTGATTTAAAGATGAAAATGTACCAGTGAAAGAATCTGTGTCAAGTTAATGATGTCCAGTTAACCAGTGAATACAGGGTGCAGTGGTGGGTACGATAATCACAGCCAGTTATGAATCTTAGTGCACCATGATAGACAGCATCCAACATCTGCAGGGTTCTTGTAGGAGCGTTCATGTAAATAATGTCACCGTAATCAATGGAGGGAAGGAAAGTCACAGATACAAGGCGTTTTCTAGCATTCAGAGTTAGACAGGATCTGTTTCTGAAAAAGAAACCCAGTTTAACTTTCAGTTTCTTTACCAAGTTTTCCACATGGAGCTTAAAAGAGAGATGTGAGTCGACCAAGACACCCAAATATTTATAGGAATCAACAAACTCAATGGGGACACCATTTGAGGATAAAATCGGAGGAAGAACTGCTGGGACCAACTTCCTATTTGAAAAAAGCATCCCTTTGGTTTTGTCGGCATTTAGGACAAGTTTGAGGCGGAATAAATCTGTCTGGATGTATTGTAGTTGAATGCAGATTTCAAAAGCTGGAAAGCCTTAGCAACAGTTTTAGCTCGACAATAAACAACTGTGTCATCAGTATAGAAATGTAAGGATGCATTAGGTATGTTTTTACCTACATTATGCATGTAGATTGTAAAGAGGGTGGGTCCTAAGACTGAGCCTTGTGGTACACCATTGTTGACTGTTAAATAACTGGAGGAAGTACCATTATGTTGAACACATTGCCTCCTGTCTGAAAGATAGTTAGAGAACCAACCAATGGTGTGATCTGAGAAACTGATTTCTGAGAGTTTATGACACAAGATGTTATGATCCACAGTGTCAAAAGCTTTAGACAGGTCTAAGAAAAGTGCAGCACAATAATCCTTAGCATCCAGTGCTTCAACAACATCATTAAGAACCTTCAGTGAAGCAGTGGTTGTGCTGTGTTGTTTCCTGAAACCAGATTGATGTGGAGGTAAGATGTTAAATGAGTCCAGGTAATTTTTGATTTGAGAGTTTATCAGTTTTTCTAGAACCTTGGCTAAAATGCAGAGTTTAGAGATTGGTCCATAGTTGTTCAGTGAGGTGGGGTCACCTCCCTTCAGCAAAGGAAGAACAAAGGCTGTTTTCCAAGTGTCTGGGATGGAGTTTTGTCTTATGGAGAGATTGAAGATGTGGGTCACAGGGACTGTGATGATATGAGCAGCCAGCCTTAAGAAATAAGGTGGAAGTTCATCTGGACCTGCAGATTTTTTAGGATCAAGATCTTTTAACAGTTTATTAACCTCACTGACTGAGAATGGAGAAAAAGAGAAGGTGTGATTAACTGAGGATTGACTTGTAGGAGGGATTTGATTTGTAGAAGTTTGGTTATCAGGGGAAATGGCTGATTTTCTGTTAGTAACTGTGTCAAATAAAGAACTAGAAGCAACAAAATGTTTGTTGAAACAGTTCAGGATCTGGTGCTTATTTGACACAGGAACAGAGTTAACGAGAAGTTGTGATGGGAGGTCAGATGATTGGGGGGTGCCTGAGAGAGATTTGATGGTTTTCCAGAATCTGTTAGGGTCATTTAGATTTTTGGAGGTCTGAGATAAGAAATAGTTGCGTTTTGCTGCTTTGACAGCAGTTGTACATTTATTCCTCATCTGTTGAAAACTCAACCAATCAGTGTCTGAGTCAGATTTTCTCGCTGCGGCCCAAAGATGGTCTCTCCTGTGCAGGAGGTCAGCTAGCTCTGGACTAAACCAGGGGCTGTCTCGTCCATTTATTCTGAACTGACGAAAAGGAGCATGTTTGTTCACAAAATAAATGAAACTATTATGAAAATAGTTCCAAGCGGAGTTCACGTCATCAGTTAACAGAATACGATGCCAGTCAAAGTGAGACAGATCCCAGAGGAATGACTGTTCACAAAAACGTTTCAGATCCCTTTTTTGAATTAATCTGGGTTTAGAAGGTGGAAGTTTAATATCTCTCAAAGCAGCTGTCACACAATGATCACTCAAAATATCAGCGAATACACCTGTACCAGGGAATTTGTGAGGCATATTAGTTAGAAACAGGTCTAAGATGGAGGATTTTTCAGGACGTTTTTTGTTTAATCTAGTGGGAGGGTTGATCAGTTGGGTTAGATTGAGAGACAGGCATAATAAGTCCTCCTTCGTGTTTTATGAACGATTTTAAGTCATACTATTCTTCATTAAGTAGATTAAAAATCTGCTAAACTGCTAAAACCATCTCACAACAGATACAAACTTATTGTTTTAATTAAAACAATGTTTCTCAAGAAGAAGAAAAAAACGGATGAGCTTGTCAGCAGGTCAGGGGCGTTTACCTTCGGGACAAATTGAGGTTGTCCATTGGTCAGTTACTGACACGCCTTCTGGGTTGATTGACAGGTCGCAAGGATCCGATTGAAAGAAACAAAAGCAAAAAGAAAGCTGCAGCAGCTGCTGGGAGGAGGCAGGGCTGCACACATGCAGTGGAAGTGCAGCAGTGTCTCAGTGCAGCGCAGGGCTCCAAGTCAAGCAGGAGATGACCAGATATTCTGCTTGTGCCCTCACTGCCCTGGGCCCCTTAGAGATCACGGGCCCCTGGACAGTTGCCCATATGGTTAATCCGGCCTTGTATCGTCCACCAGGCGCTTACTCTCAGTTTTTGTCTGAATTCTTTGTCACGCTCAGCGGCCCCCACTGCCCCCCCATCTGCCTAAGCCTCTGCTCCTCATATCACAGCCCCTGTTTTAAGATCATTCACGTTTTTTCCTGCCTCAGTTTCTGTTTATTTCATCCTGTTTGGTCCTGCACTGCCTATCACCCATTTTCTGCTCCTGTCACTCTCTCTCAGCAATCTGCACTCATCTGCTGCACCCTGTCTCTGCAATCACCACTCACCTGCCACACCTGTTCAGCTCACTACTTAAGCTCCACTCTCACTCTCCTGAGTGCCAGACAGTCGAACACAGTTTTCCTGCAAGTAGTTATCCAGCGCTCATAGTTTCCGGTTTCCCTTGTAGTGTTTTGTTTCTTTTTCATAGTTCCCCTCCTGTCCAGTTTTTGTTTTTGCATTCCTTGCTCCTGTCCCGCTCCTTGGTTTATGTATCCTCGCCTCCTTGTGCTGACTTCTCGTTCTGGGACTTTCGCTCGCCTGACTTCGCCTCTAGACCGCTCCTCACCGGATCTACGCCTCCATTCATCGGCACCGACCTACGCCTCCTTCACACTGCCTCCTCGCCTGCTCCTGCTTTGGACTGACGCTCTTCTGATCTCTGGTTTCGACCCTTGCCTGATTGAAAGCCTCACAGCCAGTAAATTATCCAGCATTCGTTTGTTCCTAGTTTCTTCGTTTTTGACCACATCTTCCCTCTTGACTCCTCGCTTTAACTTTGCCCCTGTCTGGATACCACGCTCTCGGCCTACATGGTACAACCTCGCTCTCCTCTTCGACCACGACTACGGATCATCCTTTTGCCTGTTCACACAGCTCCTGGCTCTCGACCCCTGCTACGTCCCTGGATTCTGTTTCCTGCCCAGCCCTCCAACGTTCTCTGTCTCAGCCCTGCTCCTGCCACAGAAGGTTAGTGACGTGCACACCACCTCTCTCAGCTCCCGGAAACTTTTTGCAGTCACTAACCTGTCTGTCTTCATAGATTGGACCAGAACTGAGGCTCAGATCCTCCCCAGACGAACGCCTTTAATAAATAAAACCTTTTATTTTAATTTTGTCCTGAGTCAGGTGTTGTGCTGATCCATACAGACTTGTTACATTCTCAGAATTCTTAACTGATTTACTATTAAATACTGATAAAATCATCATAATGGGTGATTTCAATATTCATGTATTGAAAGTGATAGCTTAAGCATAGCCTTTAATAATTTAATAGACTCATTTGGTTTTACCCAAAACGTCCGCACATCTACTCATTCTTATCATCACACTCTTGATTTAGTTCTGACCTATGGTGTAGAGATTAAGGACTTGGTAATAGTTCCTCAAAATCCTATTCTGTCTGACCATGTTTTAATAACCTTTGAGTTTACATTAAATGACTACACAGTCACTGAGAGTAAATTTCATCTCATCAGGTGCTTATCAGAAAATGCTGTAACCAAATTTAAACAAAATCTTCCATCAATGTTTTCCTCTGTCTTGCAGAGTAATGCATCAGAGAACAGTGACTTAGATCATCTAGTTGATCATCTTACAACTTCACTGCAAACTTCACTTGATAAAATTGCTCCACTGAAAAAGAAAGTAATCAATCAGAGGAAACTGGCTCCTTGGTTCAATTCTGAGTTACGTACTTTAAAGCAGGCATCTAGAAACCAGGAGAGAAAATGACGCTCTACTAATGTTGAAGAATTTTATTTAACTTGGAAAGATAGTCTGCTAACATGTAAAAAAAAAGCTCTCCGTAAAGCTAGAACTTTATATTACTCATCTTTAATAGAGGAGAATAAAAATAACCCCAGGTTTCTGTTTAGTACTATTGCTAGACTAATTAAAAGTCCCATTTCTGTAGAACCATGTATCCCTACAACTATAAGTAGTGATGACTTCATGAGATTCTTTAGAAATAAAATTATTTCAATTAGAGAGAAAATTCAAACCATCTTCCTTCTACTATCTCTAGTCCCCTGTCAAATGAGGCAACTTTAAAAATTTCACTAGAGCCTGATTTATGTTTGGACAGTTTTTGTCCTGTTGAGTTCTCTGAATTGTCAAAAATAATAACCTCATCCAAACCATCCACATGTCTGCTAGATCCCATCCCAACCAGACTGTTTAAAGAGGTATTCCCCCTAATTAATGTCCACATTTTGGATCTACTTCATTTGTCTTTAATGGATGGTTATGTACCACAGCGCTTTAAAGTTGCTGTAATTACACTTTACTTAAAAAGTCTGACCTTGAGTCAGAAAATCTGGCCCATTATAGATCTATATCTAAACTAACATTCATCTCAAAAATTCTAGAGAAAATAGTTGCAGGTCAGTTCCATGAAGATCTACAAATAAATAATCTGTTTGAAGAGTTTCAGTCAGGGTTTAGAGCTTACCATAGCACAGAAACAACACTAGTAAAAGTCACTAATGATATTCTCATGGCCTCAGACAATGGACTTGTGTCTATACTGGTCCTGTTAGACCTCAGTGCTGCATTTGATACAGTTGATCACAATATTTTACTACAGAGGCTTGAATATGATGTTGGGATTACAGGAACGGTTCTAAAATGGTTTAAATCATATCTATCTGATAGATTCCAGTTTGTAAATGTAAATAATTGATCTTCATCATACACCAAAGTTAGTCATGGGGTTCCTCAGGGTTCAGTGCTGGGAACAATACTCTTTACTTTATATTTGCGTCCATTAGGTAAAGTTATTAAACGGCTTGGGATAATTTTTCATTGTTATTCTGATGACACACAATTATATTTGTCCATTAAACCCAATGAATCCAATCAGCTACTTAGACCACAAGCATGTCTTAAAGACATAAAAACCTGGATGACCCTTAATTTTCTCCTGTTGAACACAGACAAGACTAATGTTTTGGTTTTTGGACCTGAGCACCTTTGGAATGAATTTTTCAGTCTTTCTCCCCCTTAGATGGCATTAATCTGTCCTCCTGCTGAACAGTGTTGGAATTTAAGCTTTCCTTCCTTTATTTTATTTTTTTTATTTTTTGCACGAAATATAATAAGGAAGGCTTAAAGTGCAAAAACAATTAGACTGTTTTTATCCTGTAAAATGAGGAGGATAAATCATTTGTAAAGTCATTGGAAAAAAAAAAAAGAAGGTTAGGTTAACACGAAGATTACCTGGATTATTGAGCATGGACTTTGTTGTTAACACGAACAGTTTTTCGTGTAATTTTGTCTGTAAGCAAGAATCAGCAGAAGAGTTTTTTTTACTAAACTGAATTAGAGTTTGTGGAAAGATGGTGCAAAGGACAAGTATAAAAGAGCAATGAACATGGCGGAGAAGTGTAAAAATACCTCAAGTCATTAAAAATAAATAAACAGCCTGGAACCACAGAGAAAACAAAAAGTTTATTTCAAAAGAAACCAAAAATGACATAATAATGTTAATTTCTCTCTAAATATCATACATGTTTTTCAACTATGATCCCCTGTCTTTCCATCTTTTCTATCAACTATAGTCATCATTAGTTATTGTCAATTTTGTGTTTTATTATGTTGATTAGCTGTAATAGGTACTTTAAACTGGGGTGAACCCAAAAGTGAATCAGTTGTAGATTTACATCCAACAAGTACTTTTTAAATGTTTCATCAACATTCATCCAGTTGTTCTTGAGAAAAGTTGCTAACATATAAAAAAGGATTAGCAACAGTTAAGGCCAAAGTTTTAAGTAAAAATGTGCAATGTTTAGTGCTTGGAGTTTGTATTGTGAGTAAATCTTGGCAACTACCATATCGAACTTTAGTTCAATACAGTATTTGTAAATGTGACCAGGTTAATACCATTTTTGTGTTTTCTAAGATCAGTTGGCTGTGGTGGCCATCTTGAATCAAAGGTTTTAAGAAGTCCTCACTTGGTTAGCTCTCAGACTATGTTGGTGGATGATTCTCAGCTATTACTACACTCAAAGGCTATTGATGCTCATATTTTTTTTTACAAAATCTTATGTTCCATGAATCAATGTACAGAACAATTCAAGGATTCAAGGTTGTTTATTTGGCATACACACCACATGTGGCACATGTGATGGAACAAAATTGTGTACACAGGGCCAACAAAAGTATTAAAATGTAAAAGAAAAACAGTAATAAGATCTATGATATGAACTAAGAAAAATGTTAACTAAAAACACACTAAGCACTAGTAGTATAACAAACAAAACGTCGAACAGCAGCATGAACATGAGTCTGTGTGAGCAGATGAATATGAATGAACACAGCAACATGAAACAAATCAGCAGCAACATGAAACAGATCAGCAGCAACATGATGTGACTTTTCACAGTGATTATTCTGGTGAGGGTTGTGTCAGGAACAACAACTGACGTAAAACACTTTTGCCAAAAACCATAATGTGAGTTCACCAAAGCAAAACCATCAGAGTCAGAAAGATTTATTTGTCATTCACATCTCAGGTGGTACATATGGTGGGACGGAATTATGTATGCAGGGTCCCAGTTACATCCAACAATGAAATGTAAAAGAAAAACAGTAATAACATCTAAGATATGAACTAAGAAAAACATAAGCTAAATAATACACTAAGCACTAATAGCATAAAAACATGATGTTGAACAGCAGCACAAACATGAGTCTGTGTAAGCATGCATGAACACAGCAACATGAAACAGATCAGCAGCAACATGAAACAGATCAGCAGCAACATGATGTGATTTTTCACAGTGATTATTCTAGTTAGAGATTCATGAGTCTAACAGCCTCAGGGTAGAAGCTGTTCCTCAGTCTAGTGGTTCTACACTTAATGCTCCTCAACCTCCTTCCTGAGAGGAGCGGGGCAAAAATTGTGTGTGCTGGGTGAGTGGGGTCCTTCATGATGCAGGTGGCCCTCTTCCTGCATCTGAAGATTTAAATGTCTGTGATGGTGGGGAGACTGACTCCAACATCTTCTGTGCAGCCTTCACCACTCTCTGCAAAGCTTTTCTTTCTGCAGTTGTGCAGCCTCCATGCCACACGTTGATACTGGAACACAGGATGCTCTCCACTGCACACCTGTAGAAGGAGGTGAAGACTGAGCTTCCCAGACCACCTCGTCTCAGCCGCCTGAGGAAGTAGACCACACCGGATCAGTCAAGGCCCGGGTTAACAACGACCACCACAGGTGCTGTTGACAAACAGGGTGCTGGCAGAAATTGTGCTACTGTCAGTTGAAGACCACAAGTAGGGAAACATGTCAGGAGACAGAGAGAGAAGGGGGAAAGTCAAGAATGTAGGACTGAGGGTTGCAACTAAATGTGGGGACACTGACAGGCAAAGGTAAAGAGCTGGTTCACATAATGCAGAAAAGGAAGGTAGATATTTTATGTGTCCAAGAGACTAAATGGAAGAGCAGCAAAACTCACAGCATTCGAGCAGGGTTTATACTGTTTTAACATGATGTGGATAGAAAGAGAAATGGAGTAGGGGTGATCCTGAAGGAGTTGGCAAAAAATGTAGTAGAGGTGAAGAGTGTCAGATAGGGTGATGTGCCTGAAGTTAGAAATAGAAGGTCTGATAAACATTGTCAGTGATTATGCTTCACAGGTTGGATGTGATGGGGAGGAGAAAGATACATTTTGGAAAGATCTGGATGAAGTGATAGAGCGTATTCCCAGGGAGGAGAGAGTGGTGATCAGAGCAGATGTGAATTAACATGTTGGTGAAGGAAACGGAGGGAATGAGGAAGTGACAGGTAGGTTTGGTGTCAAGGAAAGAAACCAAGAATGACAGATGGTGGTGGATTTTGCCAGGAGAACAAAAATGGGTGTAGTCAACACTTATTTCCAAAAGAGGGAGGAACATAGAGTGACCTATTAAGAGTGGAGGAGGGAGTACGCAGGTCGACTGCGTTCTGTGTAGAAGAGGAAACTTGAGGGAGATTGGAGACTGTAAGGTTGTGGCAGGGGAGAGAGTGGCAAGACAGCATCAGATGGTTGTGTGTAGAATGACAGTTGTTAAGAAGAGGAATATCAGAGAAGAAGACCAAATGATGGAAGCTGAAGAAGGAAGAATGTTGTGAGAAATTCAAAGAGGATATGTTAAAGGGTCTGGGTGGTAAGAAAGAGCTTCCAAATGACTGGGCTACTGTTTGTCAGGGTTTCAGACAGGTCAGGGCAGGAGTGAACCCAATTGAACAAAGAAAGAGTCAGGACTCAAGGATTACAAAAATAAATACTCTTTAATAATAAATGAAAAAGGCTGACGTGGCAGTAACTTACAAAAACAGGGAACGATGAACAGATCGGGCTGGAAGGACAGGACAATACCCAACGACGACGAGACAAAGGACAAGACTCACTGACAGGCTTAAATACACAGACAAGACAGGACTTGATCACAAACAGCTGAGAACAGAAGGTGAAATCAATCAGGATTAATGACACAAGGGTGCACAGACAGAGAAGGCCCACAAGATGGTGCTATCCCTACACTGTTTCTTGGAACACCTTGTAAAAAGATCTGAAGTTGTTGACTTTGACCACACTAAGGAATTTTAAACATCTGCTAAGTTCATGGCAAAAACCAACACAGACATGTTCCTGTTTATAGCATTTTTCACCGCTTTATAATGTAGCTGTGTTATGTTTATGTTTTGTTTTGTTTTTATATAATTTCTTCTAATTACTTTTTCACTTTTTCTGTCTGGCTCTCACTCGAGGTGGCTGCTTGTCTTCCCTCTCCCATTTTTTTTCCTACTGCTTTGTTCTCTGTGTGTCTGAAGCGCCTGGTACATATCTCCCGAACGTAAATTAAGATTTTGGAATTATGGAAGATATGGTAACCTGGACGTTCAATGCTATCGACAAAATTTTTTCAACAAAATGGCAGGGTCCTGGAGAACCCGCTTGCCCAGCTGAAATGCACACTGTGGGGTACGTCATGGATCCGTGGGGAGTGTAGCAGTTGATGTGCCTCTCAGTCCTGTCTCAGAAGGACACTGAAGCCGTTTACATATTTGGATTGATGATAGCAGGGACTCTGCTTTTTGGCATCAGTGGGGCTCTGTTTTATCGTTTATTGAAGAAGTCATTGGCAGCAGTTTCGGCCATGACAAAGCTTCAGAGTCAATGTGAAGGTTTGGTTCGTGCTGTGAGTACTCAAAATCAGTTGATTTCTGAGCTAAACCATAACGTGGAGGCAATTTGAGAATTGCAGGCCACCTGCGGCTTCTGGGGCTCGTCAGTGTGGTGGGAGTGACCTTGAAGGAGGCTCATAACATGGATTAGCAGAACTGATTCCCATAATCAGGCCATTTTAAACCAGAATGTCCAGAAGGACTCAAGGCTGATGAAAAAATCTGTCTGCCTGAAGAAAATCAACAATCAAGCTTATCTGAATCTGACTCTCCATCGGCCTCGGTGACGGGCCGACGATCAAATTTCTCCTGGGTCATGGGTAACCAGGAATAAAAGCTTCATCTATCACACGCACACCCCTCCCCCCGAGAACTTTCTGTGCAAGCTTATCAGAAATACCGGTTGAAACAACATCATCAGAACTGTGGCCGATCTGAAAAAAACTCATGGACAAACCTCAACACCTTGACATCAAATGCATATGTAATCATAGGGGGAGTGGTTTTGCAGAGGTTAGAGAAGGTGGGCCTGTGATCGGAAGATTGCCGGTTCAAGCCCTGGTACCGACAATATCAAAAATGTGGGTAAGGTAGGTTATTATTAAACCTTTATTTTACCAGGAAGAAATCCATTGAGATCATCAATCTCTTTTACAAGGATGTCCTGGGCTATATACACATATAGCAACAGTCTTAAAAACAGTATCAATGCATTAAAAATAAAATATAAGTAAAAGAAACATACATCGATAAAACATAAAATACAATGTAAGTTAAGAAAATCACAAAACAGTTAAACATTACAGGTACAAGATTTGACTAAAACCTCAGACAATTTTTGTTTAAAACTAGCTAATGGAATAAAAGACTCTAACCTCAACTTAAGCTGCAGATCGTTCCAAGACCACGGGCCGAAACTCATCTTTGCTGACTCTGTGCGTACAAAGGGTACCTTAAACCTCAGCCAGCTACTGGCCCTGAGACTGTGTGTGTTCTGTAGTGTAATGAAATTGGAGCAGATATATGATGGTAATTTTCCTAAAATGGCTTTGTATATGAAAATATACCAATGCTTCATTCTTCGAACATTGAGAGAAGTAAGTCCAGCAAGGGTGTATAGAGTACAATGTTGAGTCCTAAAGGATGAACCTGTTATATACCTCAGAGCAGCATGGTAAATAGGGTCCAATTTAGCTAAGGTAGTGGGAGAGGTAAATCTATAGACTGTGTCTCCATAGTCCAACTGTGATAAAAACAAACTTGTTACAAGCTGCTGTCTGCTTCCCGATAGGCAAAGGTAACCACTGGAAGTAGCGATAAGCACCTTTGCTTGCAGCCTCTCCTCCAAGGGGTCAGGAAGTTTACTTCAGCGCCGTGGTATTACCTATAGCTGTCTAAAGTAGCCTCATTAAGGCTGCGGCGAGGTGATTCATCCAGAATATTAACGACCTTAAATCCGTGAGTCACACCCTAATCTCACTCTGTTACCTCGAACCTCCAAGCAGCAGGGAATGGATCTTCTGGTCCAGAGAAACTCGCGTTGTGGCCGCTCACCTCTCACTTTAGCGTTGCAATTGTTAACTGTTCTGGTAATTTTTAGGGCCCTGGAAATGGGCACAAGGGTGTTTGTTACTCTGTAGCTAATAAACCTGTCAAAACCTCCTTTATTGATGTTTTTTTTTTTTAAGTGAACCAAGCATTACCATGTATTTAGTTGATAAGAATGAAATAATAGTCCAGATTTGTACGTTTTGCTTTGCTTTTAATCAATAATTTGCGCAGGGGTACAGCAACAGGCACAATTTTATAATGATTAAATTTTCATGAGTACATAGGATACACTTTCTTCCCTAAACAAGGCGGTGACTACTATCTGTGGAACTCTAAACCTCAAGAGCCCTTGAGGGTTTACAGATACTGCCTTCACATAGACCTTTCACAACTCAAGCCAAAAGATGTTCTCCCTCAACTCCCTCATGAACCAGAAACACCTTCGAGCAAATCTCACCAGTAACCAATTCAGTACTCCCAAATTTATTCTGTATGCTGTTCTTCCAATTTGTTGAAACAATTTAATTAGAGCAGAGTAAGAATGAGGTCGTCCGCTTACCATGATTTTGGGGTGACCCTTAGTGAGTCACTGTGGGGGTAAGGGCAAATTTCCGGTTCTCTAGGAGAGAGATACAGGCCAACCTCGAAGGCAAGTACAACTATTCCAAATTAGAGAATCAGAGTTTTTGGACGGGCCCAGGTCAAGCAATTAATAGAAGTTGGAAGCTCATCCAGTTTAAGTATTGACGGAAGAAAGCTTAAATCCAATCCCATGTTGGTGAAGAAAAGAGTTAACTTCCAACATCGTCCCAAAACTGATAAAATCCAACTCCTTTATGGGCTCCCTCTGATCCGACGAGCTGCCTTTTGCCTGTAATCCCCTCTGCTCGGCTCTTCAGTCCAGCTTCGACTCTGCATTGACCAAGTTCAATCCGGTCAGTCTGTATTTAAAGACTTCTTTTTCCCTCCTCCTCTTAAGGAGGGGTTTTTGGAAAATTACATCATTTCTTTTCCAGTAACTTCTCTGCTGTTTTGCACCTCAACCGGTTTAGACCAGTTTTCTGGTACTTTCCAGAACTTGTTTTGCTCAAAGATGCGTCATCATGAGATGAGTTGTGTTTGAACTCCCTGACTCCTCGCTTTCTTTCTACTGCTCGAGGCAGGCCCAGGCTTGTCCTTTGGTGGGCATGTTCAGACATGTTCACTGTTACATGAGGCCTCTTTACTTTACCATTTCATAAGTAAAAGTAATCCACACAATCATACAAAAATTTATACAATATCTTAAAGATTAATACTTCCATTAATTGATTATTTGTTGATTATTAGTAAAACAGTAAAACCGCCTAGTTACACGTTATCAAAACAGTAAAACACTTTTGGTTACACATTATCATTTTCAGCTTGATTTAAAGCAGGAGTTCAGTCCTACTGCTGCTGAGGAGAACTTTGATCAGGCTTCATCTTTAGTAAAGCTGGTCGTCTGTTCATGCATCATCACTACAGACACCTGGTTTATTGACACCGCTTACGAGAAGAAGTAGAAAAACATGATTTCAGTCTGTACAAAACACTTAGAGTAAATTTTAGCTTTTTTGTTAGATATGCAATGTGATGTTTAAAATTAAGATCTTTATCCAGCCAAATACCAAGATATTTGTATGTGTCTACAAGTTCTATGACATGGCCATTCAGAGTTTTGATAGTAGGGATGGTTACCACAGAATTATGGGAAAACAGCATTATTTTGGTTTTGTTAGCATTCAAGACCAATTTTGAATCACAGAGAGCTTTCTGTAAGAAGTTGAAATCTGTCTGAAGATTTGACTGTACTGCATCTAGAGAGGGTGCTGATGAATATAGAATTCTGTATCATCTGCATACATATGGTAAGAGGAGAATTTAAGTTGATCGCAGATTTGATTAATATAGAGTAAAAAGAGTAAGGGCCCTAAAATAGACCCTTGTGGCACCCCCTTGTTCAGTGTGACCGCATCTGACAAAACTGAACCGAATCGAACAAACTGTATGCGTTTAGTTAGGTAGCTGTTAAACCAACTAACCATGTTTGTATTAAAACCAAGTTTTTGTATGATATTGATTAGGTGACAGTGGTCCACGGTGTCAAACGCCTTAGATAGATCAATAAACAATGCTAAACAAGCATGCTTACTTCCATGCGCTGTTTTAAAATCATCTATAACTTTTAAGGTTGTTGTAATTGTACTGTGTCCTGCTCTGAAGCCAGACTGGAAATTGTTTAAAATGTTGTGAGTTTGTAGTAACTGTTTGAGCTGGACAGATACCAATGACTCAAAAACTTTTGCCAGAACTGAAAGATTAGAAATTGGTCTGTAATTGTTCATGTCTGTGGGATCACCAGATTTAAGTAAAGGAATAACAAAAGCCTGTTTCCACAAAGCAGGAAATGTATTTGAAGCTAATGACAAATTAAAAATGTCAGTCACGGGTTGTGAAATAATTGGAGCAGCTAATTTAAGGAAAAAAGGATCAAGTCCATCAGGCCCTGCAGATTTCTGAAGGTCTAATGTTTGCAAAGCTTGCAAAACATCTGACAATAGCAAAGGTGTAAAGCTAAAGTTGGGATCAGAGTTAGGAATAGATATATTGGATTTATTTACAGATGATTCAGGTGATTGATGAGCAGCCTGTGTTGAATCAAAGATGTGACCAGCCTTTTTGAAGTAATTATTAAATAAATTTGACATGTCCTTTTTATCAGTAATCAAAGAATCATTATGCTTCAATTTCTGAGGGAGGTTGGAAGCTTGCTTATTTTGTAACCTTTTAATTGTCTTCCAAAACTTGGAGTGATCATTAAAGTTATCTGTGGTTAGGTTTAAATAATAGCTGGATTTAGATTTTCTAATAAATGAAGTGCTTTTATTTCTAAGTTCACGAAAGCGCTGCCAATCGGATTCAGACTTGGTTTTTCTTGCAACTGACCATTGTTTATTTCGCTCATGTAACAAATCTGCCAAATCCTTTGTGAACCAGGGACTATCTCTATTTTTTATTCTAAGTTTTTTAAATGGAGCATGTTTATTTATTATCGAAATGAATTTTTCTTGGAAAAAGATGGCAGCATCATCAACAAAAGGTATTAAAGTTATTTGTTGCCAGTTCACCAGAGCTAAATCGTGAAGAAAGGCTTGCTCTGAGAAATGTTTAAAGTAACGTTTTTTGACAATTCGACTTTTTGATTTTGACATTTTTGTGTTTCTCACACATGCAATGCAGCAATGATCACTGATATCATTCGGAAAAACTCCTATGGCTGTATACTTGTAAGGAGTATTAGTTAAAATAATGTCAATCAGTGTATCATTGCCTGGTTTTGCTGAATTGATCCTAGTAGGGCTATCAATAAGCTGGGTGAGGTTCAGTGTGTCACATGACTGTTTAAAAATTGAAGATTTCTCACTTAACCAATCTAAGTTCAGATCCCCCATTAATATAAACTCATGAGACAAATATTTAGATAAAACATCAGACAGATTAGCGATAGAATCAGCAGATGCTGAGGGAGGTCTGTAGCACCCACATATTGTAATGGGAGAGTTAGCCAAAATTATTTGTACAGCCAAAAACTCATATTGTTTAGGAATAGATATGGAATGCAGTAGTGATCCTTGTAAATGCTCAGATACATACATGGCCACACCTCCAGCTCTGCCTTTTCTATCTGCTCGAAACACATTATAACCAGCAATATAGATAATGTCATCAGGTACACTTGGTTTTAACCAGGACTCTGAAACAATCACTATATCAGGTTTAGCAGTGATGAACCACGTTTTGAACAGATCGAATTTCCGAACTAGGCTTCTTGCATTAAAGTGTAAAAAACCAAGACCATGTCTATGGCTAAAGACATCAGGCGTTGATAAGTGACATAGATTATTGACCATAAAAAGCTCTGGGCCAGGATTACTGTTTACATTTCCTGACAGCAACAAAAGCAACAGAATAAATATCCTAGAAAAACTGTTTTTAATCTTGGATTTCAGACGATTGGAGTTTTGCATCCCAGTGTATTGCACTGAACGAACATTGTCCAAAATTAGCAATGTGAAAGGTGAAAAATCTTTATATAGGCCTTGCAAAGGGTCACTTCCATGATTACTGATAGACAAAGTGTTTGTTTCTTGGAAAAAAGGATGCATTAAATGAAAAGATTCATCCATATTTGGAGGACACACATTAGTTTTGTGGCACTGCAATAATACCATAAAAACAAAAAATGAAATAATTAATTTAACGTTGGCCATTTTGAATAATTAGAAATGAGATACTGGGAAACAATAAATGAGCAGATCTGTTTGTTATTGCTGAAGAACTACACCAAGTTTCAGGTAACTTTAGAGAATAATCTTTAAAAGTTTGTCACTTGG
Source organism: Nematolebias whitei (assembly GCF_014905685.2). NCBI lineage: Eukaryota > Metazoa > Chordata > Actinopteri > Cyprinodontiformes > Rivulidae > Nematolebias > Nematolebias whitei. Next base: position 17,216,057 of record NC_056508.1, on the reverse strand, counting down.
ATGGATGTTGAGATGAAACACCCACACCTGCTCCCACCCTCATTCACCCCACTCTGGGCCCATGAGCAAGGCCCTTAACCCCCATCTGCTCCCTAAACAGGTCTCTCTTGAAAATGAGTTCTCGTGGCTCAGTGAGACTACCTGTATAAATAAAGGGTAAATTTAAAAAAAAATCATGTTTTTAAATGTGCTGCTGGTAGAGGATTTTTTTTTTTTTTATGTCTCAAATCATGTCCTGACGAACAAGATGTGAAATATAATTTTTTTGTAATACCACTATCTACCCTCATGGTTCTTACCCTTTTTCCTATCTAAGAATATTATTCTGAATAAGGATAAGAAAGGCTGCGCTTATAGCAGCAGCTTCCTGCACTACGTCCATCTTCCGGATGACTGCATGTACATGTTCTCGTTGTATCTCGGTGCAATGATAATAAAGTTTATTCTGATTCTGATTCATTTTATATGCTTTTTATATGACTGTCTATTGTTCTCTGTACCTCATTTGTGTTCTTTCTTTAAATCAGGTCTATCTTGTAAATGAGTCCTCGAGGCTCAATGAGACTAACCTGTATAAATGAAGGTTGAGTTAAAAAAAAAAAGAGGTGGCTGTGGAAAAAGATGTCTGGACCTCACTGCTCAAGATGCTGCCCCCACAACCCAACTTCAGAACAAGAGGAGGATGGCTGGATGGCTGGATGGATGGATGGATGGATGGATGGATGGATGGATGGATGGATGGATGGCAAATAGGAGCTACCGATATTTTCCTCCTAAATACAAACCTCTCCTGAACACATGTTGGTAATGGGTCATGGCTGGTGTTAGAAAGAAAGCTTGTTGGGGACCCCCCACTGACAGCTGCAGCAGAAATAGAATGAATGAAAGTACAAACTAAACTGTTAACCAGTAATTATTGCACCAACGTTAGACTGCAGGAAGCTTCTCACCTAAAGGAATTAATTCATTAGTGCTCATTTTCCAGGTGAACTTAGAAATGTGATGTTTATTTGTGACGATAAATCATGCTAATTATATACTGTATGTACAAGATAATCAAACTAAATACATGATTCAGTTATTTTCAACAGTTCTGTGATAAATAACACCAACTAATTTAAAACCACTACTTAGATATTGACCATCATTAGTCTCATTTACTTGTGATGTTCCAGGAAACTGTGATCTTTGAGCTTGCAGAACGTAAAATGAAAAATGTTCAGAAAGCAGTGGTGATGTGTGATCCAACGTGTCTGGAGAACAAATCCTTTTTCTTTAACGCACCAGACCATTTGGACTAGGGAGCTCATATTTCCACTGCAACGCCTTCCTTTTCGTTTCTGGGCACGGTGCCCGACCACAAAAAGGAGAAAAAGAGGAGAATGTATACAAACACTGTGTGTAAAGAGGAAGAAAAAATATTTACTGACTAGATCAGTCCTAGTTCAATTAATAATTAATTTCACTAAGAAATGTTTATAGCCCCTTCTGACTACATGTGGGTTTTACATTTTTTCATTCAACCTTTATTTAGACAGGTAAATCCCATTGAGCCTCGAGGACTCATTTACAAGAGAGACCTGAAAATTTAAATAAATAAATACATAAACTTTACAGATTTAAAGTAACCTGTGATGGACTTGCAACCTGTCCAGGGTGTACCCCGCCCCTCGCACAGTGATTGCCCGGACATGGGCACCGGCGACCCCCATGACCCAAAATGGAAGAAGCAGGTAAAAGGGGGGAGTGGTGGCGCAGAGGTTAGAAGATGGGCCTGTGATCAGAAAGTCGCAGGTTCAACTCCTAGTACTGTCAACATCAAAATGTGGGTGGAAAAGGTGGAACACCCACACCTCCCTCCACCCTCATTCACCCCACTCTGGGCCCCTGAGCAAGACCCTTAACCCCCATCATCTGCTCCCTAAACAGGTCACTCTTGAAAATGACTTCTTGTGGCTCAACAAGACTACCTGGATAAATAAAGGGTAAATGAAAAAAAGAGATAATGGATGGATGGATTTAAAGTAAAGTTGATCATTTTGGAAATGAGGTTTTGTGGAAAGGGTACAAACAACAACTATCTTACCTGTTGTAGATAGCTTTCTGAGTGGCCTCAGGATGGAAAAATATAGCTTAATTTTGTCCAGATTGACACACTTTGCCTTATCCATCCATTATCTTTTAACCACTTCTTCCTTTTTGGGTTGCCAGGGTCGCAGGTGCCCATGTCCAGCCATAACTGTGCGAGAGGTGACCCTGGACAGGTCTCCAGTCCATCAAAGGGACACATGTTCTCACTATTGTAAATAGTAGTATTGTGACAAGTGTGGTTCCCGATGTTTTCAAACATGCAGTAGTTCATCCGTTAATTAAGAAACCTGGACTTGACCCTTCGACTTGCTCAAATTTCAGACCAATCTCAAAACTTCCCTTCCTGTCCAAAATCCTGGAAAAAATAGTTTTCATTCAATTAAACAAGTTTTTGGATGAGAACGGAATCTTCAAAATTTTTCAATCTGGTTTTAAGCCACTCCACAGCACTGAAACAGCATTAGTAAGGGTTTGTAATGACATTATGATGTCAAACGATTCTGGTCAATTTGTGGTACTTGTGCTCCTGGACCTTACTGCTGCTTTTGATACTGTTGACCACAGTATCCTTATATCACGACTGGAACAGTGGGTTGGGATCACAGGTGCTGCATTAGAATGTTCCGCTCATACCTGAGTGGCAGGAGTTTCTGTGTCAAGGTTGGTAACAATATATCCGCCTCATTACCTCTTTCTTGTGGGGCCCCACAGGGTTCGATTCTTGGACTCCTTCTGTTCTCACTTTATTTGCTCCCACTGGGGTCCATCCTGAGGAAACATGGTCTTTCATTCCATTGCTATGCTGATGACTGCCAGATCTACATGCCTGTGAAACCAGCAAGTGTTTGCTCCATTCACCCTCTGTTAAAATGTCTGGACGACATTAAGGCCTGAATGGTTTCAAATTTCTTAAGTTTTAACAATGAGAAGACTGAAGTCATTGTTTTTAGCCCTAGTTCAACTGCCACCACTGATCCTGTCAACCTGGACTCTCTTCAGCCATATCTGAAGCAGTCTGGTAAAAATCTTGGGATGGTTTTAGACTCTGATTGACAAACAAATCAACTCTGTTCTGCAGAAAAGCTTCTTCCAACTCAGACAGGTAGCTAAGCTCAAGTCAGTGTGGTCCAGACCCAACCTTGAGAAACTAGTCCACGCCTTTGTCACGACCCAATTGGACTATTGCAACGCACTGTATGCTGGGATCAGCCAGGCCTCCATCTCACGTCTTCAGCTCGTCCAGAATGCTGCTGCTCGGCTTTTAACCGGAACTCGTAGGTCTGAACATATTACTCCAGTTCTGTCCTCCCTTCACTGGCTCCCTGTTCGTACGAGGATAGTTTTTAAAATTCTTCTGTTGACCTTCAAATGCCTAAATGGCCTCACACCCCTTTACCTCTCTGAGCTTCTGGAACCTTAAGTTCCCTCTCGGGCCCTGAGATCATCCAATCAGCTGCTTTTGGCTGTTCCAAAAACAAGACTGAAGCTCAGAGGAGATCAGGCTTTTTCAGTCATGGGCCCCAAACTCTGGAACAACCTGCCCCCCAACATCAGGCAGGCCACCTCCCTTCAACCTGCCCCCCAACGTCAGGCAGGCCACCTCCATTCCTCACTTCAAATCTCTGCTGAAAACACATCTGTTCTCTCAGACATTTCATACAGTGTAAATTGATCTAGTGTTTTTTAATCTGTGACCCTATGTTTTAAATGTTTTTTATTAATTTTTCAGTTATTATTATTAGTATATTGTTTATATATGTTTATATATTTTTCTCTTTAATTTACTCATTGATTGATTGTTGTTGTTAAGCGCTTTGATAACAGGTTCTGTTTTAAATGTGCTCTATAAATTAAGTTGACTTGACATAGAGACAAATGAGACAACCATTCTCTCTCTCACATCCATCCATCCATTATCTTTTACCTACTTCTTCCATCTTGGGTCAGGCGGGTCGTCGGTGCCCATGTCCAGCAATCACTGTGCGAGGAGCAGGGTACACCCCGGATGGGTCTCCAGTCCATCACAGGGACACATAAAGACAAACAAGACAAACAACCATTCACTCTCTCACTCACACCTAGTGACAATTTAGAGTTACCAATCAGTCTAACATGCATGTTTTTGGTCTGTGGGAGGAAACTGGAGTACCCGGAGAAAACCCACGCATGCACGAAGAGAATATGCAAACTCCACCCAGGAAGGTCCCCGGACTGGGATTTGAACTGGAGCAACCTGCTCACTGAGAGGCAGCAGCTCTACCAGCTGCGCCACAATGCACTTTGTCTTAGGGCCAAAAATAATCTTAAAACAGTTCTGATTGTTTACTATTTAAAGCAGTTCTTGATCAGTCATGATCTTGGGGTTTATGGGTTTGTTTTTAGGTTGAACTTTTTTTTTTTGTCATAAAAATAAACTCAAATTGCAGATTTTTAGTAATGATTTATCTTGTTCAATCTTTTTTTGTGTGTTTGTGGGGTTTTTTTTTTCCTCCTTGTGCCAATTGCCTTTGTTTCTGTTAATCATCCTAGTTTTCAGCTAAAACTGTAAAGAAAATCAAGACTGCCAATGAAAACCCAGAAGCTGAAGTCCAAACTTGACCAGTGTCTCCATTGGCTGATTGCAGTAAATGTTTCATTTGTTTAGTAGGAGGAGAAAAACTTGAGACTTTGCTGTTGCAAAATGATGATGCTTTAATTAATGTGCTGTTTTACCTTTTTTTAGATGTAGTTCAATTTATTTGTTTTCTAAATGTATTCAGAGTCTTTTTTTTATTTGTCATTTGCACCAGATGTGGTACATGTGGTGGAACGAAATTATGTACACAGAGTCCCAGTTACATCCAGCAATAAAATGTAAAAGAAAAACAGTAATAACATCTAAGATATGAACAAAAAAACATTAAATAAAAATATGCTAAGGACTAGTAGCATAAACACAATATGCCGAACAGTAGCACAAACATAAGTCTGTGCAGATGAGCACGAATGAACACAGCAACATGAAACAGATCAGCAGCAACATGAAACAGATCAGCAGCAACATGAAACAGATCAGCAGCAACATGAAACAGATCAGCAGCAACATCATGTGATTTTTATTCACAGTGATTTTTCTGGTTAGAGATTCATGAGTCTAACAGCCTCAGGGTAGAAGCTGTTCCTCAGTCTAGTGGTTCTAGACTTAATGCTCCTTAACCTCCTGCCTGAGGTGAGCGGGGCAAAAAGTGTGTGCTGGGTGAGTGGGGTCCTTCATGATGCAGATGGCTCACTTCCTGCATCTGGAGGTGTAAATGTCTGTGATGGTGGGGAGGCTGACTCCAACAGACTTCTGTGTAGCCTTCACCACTCTCTGCAAAGCTTTTCTTTCTGCAGCTGTGCAGCCTCCATGCCACACGTTGATGCTGGAGCACAGGATGCTCTTGAATTCTCTTGAATTCTTGAATGTGCATGCATGTTGTAATCTTGTTAAGCAAGACTGAGAAGGCCAGAGGGCCAGAAAATCCTAGAGCAAGAGAAAGTCAGTTTCAGCTACCATAAGTTCAAATAAGATCACATTGATAACTCTTATCAATCTTATCTCATCTACCTGCCAGCTGTGCTCGAGTTCCTGACCACTGAGATCCAGGAACTAGCAGGAAACACGGCTCATGACAGTGGAAGGACAGGATCGTCTCTCGGCACCTACAGTTGGCTGTCCGCAGCGATGAGGAGCTCGGCAGGCTGCTGGGAGGAGCGGCCATCGCTCTGGGAGGAGTTCTGCCAGGGATTTGGGCGGTCCCACAGCCCGGGGGAACCGAGAGGCCAGCCGAGTCTGGGTGGACGAATTGGACGGCATCTGCAGTCAGTTTCTTAGGATCCACTGTGGGATGGACCGTGACAAGAGATCCTTCCTGTCTAGCCATCAGCAACATCTCTGAATGAAATGAGGATAACGGGTTACAACAACAAATAATTTCCCTTTGGGATTAATAAAGTATTTTTAATTGAATTGAACTGAACTGAATTGAATTAAAGCAAGATGTCAAAGGGCAACTAATTAAATAATTTACTTTGGGAGCATTAAAGCCTCAGATCACAAGTCCCAAAAATATGGATCTTTGTAAAACAGGTCCTGTTAGCTTCAGTTTTAGACAAGAAGAAGAGGCAGAAACACTTCAGCATCTAATTTTATGTCTGGTTTTCAGTTCTCCACTCACAGCAGCCCTGCATCTGCTCATCTGCCCAGCTGTTCTCACTCTGTAATCATCCCTGCCTGCAGATATCCTCCACGGTTTTCATAGTTCATCAACACCTGCGAGTTTTAATATTTAGTAATATTTAACACTAATTAGTAAAAGAACAAAAAAAGGCCAGACATGCTGCCTGAGAGATGAACTCTTCTGCAGTTTACCGGCAAACTTTTACTATTTTTCAGTGAAACTTTATGCAGTGCCTCTTGAAAACATTATGAAAGCTCATCTATATTGAACATGCAATGCTCAGTTTTCTAAAATATTGTAGTTTTTGAATAATCATGTTATAAATGTGGATTCAGGTTGCTTGAAAATATAAAAACATTTTGTTGTGCTGCTGACTAAAAACACATCCAAAACCTTTGATAAAATATCTTCATATGTTCTGGACACATGGAAATTATTTCTTGACTAATGTGATATTTTCAACTATTCATTGTGTACCAACTGTACATATGTAAGTAATTTCAACATGCCTTATATTGTTTCTTACCTGAGCTTTCATTGGCTCGTCGACATTTATGGGAAAATAATCTGTCGGCAAAACTAAAGATGGCAGTAAAAAGCATTAAAGTCAAACTATTCATAATGATTTGTTTCTTTTTATGAAGTACTCCACTGTTAAATATTTATTGCTGAACATGTATTGTTTCCAGTTGCTCATATACAGTATATATGAAGTTTTTACAAGGAGGCCTGCAGACAGACAGACAGACAGACAGACAGGCAGATAGACAGATAGACAGATAGATACTTTATTGTCCCAGAAGGAAAATTTGTCTTGGACATTGTGTGCTAAACAAACCTTCTTCCACAATTAAATACACTACAAACAATAAAATCACGTGAACAACACAATAAAATATAAAATAAAAAGTAAAAAAACACCTATTGCTCAATAAAAAAACATATTGCACATTCCCACATTAATTCCCGCAAGTGAACGAAACAAGAAATCAAACCAGAGCATCAGCAGCATGACAAAGATTATAAGCCTACTTTGTTTAACAATCTGATTGATGTAGTGTCACAGTCTGTCCCCTAGCTGTCTGGTATTTCTGTCTTCCCCTTTTTCTGCTTATTGTGTTTGTCATTCTGCTCTTTATAATTTTGTGTGATTCTGATTCTGTTTTCTGTCGCTTTCCACTCACTCCTCAGTCTGCCTCTCCAGTCTCTCCAGTCTTAATCATTCACACCTGTCTCATCAGCCACTTGCCCAGGTGCTCTCATTAACCACTCTCCCTCTGTCTCATAAAAAGCCTTTCTCTCCTCCACTCTTCGTCCGGTCAATGTTCTGCCTTGTACAGACATCACAGTCCTCCTCTGTTCCTGTAGTCTGATTATCCGCCTGAATCTGAAGCTGTCCTGTTTGCCTGCCTGATCTCTGTTTGTAAGTTTTTGCTGCCACGTCAGCCTTTTTGTTTTGTTGTTTAAAATAAATTATTGATATTTAAACTCCTCCCTCGCTCGCCTGCCTGCGTATGGGTCTAAACACTGAGGATTGTGACATGTAGGCACAAATTAATTTTTATATCTGTTAAGTCTACAAGCAGGGATATGCTGTTTGTATGAGCAGTGTTGTTGGAGTGCATGGAGTGTGTTCAAAGACTTCTCATATATGCAAACTACACATTTCTTCTTATATGCATGAGAATTTCAGGAATTAAACTCTTTTGTTGTTGGTTGGTTGTTTGTTTGTTTGTTTTTTTTGGGGGGGAGGGGGGGCATGTTGCTGTTAAGTTAAAATATACAGATACATTTTTAGGGGAGCTTTGGTCAACTTTAACCAAAACAGAGATAATGGGGACTTGGAAAGTCTCAGTTTGCTTTGTGAAGAGGTGCAGCAACACATCTCACCTCAGGAAACAACCTTTTTTTGTTCTCCTTTGTTTTTGAGGAAAACCAAAAAAAGGCTAGTTGCTTTATCAAAATGAGATTATTGACTGCTCATACAAGATTTTCTGTCAAATTTTATTTAAACTAAACACAGGCATATGTCCTGTCTAATACAACTCGAGGTTCATTTCAGAAAGCACTGAGTTTTTATAAAAAGGTTTACAATACAACTGTGAAACAAGAGGGATGCTTCAACTTAACATTATTTTATTCCAAATTTGTAGATGTTACAGTTTCAAGTAAGTTGGACCCAAGAACGTAGATAGGCACAAGGAGCTTGAATTAAAATTTTAAAAAAGCATTTTAGACACAACAAAAGGCTGATGAGGCAGCAACAAACGTATGCAACTAAGGATAAGACAATGTTCTAGTCAAGACCACCTAACCCGAGATCAAGTCAAGACCAAGATCGAGGGAGGGCGAGACCAAATCGAGACCATAACCTCAAGTCTTGGAGCTCAATCTTTTCAGATTATCTGTCTTATACTATACTGTCACGACAAAGTGACAGTTTTAACAAATGTGTAAAAAACGTGTAACTTTTATTAAAACATTTTTTCAAGTTACATACCGCAAATTTAAGTTTGCTTTTGAATGAATGTATCAGCTTTTATAGATGTTCAAAGTTAGATAACAAAGAAAAGCTATTCAGTGGGTTTTGCACAGAAATTTTTATGACCCATTGACACAAAACTAATGTTAAACTCTGGACCTGACAGATGAGGCCTCCACATTTATTTCTCATTTTAAAGCCTTTTCTAATTTTACATAATTTATTTTTCAAAAATCATGGGTGGGGACCCTGGCAGTCTGATCCTCATCTATTGGGACGTGGAATGTTACCTCCCTGGTGGAGAAGGAGCCTGAGCTGGTGTGTGAGGTTGAGAGGTTCCGGTTAGAAATAGTCGGACTCACCTATACGCATGGCTCTGGCTCTGGAACCAGTTTCCTTGAGAGGGGTTGGACACTCTTCCACTCTGGAGTTGCCCGTGGTGAGAGGCGCCGAGCAGGAGTGGGCATACTTGTTGCCCCCCATCTTGGTGCCTGTACGATGGGGTTCAACCCTGTGAGCGAGAGAGTATCCTCCCTCCACCTACGTGTGAAGGGATGGGTTCTGACTGTTGCTTGTGCTTATTAGCCAAACGGCAGTTCAAATTACCCACCCTTTTTGGAGTCCTTGGAGGGGGTACTGGAGAGTGCGCCTCCTGTGGACTCCCTTGTTCTGCTGGGGGACTTCAACGCTCACATGGGCAATGACAGTGAGACCTGGTGGGGTGTGGTTGGGAGGAGCGGCCCCTGAACCCGAGTGGTGTTCTGTTATTGGACTTCTGTTCTCATCACTGATTGTCCATAACAAACACCATGTTCAAGCATAAGGGTGTCCATATGTGCTCTTGGCACCAGGACACCCTAGGCCGCAGTTCGATGATCGACTTTGTTGTTGTCTCATCTGATCTGCGGCCGCATTTCTTAGACACTCGGGTGAAGAGAGAGGGGCAGAGCTGTCCACTGACCACTACCTGGTGATGAGCTGGCTCCGATGGTGGGGGAGGATGCCGGTCAGACCTGGCAGGCCCAAATGCATTGCGAGGGTTTGTTAGGAACGTCTGGCAGAGTCTTCCGTGAGACTGAGCTTTAACTCCCACCTCCGGGAGAGCTTCGAACACGTTCGGGGGAGGTGGGGGACATGGAGTCCGAGTGGGCTTCTGTTGTCGAGGTGGCTTATTGGAGCTGTGGCCGTAAGGTTGTCGTGCCTGTTGCGGCAGTAACCCTTGAACCCGGTGGTGGACACCGGGGGTGAGGGATGCTGTCAGGCTAAAGAAGGAGTCCTATTGGGCCTTTTTGGCCTGTGGGACCCCAGAAGCAGCTGATGGGTAGTGGCAGTCCAAGCGGCATGTGGCTCGGGTGGTCACTGAGGCAAAAACTCAGGTGTAGGAGGAGTTCAGAGAGGTCATGGAGAATGACTTCCATATGGGTTTGAGGCAATTATGGTCCACCATCCGGCATCTCGGAGGTGCGGGGTGGGGGGAGTACACTTCCAACACTATTTATAGTGGAGGTGGTGTGCTGCTGACCTCAACTCGGGATGTAGTGGGTCAGTGAGCAGAATACTTCGAAGACCTCCTCAATCCCACCAGCAAATCCTCCACTGAGGAAGCGGAGCCTGAAGACTTTGGGTCGGGTTCTCCATCCTCTGATGCTGAGGTCACCGAGGTGGTTAAAAAGGTCCTCGGTGGCAGGGCCCCAGGGGTGGATGAGATTTGCCCCCGAGGCTTTGGATGTTGTAGGGATGTGTTGGCTTATGCAACTCTGCAATATTGGAACAGCTTCTACCCTGAGGCTGTTAGACTCATGAATATCTAACCAGGATAATAACAAAGTCCATGCTCAATAATACAGGTATACATTCCAACATTTTTCAGGTCAGGTCATCTGGACAACCAGGATTACCACTGTAAAAAATCACATGTTGCTGCTGATCTATTTCATGTTGCTGCTGATCTGTTTCATGTTGATGTGTTCATGTGTGCTCATCTGCTAACACAGACTCATGTTCGTGCTGCTGTTCGATGTAATGTTTGTATGCTATTAGTGTTTAGTGTATTATTTAGTTGATGCATTTCTTAGTTCATATCTTAGATCGTATTGCTGTTTTTCTTTTACATTTTATTTTTGGTTGTAACTGGGACCCATCCATTCTCTTCGGCTTATCAGGGGTCAGGTCATGGGGGTAGCAGCCTAAGTAGGGAGGCCCAGACATCCCTCTCCCCAGCCACTTGGGCCAGCTTCTCCAGGGGAATCCCAAGGCGTTCCCAGGCCAGCCGAGAAACATAGTCCCTCCAGCATGTCCTGGGTCTTCCTCTGGGTCTCCTCCCGGTGGGACGTGCCTGGAACACTTCACCAGGGAGGCGTCCAGGAGGCATCCTAACCAGATGCCCGAGCCACCTCAACTGGCTCCTCTCGGTGTGGAGAAGCAGCAGCTCTACTCTGAGTCCCTCCCGAATGACCAAGCTTCTCACCCTATCTCTAAGGGAGAGCCCAGACACCCTGCAGAGAAAACTCATTTTGGCTGCCTGTATCCGAAATCTCGTTCTTTCAGTCACAACCCAAAGCTCATGACCATAGATGAGGGTAGGAACGTAGATCGACCGGTAAATTGAGAGCTTTGCCTTTTGACTTAGCTCTCTCTTCATGACGACAGACCGGTACAGCACCCGATTCACTGCAGATGCTGCACTTATCCGCCTATCGATCTACCGCTCCATTTTTCCCTCATTCGTGAACAAGACACCGAGATACTTAAACTCCTCCACTTGGGGTAAGATTTCATCCCCAACCCGGAGAGAGCACTCTATCCTTTTCCGGCTCAAGACCATGGCCTTGGATTTGGAGGAACTGATCCTCATCCCGGCCGTGTCACACTTGGCTGTAAACCGCTCCAGCGAAAGCTGTAGATCACGACCTGATGAAGCCAATAGGACCACATCATCTGCAAAAAACAGAGAAGTGATCCTAAAGTCACCAAAACAGATCCTCTCAACACCTTGGCTGTGCCTAGGAATTCTGTCCATGGAAGTTATGAACAGAATCAATGACAAAGGGCAACCTTGGCGAAGTCCAAATCTCACTGGGAATGGGCCTGACTTACTGCCAGCAATGCGGACCAAGCTCTGACACCAGTCGTACAGGGACCTAACAGCCCGTATCAAAGGGCCTAGTATCCCATACTCCCGGAGTACCCCCCACAAGGCTCCCTGAGGGACGTCGTCAAATGCCTTCTCCAAGTCCACAAGGCACATGTAGACTGGTTGGGCAAACTCCCATACACCCTCCAGGACCCTGCTGAGGTTGTAAAGCTGGTCCAGTGTTCTACAACCAGGACGAAAACCGCACTGCTTCTCCTGAATCTGAGGTTCGACTATCCGACGGACCCTCCTCTCCAGAACCCCCGAATAGACCTTACCAGGGAGAGCATGGTCCCCCTGTAGTTGGAACACACTCTACGGCCCCCCTTTTTGAATAGGGGGACCACCACCCCAGTCTGCCAATCCAGGGGAACTGCCCCCAATGTTCACGTAATATTGCAGAGTCGTGTAAGCCAACACAACTCCACAACATCTAGAGCCTTAAGGAACTCCGGGCGAATCTCATCCACCCCTGGGGCCCTGTCACCGAGGAGCTTTTTAACCACCTTGGTGATCTCAGCACCAAAGACTGGAGAGCCCGACCCAAGGTCCCCAGGCTCTGCTTCCTCAGTGGAAGATGTACTAGTGGGATTGAGGAGGTCTTTGAAGTTTCTGCCCACCGACCCACGACATCCCGAGTTGAGGTCAGCAGTACACCACCTCCACTATAAATAGTATTGGTGGCATACCGCTTCCCCCCCTGAGATGTCGGATGATGGACCAGAATCACCTCAAAGCTGCATGGAAGTCATTCTCCATGGCCTCTCCGAGCTCCTCCCAAGCCTGAGTTTTTGCCTCAGCGACCACCCGAGCCGCATGCCGCTTGGACTGCCTGTACCCATTAGCTGCTTCTGGGGTCCCACAGGCCAAAAAGACCCATTAGGACTCCTTCTTCAGCCTGACAACATCCTTCACCACCAGTGTCCATCACCGGGTTCCAGGGTTACAGCCGCGACAGGCACCAACAACCTTATGGCCACAGCTCCAATAAACCTCCTCGACAATAGGCCCTTTTCACAATGACGTCAGACAACATCCTTTTTTACTCGATGCTGTGGATCATTACTTCCGGGTCTATTCTCCCTCGGGAGACCTGTCTGGAAACTTAACGGAATTTTATTCATTCAACCTTTATTTACAGAGGTTATTTTACAAGATATAGCCCAAGGTAAGGTTAATAAAAACAGCATTTATGTGTTAGCTGTGGTAACGTTATCCATCATTGCAGCAACTTTAGCCACAGTAGCTAAAATATACAACACGGGCTGTCAGTGCTCTAACGTTTAAAGGTTTACTAGCTATATTAACGTTAATAAAAACAGTATTTACATGTTAGTTAGCTGTGGTGACGTTATCCATCATTATCAATTTACCATTCTGTAACTGTGTAAGGAAACAGCCTCCAATTGTAAAGTAAGCTAGCTAGCAGCTAACAGGTAGCTAAACTCTACACTGCTGCTGCCTGTCAGTGCTGTAACATTAAAATGTTTAACTTTATCTATTAATGTAAAATCTCTGACATCTTCCAACACTGTTGTTTAGAATAGCATTTTAAATATTGAATTAAAAGCTATATGTCAAACCATTTCCATGTTCTGATGATTAATAATTTCTCTTTTTACTTTCTTCTTGTGTCCATCTTTCTCAGCAGCAGCTCATCTAACCAGCATGGCACAGTCATCAAGACGTTATTGCAGTGTGCCATGTTGTTCCAATAATAAACAAAAAACACAGTATTTGAGTTTCCACAATTTTCTCATGGACAAAGAAATACGTTCCCGTTGGGTGAGAGCGATCAGGAGAGATGAAGGGCCAATTTTAAAATCCTTCGTGGGAGCACCCATGCAGTCTGCACTCTGCCCCAGAAGATCTAAATTCATCAGCCAGTGGAAGAACCCGAATCAGACAAGGAGCAGTGCCATCTAGATTTCACTGGAATGATTGGGGCAAATGGAGGAAGACAGTGCTGAACATTTTTAAAAATAAACAAAAATGTGTCATGACCATGAAGTGTCTGATTTCCCACCTCTAGGGAGACGCTCACAAGCTCGTGAGTCAGTTTACCTGTGAGCAAGAAAGTGTCTCGTGCTGCTGGCCAGGATGACTCCCAGGAGATGCCTGACCCCGGGAACTGTACAGAGGAGGCATCGCCTGCAGGTGCAGTAGCAAATGATCACAACTCTGCCTGACATCCTTCTCTGGATTAGTATTGCAGAAAATGTCTTGTAGAAAAATATATGGCAGTGAATAACACTGTAACCATCTCGTGGTTGTATTCAGAACATTTTGGACTTGCTAATGGTTGAGAGACTGTCAGTAAATACATGAAATGATTTGAATGAGGAGCAGCTTTATACTTTATGGAAAATATTGCATATTTTGTTTTCCCCTTTGAAAAAAAAATACATATATCTTCACCACAGAACTGTCAAGGCAGTAACAAGTAAGTAATAGGAGAAATGCTGTAATACAAAAGATATTTGATAATTGAACAGGAAATTAATGGGTGGATAGGTGATGTCTATTAATGTTTAAATTTTCTTTTAGCTTAAGTCAACTGGATGATGCTGCACAGAGAATTCAAGAGTTGCAGAGACAAGTTTTGTCCCTAGAAATGGAAATCCAGCAGCTGACAATTAAGAAGTGCCCTCCTGTGTGTGTGTGT
>NC_056508.1:17195246-17201387 GCF_014905685.2 Nematolebias whitei | reverse complement strand
TTGTATGTGTTTGTTTTGTTTTAGAGGATGAGCAGAAAATGACCGAACAGTAAGTTTGCACAACTTACATCTTTAATAAGCCAGTTGGCACAAACTACAAACAACTCTGAACTCTTTTCTAGAAAGACTAAACCACGTGTTGGGGTTGAAACTAGAATATGATGCTTGCATCATATTCTAGTTTTTTTTCATATTCTATGATTTTTTACAGCCCCATGTTCTCAATAAAAGCAGAGGTGGGTGCAAATGAACAATTTTCATCTTCTAGACCAAGGTTTTTACAGAGAACATCTTGAAAAATATGAAGAACAAAATACAGATTTCCATTTATTAATGACACTTCTGCATTCATCTTATTTGGAGGAACTAGAACCACAAACACGACCTACATTTACTCAAACGCAAACCATGTAACCCAAATAAGAAAACAATACTCAAGCCTGAAAAGTTAGAAACTTTGAGCCTGTCTCATAATGCAGACATGCAAAATCTTTGTTTTGTATCTACAATCATTTAAATTTTTACTTTAATTTAGCAGATAAACTTTAAAAAAGACCAAGTTTGTTTTCAAATTATTTCACAGCCTTTTGATGCTTGTACACCCGTTCCGATGCTTGAAAGCTAACATTCATATTTTGACAGCTCTCCGGTCCTTGCTCAGCCCAGTAAGCCCGCACGGACTCGCCAATTTCCCCCCAATGCGCAGGATCGGTACTGTACGGATCCACAGTCGTCTTTCCATCTGCTGAAGAAGATCCCACTTCCACCGACTCTGATTCCACAGACGCCAGTCCAACCACCGACTCAGTCATGGTTAAAGGTTCTGGCGGGATCGTAGTGCCGGTGTTAGCAAAGCTAAGGGTTTGAGGAGCGGGGGGTAATGATGTTTCTGCTCCATCTCCGCTAACAGGTTTAAAAAAGCCTGTCCGTTTAGGCATTTTGTTTGGCGCCTCTTTGTCGCGATGCTCTTTTTCTTTTCTCTTCCTTGTTTTCTGCGCTCCGCTGTCATATTTTCTGTTGTCTGCTATTGTAAAATAATAATCCCTGACGCTCCTCCCCAATGCGTAAGATGCGTCAAAAGTGGACCAATAACAAGCAAGCATTCAAGATGGACGTTTGCCAGAACAAATTGGAACATTTTTCATCGGTGCTATCAAAATCATCATAGTCATTGATTAAGTTCTGACACTATTCATTCACAAAAACATAAAACATCCTTCGGGGCCCCCGAATTGCCGGGGCCCCGGGCTGCAGCCCCGGTAAGCCCCTGCTAAAATCCGGCCCAGTGCAGATTACTGAAGACAAGCTATTTATAAAAAGTTCTGACAGAATTCTTCACAACATCAATTCATTCATTAGTAGATTTTTTTTTTTTTAAAGATAAATATATGGAGAGATTTCCAACACAGCTGCTTGCAGTAATGAATGTCCATCCAAGAAGTGTGTCTTAAAGGAGCAGGGAGGCTCTAGACTGGTTTGTCTCCAAACACATAAATACTGTTTTTATTAACCTTACCTTGCGCTATATCTTGTAATATAACCTCTATAAATAAAGGTTCAAGGAATGAAATTCCGTTAAGTTTCCAGACAGGTCTCCCGAGGGAGAATAGACCCGGAAGTAATGATCCACAGCATCGAGTCAAAAAGGAAGTTGTCTGACGTCATGTGACGTCATGCCAACTCACCAGGTAGTGGTCAGTGGACAGCTCCGCTCCTCTCTTCACCCAAGTGTCCAAGACATGCAGCCACAGATCAGATGAGACAAAAACAAAGTCGATCATCGAACTGTGGCCTAGGGTGTCCTGGTGCCAAGAGCCCATATGGACACCCTTATGCTTGAACATGGTGTTCGTAATGGACAATCCATGATGAGCACAGAAGTCCAATAACAGAACACCACTCTTGTTCAGATCAGGGGGGCCATTCCTCCCAACCACACCCCTCCAGGTCTCACTGTCATTTCCCACGTGAGCGTTGAAGTCCCCCAGCAGAACAAGGGAGTCCCCAGGAGGCGCACTCTCCAGTACCCCCTCCAAGGACTCCAAAAAGGGTGGGTAATTTGAACTGCCGTTTGGTGCATAAGCACAAACAACAGTCAAAACCCATCCCCCCACATGTAGACGGAAGGAGGCTACTCTCTCGTTCATCGGGGTGAACCCCAACGTACAGGCACGATGGGGGGCAACAAGTATGCCCACTCTTACTCGGCGCCTCTCACCAGGGGCAACTCCAGAGTGGAAGAATGTCCATCCCCTCTCAAGGAAACTGAATCCAGAGCAAGAGCCATGCGTATAGGTGAGTCCGACTATTTCTACCCGGAATCGCTCAACCTCACACACCAGCTCAGGCTCCTTCCCCATCAGAGAGGTGACATTCCACGTCCCAATAGCGAGCTTCTGTAGCTGAGGATTAGACCGCCAGGGTCCCCGCCTTCGGCCACCACCCATCCCACATTGTACCCGACCCCTTTTGCCCCTCCCACAGGTGGTGAGCCCATGGGCAGGGGGACCCATGTCGCCTCTTTGGGCTGTGCCCGGCCGAGCTCCATGAATAAAAGCTCAGCCACCAGGCACTCGCCAGCATGCCCCACCTCCAGGTCCGGCTCAAAGTGGGGCCCTGGTAACCCACGTCCGAGTGAGGAAACATTGTTTCCATAGATTGTACTCATCATAAAGGGTCTTTGGGCTGCACTTTGTCTGGTCCCTCACCTAGGACCTGTCTGCCTTGGGTAACCCTACATACGGGCATGACGCCCCTGACAGCATAGTTCCTAGGATCATTGGGACACTCAAACCCCTCCACCATGGTAGGGTGGCAGCCCAGGGAGTGGGTAACTGGGACCCTGTGTACATAATTTCGTTCCACCACATGTACCACATGAGATGCTAATGACAAATAAATCTCTCTGACTGGTCTTGAAATAAAATCCCGAGTCCTCAATGTCCGAGATCGAGACAAGACCGAGACCATCAAAAAATGGTCTTGAGACCAGTCTCAAGACAAAGACAGGTCTCGAGTACTACAACACTATAAGACGCATGAAGACACAAGGAGGGTGTCTTTCGTCCGTCAGAATTGACAAGGACTAACAAAGATGGCTGGTCAAGACAATTTATTCTCAAACTGCTCTGTGGCAGCGTGGATAGAAATGGTGGCTGCTGACCCAATGAGAGTCCATCCATCCATTATCTTTTACCCGCTTCTTCCATGTTGGGTCACGGGGGTCGCTGGTGCATATTTCCAGCAATCACTGTGTGAGGGGCGGGGTACACCCTAGACAGGTCGCAAGTCCATCACAGGGTCACATGAAGACAAACAAGCATTCAGTCTCTCACTCACACCTAAGAACAATTTAGAGTTACCAATCAGTCTAAAATGCATGTTTTCTGTCTGTGGGAGGAAACTGGAGTACCCGGAGAAAACCCACACATGCACGGAGAGAACATGCAAACTCCACCCAGGAAGGTGAGAGTCTGTTTGTGCAATTTTGTTTTGTTTTTGCCTGTCTGCTCTGCTCAGCTGCAACTGTCCTGTTTGCTTCAGAGTTGTTGGCACCCCTGTGAACAGATGTTAGCCATTTCTCTCTGCCTTGCTCTCTCTGCTCCCAGGTGTCAGTGCAGATGCTTGAGGCCTTTATTGAGGATTTTAGTGTGTCTTTAAAGCTTTTTTCTGGCCTCCTCGGAAGAGCGTCCTTTGTTGCAGTTTGCCATAAAATAGTTTCCTGTGGAGCCGATGGTCTGACGTACTGTAACATTTATTTAGACAGGTTAATCCCATTATGACTCTGGGACTCATTTACAAGAGAGACCTGATTTCTTTAACAAAGAGTGATGACAACCGTGAGTAACAACAACATTTTTTTCATTTACCCTTTATTTATCCAGGTAGCCTCATTGAGCCACAAGAACTCATTTTCAAGAGAGAGCTTTTTAGGGAGCAGATGGTGGGGGTTAAGGGCCTTGCTCAGGGGCCCAGAGTGCGGCGAATGAGGGTGGAGGGAGGTGTGGGTGTTCCACCTTTTCCACCCACATTTTGATGTTGATGGGACCGGAAGATGAACCTGCGATTTTCCAATCACAAGCCCATCTTCTAACCTCTGCACCACCACTCCCCCTACAAAAATAGACAGTCACAAAAGAGGCATACAAAATTTTAATTTCTTTTTTTTTTTTTTTTTTACAAATCAAAACAAAATAGCAATCAAAAGGACAGTCAAAAGATAAAGTAGCGTAAAGAAAAAAAAATGCCCTGCCCAAAGTTGTGGCTGCACCAGGATGGTGTATATACTGAAAATTCTTATGCCTGAGAACCTCAGTGTCTGAGATCTTGTCTTGCCATTTAATGCCAAGGAGTTTTCTGAGGCAGGTGGAAGTGGTTCAACTTCCTTGCATGGCCCTGGTAGACTGTCCAGGATGCATAGCCATACAAGAGAGTGGTGAGGACTATGGCCTGGTAAACCTTGATCTTTGTTGCACTTGCTGTAGCAAGTCTAGTATTTACTTCATCATCTATGACAGCAATGCTTGAGAGTATGTTACCAAGGTAAGTGACCTTATCCACCACCTTCCATAGCTGCTCATTGATTGTGAAATTTGATACAGCCTGTGTCTTTACTGGGGAAATATATACCCTAAACATATTTACCAATAGCATATTAACTACAACGTAGAAAAGAATAGACCTACCATAAACACAAAATACTACCACAAACATAGCTAAACGATGCATATCTTGACATGAGAACATAATTTAGATGATCTAATAAAGTTGAATCAGGTCCTCTGGACGAATTCTTCTTTGTTGAAATGTTTTGTCTTTTATCCAAAAACCTTCTTCAGTCTGAGGAGCAGTAAACACAGTCAGTCTTATAAACAGCTCCTTCTCGTAGTGGATCAACCAGTTTGCAAGTGACAGCCAAAGCTAGTTGTTCACATGTGACGGTAGGATCTAACAATCGAATGTTGCCTTGATGGTCACTTGCTATTCACCGCGGGCTGAGTGATGCTATAACAACGTTGTAAGAGGTGGACAGTTGAACACCGAGGCCTCTGCTCCTCTTTAATGATGGATGAGTTCTCTTCACAAAGATGGCTTCCTTCACTCCTCTCTCAAACCAATGCTCCTCTCTATCAATGCTGTGAACATCCCTGATATAGTGGCTGCTGGGCCGGCCTACAGATGAGTTTAGACCACAGAGTCCTTGCTTGATGATGTTGCTCTTCTGTGCTGGTCCATCCTTTTGGTCTATACTGCTTATAGGACTGAGTTTGCTTGCAGCTCCTCAGACTGAGGTCTTATGGATAAAAGTCAAACTATTTCAACGAAGAACCCGTCCAGAGGATTCAACCTTGAAAGACTTATCTACCTGGATTGTTGACCATGCATCAGAACAGAAATTTGATGAGTTTTTAAAAAACATGCAATTCCTCTTCTTAATTTAATATGAATTCTATTTTAACGAGAACTGTGTTAAATAAGAAAAAGCATCTTTTGTCTGTCCATGAGCAGACAGACAGTTTCCCTCACTGTTTCTTGAGGAGGGTCAAACCAGAGCAGGGACAGATTAAATATGAGCATGCAGTTCTTAAATGTGGTGGCACCACTAATGGGCAGAATTGTGATTTAAATAACATTTGAACAAGTGTAAGTTATGGATGAGATATAATGAAATTTCCTAAATCAGATCAAGATCAAAATATCACATGAAAACTGTTTGGGCTTATTTTTGTTTTAAAAATTCTATATTTAAACATCGCCACCATTTTTCAAACAATCCTCTCTGAAACCTCCAGATCTGATGTTTGGCTTGGCCACGACCATGAGCTCATCAAGTCATTGAGGCACAGTGACAAAAGAAAAACATTTACACATGGATATTTTGGGTTTTTGTTCCTACTTAGCAAAATTGTTTCAAATCAAAATGGAGAAAAAAATGAAATAGATTGTTGTTGTTGCTCGTTTTATATTAAATTAAACAAACATGCTACGAGCTAAAACCTTGACCAGCTGCAATAAGGACTTAACATAAATAACAGCAACTGTAACTTTTAGAAAAACAGTATTTTATTGACTTTATTATTTAAACTGTTCAGTCTGAAGAGCTGTAAGCAAACTCAATCTTAACAGCTTCGTTATATAGTT
>NC_056508.1:17189294-17195146 GCF_014905685.2 Nematolebias whitei | reverse complement strand
TGTGAATTTAAACTCTGTATAAATTGTAAATATAATTTCATGGTTTTTTATGTTTTGTACTAGAATATTATCTCTTTTACATTAATATCTATACCCCTGGCAAACAGATGTTTGTAATGTGTGATTAAAATCTTTAATAAAAAAAAAAAAAAAAAAAAAAAAAAAAAAAAAAAAAAAAAAAAAAATGAATCCATCCGATGGTTTTCTTCCTGCTTTACTTTTTCAGACTTTTAAAAACAGCATCGCAACTAATAAAAGGTGATAATGAGCTGTGAACTAATGGTGAATAGTTAAAAATATTAATTACGGAGAAGGAGAAGTGTGCGGAACTAACGTTACATGGGGGTACAGTTTCTCAGCGGAAGTAAATACGTGTCGGACCGGCTTGTCCAACGAGGAATATTTGGTCCCTGCACAATAACATTGGAAATGTGTGGGAAAGTGTTGATGTAGGGCAAACGAGTTTCATGATGGATTGAAAGACGGTATCGGGTATTTGAGCGGCAGAGCAGCTGACGTAACGCTATTTATCTTTTGACAAAATGTTTGCCAAACCGTTTCGAGTAAAATCCAACACCGCAATCAAAGGATCAGACAGGTGAGTCAGTCCTGCTCACAAACAAGTCCTGTTTTCTTCTGTCTGCTGAATCATCGGACACAGTATTCAGATAGCAGCAGGAGATCAGTAATCTGTAAATTCCTGCTTTGGATCAAGAACGTTTTATAATCCTCACCATCGTGGTTTGAATTTGGTTTTCGTTTGTCTAATTAAAGACAAGGCATGCATCATTTATTGTAACTTTAATTATTTTTCAGTAGAATTTGATGATTAAAAATGGAAGCTTAGCAAACTGCTACCTAGAAGCTAAAAGGTACAACCATTTTATTAGACAAAAGGAAAGAAACAGAGAATCAAATGCGTTTTGTTGCTTCTAGGAGAAAGCTCAAAGCTGATCTTTTAGCAGCATTTCCTTCACTGTCTGCTGAAGAGCTGTCTGAGCTTGTCCCCAGTAAAGAGGAGTGTAATGTGGTGAAGATTTATGCACACAAGGGAGAAGCTGTGACAGTTTATGTTCTTCACAAAAACCCCCTCTTCTTTGAGCTGGAGAAACAACTTTATCCGACAGGTAATAAATCAGCAATAGAGTAAAGCATGTAACCGACAGATTAGCTCATATTTTTGTGTTTCGTCACATTATTTCAGTGTATGTGCTTTGGCGTCGTCCTACTCTCCTACCAGTATTCAGAACATGGGCTCCGGTGCTTCAGAAGCTGATTGGAGGGGCCGGTGAGTTTCTCTAAGAGATGAAATGATGTGTCGGTTCACAACAAAGGTTTAAAAGAAAATGTTCTTTTCCAAAGATCTCATGCTGCCAGGTGTGGTGGTGCCTTCATGCGGTCTGCCAGATGTGAACCAAGGGGACTGCTGTGCGGTTACAATTGTGAATAATAGGTTCGCTTAAAATAAAGTACTTCTCTGCGCTTTTTCTGTGTTCCTGAAAAATGTATGATCTTTGCTCTCCTGGGTGATTGCAGGGCTCCAGTTGCAGTTGGCAAAGCTGCAGTGTCTCGATCACAGATGCAGAGTTCAGGTATGAAAGGAAGAGGAGTGTGTGTTCTCCACACATACAAGGATTATCTCTGGTTAGTGGCTTTGAACTTTGTCATTGTATTAAAGATAATGGCTTAAATTGTAGTTTTCACTACAGCTGTGTGTACCTTATTACACACAGCAACATGATTTCCTGCTAACGCTCATTGTAGTCCTGTGGTGTAAGAATAAGATAAGATGAAGCCCAATTTGAGGAGCAGAGATGACGACTAAGAGATATTTATTTTATGGATATGTAATAAAAAGAAAGACTAAATCTTATTGGTAATATGGCTAGTTGTGTGGTTGACGCAGCAGCTCACTTTTCAGTGAAATTTGAATATTTTTTGTGTTTTTGATTAAATTAAAAATGTGAATCATTCCAGACCATCTCCAAAAGTGACAGTTCTTAAACCTTTTAACTTCAAACCTACAAAATAACATCAGAGACTCAAGAAAACACTTACCACTGGTTAAAGAATGCAAACACTGCTGTCAGTCGAACAAAGACATGACAGCACTGATGGCCTTTTCAATCGTTCTACTAATTTTGTCCAGTTGTTGTCTTGATCTTTCAGCTTCTCCCTTCAGGAGGTTCCACAGCAGATCTTAAGCCTCCATCTCACCTTAGCTTCTCCCTCCTCTATTCATTTTGTTCATAAAACAACCCTTTTTAATGTTGCTGTTGTCCAGACTTGTATGCTTTTAGTAATCTTTTTTAGATACGATTTATCTCGGAGGATCAGACATCCACCCTTTTTATGAACCCAACTTTGGGAACTGGTCTGAACAGTCAGCTTTGAAGGAGTATTTAGTGTGTCCTGAGCATTTAGCACTGTCCACATGTGATCCAAAGTTAGCTTCTGAATTTTTAAAAAATTAAATCCTAAACATGGAGGCGCTGCCAAGGTGGATAGAAAGTGAGCCATGGGGGAGCAACAAAAAACTGCATAGTAAAGAATGCACAGGCCGTGATTTTCTTGTACAATTGACTGAACTATAGTCGTCTTTGTGTGGGTTAGCTGTGGCGACCATCTTGAGCTGGGGTGACTCCTAAAGTTAATCAGACTCATGCCCCTTTTGCACCGCCCCTAATAAGCCCCAATTCTGGGCAGCCCGCCACAGAAAGAACCCTTTGGCACCAGCCCTTTAGCTAGTATTTTTAGCTGATTTGAGTCTGATTCAGGACCTCTTTTCGTCCCTGCTTCTCTGGTGGGACCGAGCGAGCTCAGTCGAGCTGAGTCCGGACCGAAGCGTGAACGCAGGACTCTGATTGGTCAGGGGGAGGAGTCACTGGATCTCAGAAACTTTTCACTGAGCCGCCATTTGCAATTTCTCTGGATGCGGAGCAGCGGCTGGATCTATTTTTAAGATTTTAAAAACAATAATGACAACGCCGTGTTTAATTCTGAAGTCCAGGCGTTTTTTGTGTTTGGTGATCGACTATAAAATTCGAGCGAGCGGAGTCACCGCGGAGGATCATACAAGCTGCAGACTCGTTGAATCCCGCGAGGCCGAACCCCGAGCCCCGGTCTCACCTGCTCACAAAGACCGGATTCGAGCCCTGGCAGGCGGGAGGACCGGGATGGAGGGACGGGGGGCGGAAACTTTGTATTAAAAACATTTTATGTATAAAATATAAGTTTTTTTTAATTAAAAATAAATAAACGGTGCCGGCTTTATCGTGAAATCCTGTTTTCCCTTTGACTTTATTAAATAATCTGTTAATTAAATTTAATTCAACTGAAAAATCATAAAAAGACTAAATTATTGAATCTCTCATATTTCCCTCCAACATGTTTAAAGAAGAGACTCAGCCTTTGGTTCAACTTATTCTAACCCACAGATGTACAAATCACAAAACAAGCATTACACTTTATATTAAAGCTTTAAATCAAAGCTAAACTTTAATTCAAAGCTAAAAATAATCATAAGCATGCATGAGCATACATACATACATAATACATACAGCATCCATAAGCATGCATCAGGATAAAAATAATCTGTATACAAGAAACAAAACCACGAGTGCAAATACATCAAATGATGAAGAAAAATATAGAATTTTAAATGTAGATGTCCTGATGCATGCTCAATAATCCAGGTAGAAAAATCTAAAAAAGTTAAATCTGATCCTCTGGACGTTTAAAAAACAAAACAAACAAAAATAAAAAAGTATAAATGTTTCATCTTTCATCCAAAAGACTTCTTCAGTCTGAGGAGCTGTATTCAGCTCAGTCTTATAAATAGCTGAATACAGCACCTCAGACTGAAGAAGTCTTTCGGATGAAAGATGAAACGTTTATACTTTTTTATTTTTGTTTGTTTTGTTTTTTGAACGTCCAGAGGATCAGATTTAACTTTTTTAGATTTTAATATAAATGTTTTTGTAGAATCTGGTTCATCAGATTTAATTCAGTTCAGTTTATTTGTACAGCGCCAAGTCACAACAGAAGTCGTGTCAGGGCACTGAACAGAAACATTCATATATAAAATAAGTTAAAGGAAACATTCATATATAAAAATAATAATTTAATATTATTTATCTGAGGAGCAGACCGCTCTCATTAGCAGGACTTGGATTCTGGACACGCCTCCAGAATCGGTCCTAAAGTGCAGGTGCAAATCCAGGCTGAGCTGAGATAACGCTCAGCTACTACCAAACCCTTTTTAGCTCACTATCTTTAAATGTGGCTGTTAGAACCATTTTTGTGTTTGCTAAGGTTGTTTAGCTGTGGCAGCCATCTTGAATGGAGTTCATGTGCTTCTTATGATTACTTTCTGAAAGTTTCATTAAAATCTGTCTTCTAGGTTATGAGATATTCAGCTAATTTTACAAACGAACTTCACCCACAGACACGGGCAGAAACGTAACTACTTCAATGACAAGTGATAAAAATAAAATACACCAAAAAGACTGAAAGCTTTATTCAACATAGAGATATTTTTGTTGTTTATTGATTATTACAATTCCCATTTGTGACAGTTTCCCTTCCTGACAGCAACACCATTTTCTGGGGTGAATCCATTTGGGCACAGTAAAATAACTGAATGCATCTAATGTCATTTTAGGGCTTTTGGAGATAAGTCAGTTCCTCCTTCCTTACCGGATGATGAGAGTGAAGCAGACGGGACGGATGAAGAGAACTGTGAGGTCGGTGAGAACGATCAAGAAGAAGAGACTGAGCAGAGTTTGGAGCAGCTGAGTTCTGATGAAACCGTCTCAGATCAAGCACGTTGTATCAAAGAGCTGAGTCTGGCTGAGCAGGAAGGAGACAACGAGGAAAGTAGCAGTTACCAAGAGGATGACAACCAGGATGAACAGAAAACACCACAAGGTGCAGAAAACATCCCAGATTCAAATCAGATCCAGTTATAGTTCAGTGGCGGCTATTCACTTTTCTAAACAAGTGTTTGTGCCATGTAGCTGCAACTTAACGTGAAAAACATTTGATGGGATAAAACTATAACATGTTGCAGAGGAACGGATGTCATGTTTGGGTTTTACAGAGGAAATGGACGCCCTGCTGCTGCAGTGCTTTCTGCACGCTCTCAAGAGCAAAGTGAAGAAGTCAGAGCTCCCTCTGCTGACGAGTACATTTCTCCGCAACCACATGTTCTCCTGCTGGTAGAGTTTTTATCTTTCACAACTTACTGCGAGTCGGTTAAAAATATTACTAAACTATTTTTTGTGTTGTTGTTTTTTTAGCCTAAGTGGAAAGCAACTTGATATCAAAAAGTCCAGCTATAAAAAGGTATGCCTGCTTTCCAGAGTCAAACATTTATAACAATTACATAAATAACAATTAATACAATTAAAGGCCTGGCATTTCTTGCAGGAGTGCATGTTGCCGACCACCTTTCAGAGTTTTAGACTAAGATCATTTTATACTGAGACGTGACGAGCTTAAAGCTGAGCGACCTGACATCAGACTGCGTTATGAATGAATGACACGGTTTAGCAGCTATAGCCATTTTTGTTTTGGCTTATGTTAATTAGCTGTGAAATCAATCTTCAGCTGGGTTGAGTCCTAAAAAGGAAGTTTTACAACCAATGATTGTTTTCTGAAAGTTTTGTTAAAATCCAATGGTTTACGAGATATTTTGCTAACAGTGTTGACTTCAGCTGTTTATGCTGATAGTTTTAAGCAAAGATTTGTGGCACAGTGTTTAGCACTTGCATTATGTGTTGTTAATGACTCTCAGAGACTACCACACCTGTTGTTAATGACTCTCAGAGACTACCACACCTGTTGTTAAT
>NC_056508.1:17189058-17189194 GCF_014905685.2 Nematolebias whitei | reverse complement strand
GACTCTCAGAGACTACCACACCTGTTGTTAATTACTCTCAGAGACTACCACACCTGTTGTTAATTACTCTCAGAGACTACCACACCTGTTGTTAATGACTCTCAGAGACTACCACACCTGTTGTTAATTACTCTCA
>NC_056508.1:17174122-17188958 GCF_014905685.2 Nematolebias whitei | reverse complement strand
AAATCCTACACAAAACAGGCTCTAGAGCAATGTGGATATCCTAACTGGGCCTTCCTGAAAGCAGAGAAGAAACCCAAACAGGACTCCAGTCAGCCATCAGGTGACAAGGAGGAACCCAGACCCAGACCAGTGGTCATTCCGTATGTTGAGGGAGTATCAGAGAAACTGAGACGTTTATTTTCTAAACATAACGTCCCAGTGGCTTTTAAACCCCAAAATACATTACGGCAAAAACTGGTTCATCCCAAAGATCCAGTCCCCCGGCACAAACAGAGTAATGTTGTGTATGCTGTTCAGTGTCAGGGGGGCTGTGATCAGTCTTACATCAGGGAAACTAAACAGCCACTGGCCAAAAGGATGGCCCAGCACAGAAGATCAACATCATCAGGCCAGGACTCTGCGGTCTACACTCATCTCCAGGCCAGCGGTCACTCTTTCAGGGATGAAGATGTTCACATCCTGGACAGAGAGGAACGATGGTTTGAGAGAGGAGTAAAGGAGGCCATCTTTGTGAAAAGAAATCGTCCATCGTTAAACAGGGGTGGAGGCCTCCGGGTACAACTGTCCCCCTCTTACAATGCTGTGATTGCTAGTATCACGCAGCCCTCTGTGAACAGTAAACAGCCATCAGTGTGCTAATGATCCATTGTTAGGCTGATGGTCCTTCTTGAGCATGTGATCAGCTGGTTTTGGTTGTCAGCAGCAAACTGGTTGATCCACTCTGAGAAGGTGCTATTTAAGAGACTGAGCTGAAAACAGCACCTCAGACTGAGGAAGTCTCTCGGATGAGAGACGAAACGTTTCTACACTTTTTTGTTGTTTTGCTTTGTTTTGTTTTTTTGGGTTTTTTTTTTTTTTTGAATGTCCAGAGGACCAGATTTAACTTTTTTAGATTTATTTTACCCACATGTAAAGTACAAAGATCACAGCCCTAGGCTATTTTAACTCCACCATGCAATCACAAACAATCCCCCCGAGTGTAAACTGGAAACCCTTCTTCAGAGCTCGGCCACATCTCCCAGGAGGAGTCACCACCATCGATGAATGGGAAGCCCTACTCTATCATGTGACCCAGCTCTCAACCAATAATATCTTGCCATCTTGTGTTCTATAATGTGTGGGTGCATGAATGTTGGGAGTTGTAGGCATGTAACTAAAACTACAATTTCTACCGGAAACAGAATCAGATCGTGTTTAAACACAATATACCTCTAAATAAAGAAACAGGATACATACATCTAGACATGTCATTAATTTAATATATTATCTGATAAAATTATATTTCAAACATGAGATAAGTTTTCATTGTTATTCTGATGATACACAGTTATATTTGTCCATGAAACCCAATGAGTTCAATCAGTTACTTTGACTACAAGCATGTTTTAAAGACATACAAACCTGGATGACCCTAAATTTTCTGCTTTTAAACTCAGGTTTTTGGACCTGAACATCTTAGGAATACATTTTTCAGTTTTTCCCTTTCTCTGGATGGCATTAATTTGGCCTCCAGTTCTAATTAAAAAAAAAAACTTGGTGTTATTTTTGATCAGGATATGTCTTTCAACACCCACATTAAAAATGTTACCAAAACTGCTTTCCTCCACCTGCGTAATATCACTATGGTCTTTTTATTTTTTTTTATTTTTTTTTTTTTTAGATGGCCTCCCTTCTCCCCTTACAGCCATCCTCTCCACACCATTATTATGAAATATTTATTCTAGTGACTATGTAGTGTATGTTTTTTTTTAATAGGATAGAAAGAAAGAAAAGACAAAGTAAGACTCCAAAATATAAGAAATATACACAAAGAGAGCACACGGCAAAACACCCGGCCACTGCCTGTTCACCTGCAAAGAACATGACAAAACACAGCAACAAAATACATATGTATAAAGAACTTAAAATATTCATGGCTTTGCAGTAAGTTTCCATAAATATATATACCCATACCTACGCCTATATACATACATACATACACATGAATATACAGTACATTCATATACATATCTATATATCTACATATAAAGCCTACATAAGCATCCCTGCTTCTATTTGTGTGTGGTTGTGAGCATGCATAAGTGTATAAGGCTTCTCTAATAGAATATTTAATAGTAACTGTGAAGCAGCAGAGACCCGACCCCCAAGACCAGAGGCAGACGAAAAAGGGGGGACCAGAGCCCAAGACCCCAGGAGGGACCCCGACCGCGGAGCCCCCAGGGCCACCCACACAGGACGAACCACTCACCCACCCCCCAGATCGGACCACAGGGGAGAACCGGAAGATCCCCACCAGCAACCACATACAGTGACCCCCCCGGGGCCAACAGCGACATCAAAATAAAAAAAAAACTTGGTGTTATTTTTGATCAGGATATGTCTTTCAACCCCCACATTAAAAATGTTACCAAAACTGCTTTCCTCCACCTGCGTAATATCACTAAGGTCTTGACCAAAAAAGATGCAGAAACCCTGCTCCATGCATTCATCACATCTAGTCTGGATTATTGCATTTGTTTAATATCTGGATGTCCAAATACTTCTTTAAAAAAGTCTTCAGTTGATCCAAAATGCTGCTGCCAGAGTCTTAACTGGAGTTAGAGAGATCATATCTCTCCTGTTTTAGTTTCTCTCCATTGGCTCCCTGTCAAATCCAGAACTGAATTCAAAATCTTACTTCTAACCTACAAAGCCCTCAACAACCTAGCTCCATCTTATATTACAGATAAAATTGTTCCATATTTTCCTAACAGAACACTTCGCTCTTAGACTGCAGGTTTACTTGTGGTTCCTAGAGTTTCCAAGAGCAGAATGGGAGGAAGATCTTTCAGTTATCAGGCTCCTCTCTTGTGGAACCAACTTCCAGTTTCAGTCCTTGTACTATGCTTAAATCTTTCCTTTTTGATAAATGCTATAGTTAGGGTTGCCTTGGGTTTCCTGAGCTATACCTTGATGTGCTGCTATAAGCTTAGACTGCTGGAGGACAAAATGGCCACATTTCTTCACTATGCTACCATCTTTACTTGGTATACTCTAACTTGTATTTCTACCTGTTTGAATTTGTAATTATTTCTATCCTTAACATGATTTTTGTCTTTCTTCCAATAGAAAGTACATCTGGACCTGTCATTCTGTCTTCATTTGTTTCTCCTTCCTGTTCTCTCAAACCCTAGCCAGTAGAAGCACATGGCCGCTGGTCCTGAGCCTGGTTCTGCCGGAGGTTTCTTCCTGTTAAAAGGGAGTTTTTCCTTTTCACTGTTGCCTTTGTGCTTGATCAGGATGGGAGACTGTGAAGAAGTGAAGATTCATTGCAATCTGCTGGCTTCCTTAGCTAGAGAACTTTACTAATTGACTATTTTAATGTATCTGAATGTTTTGTGCAGTGCTCTGAGACAGCTCCTGCTGTGACTTGGCACCATATAAATAAACAGAATTATAATAGATAGATAAATGGATGGATGGATGGATGGATGGATGAATGGATGAACTGAATAGAATTGATTGTAATAAAAAGTGGAAAAACAGCAGTCCAAAGAACATTTTTTAAATCACTTATTTACATAATGTAGTTTTATTTTTTAAATAACTTACTTCTTTCTATTCTTCTCTTCCCTTCTACATCTGCCTTTAATAGTCTAAAGAAATTCACTACATTGAGATGAAGCAATGTTTTCCTTGATTTGTAATGGAACATATTGGGGTGAAGAATGATTCACAGCTTCTTCTACAATAGTTTGCGTAGAAAATGTGGTAGCCTTAGCAAAAACTGTAAGGTACGTCTGCGTCTCTTTCCTCCTCCTCTGTTTCCTACACAGATTCATAAAATATAAAAGAGGGGCCAACACATATGCACTTAATCACACGTGGGAATCTTTCTCATGTGGTTTGTGGAGACACATGCAAAGGCATCACTTCATGGGAAAGCACTGTGGTGGATTTTATGAAATGATGGTGGATTCAATAACTAAACGACAACTCTGTTTTGTGATGATTTATTGAATGAAAAAAAACAAACAAAATCTAAAACAAAAGCACAAAATAATGAAATCATTTTGATGCCATATAACAGGTTGCAGGTCCAACAGAACTTGGTGTTATGTAGGAAATGTGACCCAGCCCAAACAAACAATGGGGTTTAAATAACCTTGGGACTTGAGATTCATGTAATTAGGACCCAAAAGCCAATCAACCTCTTGGAGGCTCTCATAGTTAGAGTGTGCATGAACCCCAGAGCCACGCCATGGACATGGCTCCCTGACCCAGGTCTGCACTGTTACCCATAACAAAAGGCTTTTTGATCCAGCATTCAAAATAAAACATTCTTATTTGCAAGTAGTCATAACATCTTTGGATTCACAGGTATGAAACGTTCTTTGCAATTTTGCACAAATATGCCAAAAGTTCTTTGGAATCATTAACACTACATCATTTTCATTCAAGTGTCCAGTTCTTCTCAAACTCAGGCATTATGCAGTTTAGTCATAAAACATTAGGCAGGGCCGTAAACATGAGTGAAAGTCATCACAATAAAGGAAGACAATGTCGCCTTTTCACATTAAAATTATGTAATCATTAATCACCATGCAGTGATGATTTACTGCCATGCACATGTATGAGTAAACTTTTAATCACTGTTATGCCTATCAGAAATATTTCCTTTATTTTTTTGCCTGGAAAAATGACTTCATATGTCTGACCTGTAACAAATCAGTTCTGATAGCTCAATACAAAAGCTTCTTCAATCTGTGAATCAAAAGGATTTACTATGTATTTTGTTGTAATATTATCATGAAAATGAGAATGTAAATATATACAGTAGTTATATTATATTGTAGTTATATTGAACAACATTACAGATGAAGAAAACTTTGCTTTCTAGATAATAAACTTTAAAATGATGCAAATTCTTTAAAAGCGTATTTACCACTTTGAAGTGAAGTTCTAATGGTTTTGAACAATTAATAGTTCATCTGTTGTGGATAGCTCTTTGAAAGACCTCAATTTAGAGGAATACATTAAAATTCAGACCCAATCCAAAGTTTTGCTGCTGGTCCAAGTAAGTTCAGGAATAAAATGCATTCCTGCCTTCAGAAACCCACTCCAATTATTTACCATTAATCCCAACACTATGTTTTAAACCTTTACACTGCTGTCAGATTTTCATTTTCATTAGTATTATTTTTGCAAGAGCAACAGCAGCAGCTAGCTGTATCACTTCCAATGTATCATGAGCTACTTCCAGGAGAAATAGGGCAATATTTATGTCAAATAACTGTGCAAAGCTAAACTGAGCAAGACGTAAAAGTGTTTAAAATGGTCTTCATGTGAAGCAAAGATAAAAAAAAAGTGGAAATTGGGTCCCTTCTAAGGCAGATTATGGTCATTTTAAAACAATTTTATTAAAAAAAATAGTAATTGTAGGTCAAGCAAACCTTGTTTTGTAAAACTTTTACATGGCTGTTTGCTTTGCATTACATGGTTATTTTGGCAATACTGACAATAACAATTGTTGTTAAAAAGTTAATGACCTTCTTGCTGAAAGTTCCTCCAGGCTACACCAGAAGAGCTGCAACTGGCTGTCGCTGCCCGTGTTTTAACATGCATGTAACCAATAACAGTTTACTGGAATTTCAAACATTGCAAATGTTTATAAAACACAAGTTGCAATATAGTCTTGGCTCACTCCGACTAGCCTTTAGTCCACCAGTCCGGTCGCAGTTAAGCACTATTATTACAAACTGAGATTATTAATAACTCTTTGTAAACTTTCCACAGAAGCTTGAATCAAAATGTTCCAGCTATTCCTTTAACTAAATGGTTATTTGCTCTTCATATGTAAATTTGTGTTTATATTAGGGATGCATGATATTATCGGCATGGTATCAGTATCGGCCCATATTTGCGTTAAAGTTCAATATCGGACTTCGGCCATTCCATCAAAATAACTCACAGATATAAAAGGTGCTGTTGTTGTATGACGCCCAGTGACAAGGACGCCTGCAGCGGCAGCACAGCGTGATGACATCATGCACACCTACCTGATCTCATGGCGGAGAGGAAAATTCTAAATGTCGAAATGTGGAAGTTTTTTTTTTATTGGTGAGGATGTCGGATTCTGAAGATTTATGGACTATGTTGAGCCCCGCTACATCGTCTCCAGTTGGAGATATTTTTCTGACGTAACCTTACCCGAGTTACAAGCCGTCATTTCCGACGTCATTGAGAAGCTAATAGCTGATAGCACTTGGGTGAGTTTTACCACAGACATTTGGATGTCGAGTGTTAGCCTCGTTAGCATGATTAGTCTTACGGCACAATGGATAGACAAAAACTTTGAACTTAAAAAGGCTGTCCTTCATGCACAGGAGTTCAGAGGATCCCACACTGGAACCTGGAACAAGCCTCCACAAGTGAAACAGCATCGCAGGTGACTAATGCTAATAAATAACATTTAAGACTTTTCATTTAATATAAGTTAAAGTGCTATGCATATCATATGGCTGTTACTGAATATATGTCACCAGCTCTTACAGCTGTTGCACAGTTTTTGCAGCAAATAAGACTAAATAAGAGGGCTATGTTCTGACAAAGGAACATATATAAAATATTGATATCGGTTATCGGCCAAATAAGTTTTAACATATCGGATATCGGCCAAAAATCCAATATTGTGCATCCCTAGTTTTTATATAAACTGGGAAATAATTTAAATTTATTGATTTGTTTGTACAACATTGTAGGTAAAGTTTATTATTAATACTGGTCTTCATTGGATTTCAAATAATAAATAACCAATGGAAACAGAGTTTGCACCACTTAGTCATTTCATAGCAAAGAGAGAACTCAAATTCAACATAAACTACTATTAAACTTTTAGTGAACTCTTAAAGACATCTTCAATAGATAATGCACACTATGTACAGAACATCAATAAAATCACAAACAAAATAGTAATCTTCTCACACAAAGCAAAGATTCAGATTAAATATTTCAGCAGAATATATTACATACACACTAAGACATAAAAACTTGTCTGTGATGGATAAAATGTACAGCTTTCCAAAGGCTCTGTCTGCTGTTGAAACAATTTGCATTTCATTTCCTAAAGAAAGAGAAAATACAGAAAATTTGTAAATTAAAAGATGCCTTTGCTCTGCCGTCAAACTTTGCTGGCAAGCATGCATTTATCACTTCAGCTTTCTACAGATGTTTGATAGTTGTTAATATTTTGATGCAGAAAAGAGGGATACTCACATTTAAGCAGGTCCAGTTCCATGTCTTGTGGGTTGTGACTTTAATGCAGATTACAGAATATAAATTGTGCATTAGCATAACTTCAACAAACATGGAAAAGCAATTTAGGGTTAGTTAAATGATTCAGCATGTTCTCACCTTGAGCTTGTAGATATTCTTGACTCATAATGGGTATAAATTTTCTATTTTGGAAATAAGAAACAAAACCAAGTTAGTGACGTTAACTTTAAAACACTAAAATATATACACATATGAACATATGAATAAACAACCCTGATTCCAAAAAAGTTTGGACATTGTGTAAAATGTGAATAAAAACAGAAAGTAATAGCTTGAAAATGTCATAAACCCATATTTTCTTAGACAACATAGTAAACATTTCAGTTATTGAAACAAAGAAATTGTGCCTTTTTAAATAATAAAGATAATTTTAAATTTTATTTAAGCAACATAATACAAAAACTTTTGGGCAGGGTCAACAAAAGTCTGTAGAAGTAAGTTGTACAAATAAGAATCAGCTGGGAGATTGTTTTGCAATGAAAGCTAATTAGCAACAGGTTTGGGTTTTAAACTAAAATTTTAAGAGAAGTTTAATCTTTCAAAAGTAAAGATGGGCAGAGGTTCAGCAGTCTGCAAAAAAACTTTTAAAACAAATGGTATGCTAATGTCCCCCCTTGCTGAAGAATTTGAATAGTGATGGTTTGTAGTTTTGATACGTGTTTTTCTGAACACTATGCTGGTGAAGATACTCAGTCATCCAGGACATGATAAATTCAAAAAACGTTCAATACAAGAACAACTGGACTTTATTTTTAAGAGAAGACGTTTCACTCCTCATCCGAGGAGCTTTCTCTGATTTCTTTCACTGCTCTTTGAATTGAGAAAGCTCCTCGGATGAGGAGCGAAATGTCTTCTGTTACAAATAAAGTCCATTTGTTCTTGTATTGAACGTTTTTTGAATTTCTGAACACTATTATTAATACACGGGTTCTGACTGTTGTTTGTGCTTATGCACCAAACAGCAGCTCAGATTACCCACTCTTTTTGGAATACTTGGAGGGGGTACTGGAAAGTGCACCTACTGGGGACTCCCTTGTTCTGCTGGGGGACGTCAACCTTCTCATGGGCAATGACAATGAGACCTGGAGGGGTGTGGTTGGGAGGAACGGCCCCCCTGATCTGAACCCGAGTGGTGTTCTGTTATTGGACTTCTGTGCTCGTCATAGATTGTCCATAACAAACACCATGTTCAAGCATAAGGGTGTCTATATGTGGTCTTGGCACGAGGACACCCTATGTCGTTGTGATGATTTCTAGGCAGGAAACCCATTTGGTGCAGGCAGACAGGCAAGACTCAAGGAAAATAAATAAATAATTTATTATTTACAAAATAAAGATGGCTGACGGGGCAGCAAACTTACATAAATCATGGGACAGGACGCAGGATACAAGGAGCAGGACACGAGGAGCATAACAGGCATCACAGTGACACAAGGGAGAACAGACAGGGGAAGGCCCACTAGATGGCGCCATCCCTACAGTTACCCCCCCCCCTCAAGGACGCCCCCTGGCGTCCCCAAGAAACCCCCTCCTAGAAAACTAGGGTGGGTGGAGGGAGGAACTGCAAGGGTGGCGGGTCTGAACAAAGACACACAAGGACCAAAACAAAACCGACAGGACAAGGCCTGGGGACTAAACTAAATAGAGAAACACAAAATGTCCAGACGGCCGGGATGCCGTCCGACGGGCCAGAGCAGGTCAGGTGGGCGGCCGGGAGGCCGTCCAACACGAGGCCAAAGTTCAGGTGGGAGGCGTGGAGGCCGTCCTCCAGGACCCCCTCGAGACGAGAGACGTGAGCGGCATCCTCCAGGACCCCCTCGAGACGAGAGATGTGAGGGGCATCCTCCAGGACACCTTCGAGACAGGAGACGTGAGGGGCGTCCTCCGGGATCCCCACGAGACAGGAGACGTGAGGGGTGTCTTCCAGGACCCCCACGAGACAGGAGACGTGAGGGGCGTCCTCCAGGACCCCCTCGGAGCAGGAGAAGTGAGGAGCGTCTGCCGGGACCCCCTCAGAGCAGGAGAAGTGAGGGATCCACCACGGGGGCTGCGTGCAGCTTGGGATCCACCACAGGGGCTGCGTGCAGCGTGGGATCCACCACAGGGATTGCATAAAGCATGGGATCCACCATGGGGGCTGCATGCAGCGTGGGATCCACCACGGGGGCTGCGTGCCGCGTGGGATCCACCTCGGGGGCTGCGTGCAGCGTGGGATCGACCACGGGGGCTGCGTGCAGCGTGGGATCCACCACGGGGGCTGAGTGCAGCGTGGGATCCACCACAGGGGCTGCGTGCAGCGTGGGATCCATCTCGGGGGCTGCGTGCTGCGTGGGATTCACCACGGGGGCTCAGGACAGGTTGGGTCCTCACACAGCATGGATGATGCAGAGGCTGCAGGAGATGGAAAAACTATGGGGACTGTAGTAGGCATGGGAGCGACCACAGGGGCTGTAGCTGTGAGAACCTCAGGAGCAGGAACCGAGGAAGCGCCAAGGGTGTAGCTGGAGGCTCAGAGTCTCTAAAAAGACCCCGCAGCTTGTCTTCCAGGGACAGAGCAGTGAGAGTTGGGCTGCCTGCTGGGTCTTGGTTTGGTCTTGTCATTCTGTGATGATTTCTAGGCAGGAGACCCATTTGGTGCAGGCAGACAGGCAAAACTCAAGGAATATAAATAAATAATTTATTATTTACAAAATAAAGATGGCTGACGGGGCAGCAAACTTACATAAATCATGGGACAGGACGCAGGATACAAGGAGCAGGACACGAGGAGCATAACAGGCATCACAGTGACACAAGGGAGAACAGACAGGGGAAGGCCCACTAGATGCCACCATCCCCACAGCCGTGGTTTTGATGATCGACTTTGTTGTTGTCTCATCTGATCTGCGGCCGCATGTCTTGGACGCTCGGGTGAAGAGAGGGGCAGAGCTGTCCACTGACCACTACCTGGTGGTGAGTTAGCTCTGATGGTGGAAGAGGACACTGGTCAGCCTTGGCAGGCCCAAAAATATTGTGAAAGTCTGCTGGGAACGTCTGGCAGAGTCTCCCGTGAGACGGAGCTTTAACTCCCACCTACAGGAGAACTTTGAACATGTTCTGGCGGAGGTGGGGGATATTGAGTAGGCCATGTTCCATGCCTGCATTGTTGAGGCAGCTTATCTGTACTGTGCCCACAAGGTTGTTGGTGCCTGTCGAGGTGGCAACCCTCCAACCCGGTGGTGGACACCGGTGGTGAGGGATGCTGTCAGGCTGAAGAAGGAGTCCTATTAGGTCTTTTTGTCCTGTGGGACCTCAGAAGTAGTTGATGGGTACTGGCAGTCCAAGCAGCATGCAGCTAGGGTCATCGCTGAGTCAAAAACTTGGGCGTGGGAGAACTTCGGAGGGGCCATGGAGAATGACTTCCGTACAGCTTCAAGGCAATTCTGATCCACTATCCGGCGTCTCGGGGTGGGGGAGAGCGGTACACCACCAACACTGTTTATAGTGGAGGTGGTGTGCTGCTGACTTCAACTTGGGACGTTGTGGGTTGGTGGGCAGAGTACTTTGAAGACCTCCTCAATCCCACCAGTATATCTTCCACTGAGGAAGCAGAGCCTGGAGACTTTGTGTTGAACTCTCCAATCTCTGGTACTGAGATCATTGAGGTGGTTAAAAAGCTCCTTGGTGACAGGGCCCCAGGAGTGGATGAGATTCACCTGGAGTTCCTTAAGGCTTTGGATGTTATGGGATTGTGTTAGCTTACACGACTCTGCAATATTGCATGGACATCGGGGGAAGTTCCCCTGGATTGACAGACTGGGGTGGTGGTCCCCCTATTCAAAACTGGGGAGCATAGAATGTGTTCCAACTACAGGCTCTTAAGCTTTCCTGGTAAGGTCTATTCAGGGGTCTGGAGAGGAGGGTCTGTCAGATAGTCGAATCTCGAATTCAGGAGGAGCAGTTTGGTTTTCGTCCTGGTTGTGGAACACTGGACCAGCTCTACACCCTCAGCAGGGTTCTGGAGTGTGCATGGTAGTTTGCCCAACCAATCTACATGTGCTTTGTAGACTTGGAGAAGGCATTCAACCATGTCCCTCGGGGAACCCTGTGGAGGGTACTCTAGGAGTATGTGGTACCAGGGCCTTTGATATGGGCTGTTGGATCCCTGTATGACTGGTGTCAGAGCTTGGTTAATGTTGTCGGCAATAAGTCGGGTTCATTCCTGGTGAGAGTTGGACTCTGCCAAGGTTGCCCTTTGTCACCGATTCTGTTCAGAACTTTCATGGGCAGAATTTCTAGGTGCAGCCAAGGTGTTGAGGGGATCAGTTTTGGTGGCCTTAGGATTGTGTCTCTGCTTTTAGCCGATGATTTGGTCCTATTGGTTTTGTCTGGTCATGACTTATGGCTTTCAATGGAACGGTTTGCAGACGAGTGTGACACGGCTGGTATGAGGATCAGTTCCTTCAAAACTGAGGCCATGGTCTTGAGCAGGAAAAGGGTAGAGTGCCCTCTCTGGTTGGGGAGGAGGTCCTGCCTCAAGTGGAGGAGTTTAAGTATATTGGGGTCTTGTTTATGAATGAAGGAAAAATGGAGCGAGAGATCAACAGGCAGATAGGTGTGGCATCTACAGTGAAGCGGGCGCTGTACATATCTGTTTTGGTGAAGCGAGAGCTGAGTCAAAAGGCGAAGCTCTCAATTTAACAGTTGATCTACATTCCTACCCTCATCTATGGTTATGAGCTTTGGGTTGTGACTGAAAGAACGAGATCATGGATACCAGCTGTCAAAATGAGTTTTCTCCACAGGGAGTCTGGGCTCTCCCTCAGAAGCTCGGTCATCCGGGAGGGACTCAGAGTAGAGCCACTGTTTCTCCACGTCAAGAGGAGCCAGTTGAGGAGGCTCGGGCATCCGGTTAGGAAGCCTCCTGAATGCCTCCCAGGTGAGGTGTTCCGGACACGTCCCACCGGGAGGAAACCCGTAGGAAGACCCAGGACACACTGGAGGGACTATGTTTCTCAGCTGGCCTGGCAAAACTTTGGGATTATCCTGGAAGAGCTGGCCCAAATGACTGGGGAGAGGGAAGTCTTGGCCTCTCTACTTAGGCTGCTACCCCTGCAACCTGACCCCAGAGAAGCAGAAGACAATGGATGGATGCATGGATGAATGTATCTTTTTTCGAACTGGAATTGAACAGGGAATGCAAGTAAACCTTCATGTTTTTGATGCAAGATATTCAAGTAGGTTGGAGTTACACTATGTAGAAAAAGAAAAGTAAGTTTATTAATAAATTTTCTTTGCTTGGTGCAAAGCACAGAGTGACAAATCCTGGCAAGTGGAGGGAACAGTTTTATCCACCACGGCAATGAAATAGACAGGGGGTGGTAACCTTTCTGACACTTCTTTCAGCTACATACCAAAATGGAAGTCGATACCTGACTTTTTTATGTTATTATGCTCATAACATGCATGGACAAATGGATGGATGGACGGA
Source organism: Nematolebias whitei (assembly GCF_014905685.2). NCBI lineage: Eukaryota > Metazoa > Chordata > Actinopteri > Cyprinodontiformes > Rivulidae > Nematolebias > Nematolebias whitei. The sequence continues at coordinate 17,176,174 of NC_056508.1, read as the reverse complement.
CATGGGATATTTCCAATTCCCCTTCTTCGCTCTGTAACGGAGGACAAAAAAGTGCAATGTTTTTCAGAATAATGTTCCTTATCTGGTCCCTGTGATGGACTTGTGACCCATCCAGGGTGTACCCCGCCCCTCGCACAGTGATTGCTGGACATGGGCACCAGCGACCCCCGGGACCCAAAATGGAAGAAGCGGGTAAAAAGATAATGGATGGATGTATGGATGTTCATCATCTGAAAATTGGGCAGAAAATCCAATAAGTTACAATTCATAGTATTATCAAAATATTAAAAGAATCTGGTGAATCTCGGAGAACAAAGACCACTGCTAAAAGTTAAAATTAGAAAAAAAAAGAAAGAAAAGAAGTGACTTTTGACTTCAGGAAGCTTCATTTATTCTCTCCAACCACGATCGATGGAGAGTGGATTGAAACTGTCTTGTGCTACAAGTACCTTGGTGTGGTTCTGTACTGTTGCTTAAAATGGGACTCATGGGCTGACCCTATTAGCACCAAGGCTCAGCAGAGAATGTAATTTTTTAAAGAAACTGGGGTCTTTTAGAGTCAATGACTCAATGCTTTTAATGTTTTATTCTGCTTTTATTGAAGGCATTTTAATGTTTTGTAACATCTGTTGGTTTGGCAATGCTACAGAGGTTCAGAAGAAATCCTTGAGAAGTATAGTAACCACAGCCAGTAAACTGTTAGGGACCACTCTGCCTAGCATGGAAAAAATATACATGGACAGAGTTATGAGGAAGGCAAACAAGATTATAGCAGACTATACACATCCCCTAAGATCCTCATTTGAGTTGCTTCTTCAGGGCGAAGGTTCTGCCTTCCTTTATTCTCAAGAAACAGGACAAAATTTTCTTTCATACCACAAGGAATTAAATCTTTAAATCATAAAAAGGTATGAATTACTGAGCTCAAATGTCTTTGCTGTAATGATGGATGTTAATGTCATGTTTGTTTATGTATGTCCTGTATGTAAATGCCTGCTGACAATGCTGCAAACCAACTTCCCTATGGGGACAAATCAGTCAGTCAGCCAGTCAGTCAGTCAGTCAGTCAGTCTCCCTGTCTATCTATCTATCTGGCTGCATGTTGAAAACTTTAAAAATCTGTCATTGGATGTTCATCCTTCTTCACCTCATTGAATAATGTATATAGAACTGATTATAACCACTCTGTGGCACTGCGGTGCATACATTTTGTCTAAAAACTGGGGGAAAAAACAAAAGCAACTTGGAGATATGCAAATCCTCTGAAATTTCATACCGTCAGAAAAAAGAAAATGTAAGAAAAAGGTATTTTTCCATATAATTTCCAAGCCCTTTAACGATCATATTTTAGTTAAAGGAAATAAATTTTGGGCGGCATGGTGACTCAGTTGGTAGAGCTGTTGCCTCTCAGCGAGAAGGTCACTGGACCGTATCCCAGCCAGGGGCCTTTCTGGGTGGAGTTTGCATGTTCTCTCCGTGCATGCATGGGTTTTCTCCAGGTACTCCAGTTTCCTCCCACAGACCAAAAACATTCATGTTAGGCTGATTGGTAACTCTAAATTGTCTCTAGGTGTGAGTGAGAAGTCTGTTGGAGTCAGTCTCCCCACCATCACAGACATCTACACCTCTAGATGCAGGAAGAGGACCACCTGCGTCATGAAGGACCCCACTCACCCAGCACACACACTTTTTGCCTCGCTCCCTTCTGGAACAACGTTTAGGAGCATTAAGTGTAAAACCACTAGACTGAGGAACAGCTTCTACTCCGAGGCTGTTAGACTCATGAATCTCTAACCAGAATAATCACTGTGAAAAATCACATCATGTTGCTGCTGATCTGTTTCATATTGCTGTGTTCATGCATGCTCATCTGCTCACACAGACTCATGTTCATGCTGCTGTTAAACTTAATAATACAGTAAGCACAAATAGCATAAAAATATTACGTTGATGTATTTCTTAGTTCATATTTTAGATCTTATGACTGTTTTTCTTTTACTTTACTTTTTCAGGGACACCACCAAGTCATTGGTTCAGGTATGTTGACGACAC